>NC_133573.1:5484375-5788229 GCF_048773025.1 Camelus bactrianus | reverse complement strand
GCTAGATGAACGAACGTCTCTCCACTTGCTCAGTTCTGAGAGATACGTGTGTGTCAAAGCCGTCCTTCACCTAGCTTGTTGGGAACACAAAGTTTCTTTTCAGTTGCAAACTCCATTCCATACATATATATGGGGAGGTAGTAGCTCAAACTCGATTTTACAGTGAAAACTGCAGGAACTTCAAACCGGCACTAGGAAACAGACTGAGAAAGCAGAGAAAAAGTGTCTCCTGCAACCCGTTACCTTGGTGCTTGTTGAACGAACGTCTCTCCACTTGGTCAGTTCTGAGAGATAAGTGGGTGTGAAAGCAGTGCTTCACCTAGCTTGTTGGGAACTCAAAGTTTCTTTTCAGTTGCAAACTCCATTCCATACATACATATGGGGAGGTAGTAGCTCCAACTCGGTTTGACAGTGAAAACTGCAGGAACTTCAAACCGGCACTAGGAAACAGACTGAGAAAGCAGAGAAAAAGTGTCTCCTGCAACCCGTTCCCTTGGTGCTAGATGAAAGAACGTCTCTCCACTTGGTCAGTTCTGAGAGATACGTGTGTGTGAAAGCCGTCCTTCAGCTAGCTTGTTGGGAACACAAAGTTTCTTTTCAGTTGAAAACTACATTCCATACATATATATGGGGAGGTACTAGCTCCAACTCGGTTTGACAGTGAAAACTGCAGGAACTTCGAACCGGCACTAGGAAACAGACTGAGAAAGCAGAGAAAAAGTGTCTCCTGCAACCCGTTCCCTTGGTGCTAGATGAACGAACGTCTCTCCACTTGCTCAGTTCTGAGAGATAAGTGTGTGTGAAAGCCGTCCTTCAGCTAGCTTGTTGGGAACACAAAGTTTCTTTTCAGTTGCAAACTCCATTCCATACATATATATGGGGAGGTAGTAGCTCCAACTCGGTTTGACAGTGAAAACTGCAGGAACTTCAAACCGGCACTAGGAAACAGACTGAGAAAGCAGAGAAGAAGTGTCTCCTGCAACCCGTTCCCTTGGTGCTAGATGAACGAACGTCTCTCCACTTGCTCAGTTCTGAGAGATAAGTGTGTGTGAAAGCCGTCCTTCACCTATCTTGTTGGGAACACAAAGTTTCTTTTAAGTTGCAAACTCCATTCATTACATATATATGGGGAGGTAGTAGCTCCAACTCGGTTTGACAGTGAAAACTGCAGGAACTTCAAACCGGCACTAGGAAACAGACTGAGAAAGCAGAGAAAAAATGTCTCCTGCAACCCGCTCCCTTGGTGCTACATGAACGAACGTCTCTCCACTTGGTCAGTTCTGAGAGATAAGTGTGTGTGAAAGCCGTCCTTCAGCTAGCTTGTTCGGAACACAAAGTTTCTTTTCAGTTGCAAACTCCATTCCATACATATATATGGGGAGGTACTAGCTCCAACTCGGTTTGACAGTGAAAACTGCAGGAACTTCAAACCGGCACTAGGAAACAGACTGAGAAAGCAGAGAAAAAGTGTCTCCTGCAACCCGTTCCCTTGGTGCTAGATGAACGAACGTCTCTCCACTTGCTCAGTTCTGAGAGATAAGTGTGTGTGAAAGCCGTCCTTCAGCTAGCTTGTTGGGAACACAAAGTTTCTTTTCAGTTGCAAACTCCATTCCATACATATATATGGGGAGGTAGTAGCTCCAACTCGGTTTGACAGTGAAAACTGCAGGAACTTCAAACCGGCACTAGGAAACAGACTGAGAAAGCAGAGAAGAAGTGTCTCCTGCAACCCGTTCCCTTGGTGCTAGATGAACGAACGTCTCTCCACTTGCTCAGTTCTGAGAGATAAGTGTGTGTGAAAGCCGTCCTTCACCTATCTTGTTGGGAACACAAAGTTTCTTTTAAGTTGCAAACTCCATTCATTACATATATATGGGGAGGTAGTAGCTCCAACTCGGTTTGACAGTGAAAACTGCAGGAACTTCAAACCGGCACTAGGAAACAGACTGAGAAAGCAGAGAAAAAATGTCTCCTGCCACCCGCTCCCTTGGTGCTACATGAACGAACGTCTCTCCACTTGCTCAGTTCTGAGAGATAAGTGTGTGTGAAAGCCGTCCTTCAGCTAGCTTGTTCGGAACACAAAGTTTCTTTTCAGTTGCAAACTCCATTCCATACATATATATGGGGAGGTACTAGCTCCAACTCGGTTTTACAGTGAAAACTGCAGGAACTTCAAACCGGCACTAGGAAACAGACTGAGAAAGCAGAGAAGAAGTGTCTCCTGCAACCCGTTCCCTTGGTGCTAGATGAACGAACGTCTCTCCACTTGCTCAGTTCTGAGAGATAAGTGTGTGTGAAAGCCGTCCTTCAGCTAGCTTTTTGGGAACACAAAGTTTCTTTTCAGTTGCAAACTCCATTCCATACATATATATGGGGAGGTAGTAGCTCCAACTCGGTTTGACAGTGAAAACTGCAGGAACTTCAAACCGGCACTAGGAAACAGACTGAGAAAGCAGAGAAGAAGTGTCTCCTGCAACCCGTTCCCTTGGTGCTAGATGAACGAACGTCTCTCCACTTGGTCAGTTCTGAGAGATACGTGTGTGTGAAAGCCGTCCTTCAGCTAGCTTGTTGGGAACACAAAGTTTCTTTTCAGTTGAAAACTACATTCCATACATATATATGGGGAGGTACAAGCTCCAACTCGGTTTGACAGTGAAAACTGCAGGAACTTCGAACCGGCACTAGGAAACAGACTGAGAAAGCAGAGAAAAAGTGTCTCCTGCAACCCGTACCCTTGGTGCTACATGAACGAACGTCTCTCCACTTGCTCAGTTCTGAGAGATAAGTGTGTGTGAAAGCCATCCTTCACCTAGCTTGTTGGGAACACAAAGTTTCTTTTCAGTTGCAAACTCCATTCCATACATATATATGGGGAGGTAGTAGCTCCAACTCGGTTTCACAGTGAAAACTGCAGGAACTTCAAACCGGCACTAGGAAAAAGACTGAGAAAGCAGAGAAAAAGTGCCTCCTGCAACCCATTCCCTTGGTGCTAGATGAACGAACGTCTCTCCACTTGCTCACTTCTGAGAGATAAGTGTGTGTGAAACCCGTCCTTCACCTATCTTGATGGGAACACAAAGTTTCTTTTCAGTTGCAAACTCCATTCCATACATATATATGGGGAGGTACTAGCTCCAACTCGGTTTGACAGTGAAAACTGCAGGAACTTCAAACCGGCACTAGGAAAAAGACTGAGAAAGCAGAGAAAAAGTGCCTCCTGCAACCCGTTTCCTTGGTGCTAGATGAACGAACGTCTCTCCACTTGCTCAGTTATGAGAGATAAGTGTGTGTGAAAGCCGTCCTTCAGCTAGATTGTTGGGAACACAAAGTTTCTTTTCAGTTGCAAATTCCATTCCATACATATATATCGGGAGGTACTAGCTCCAACTCGGTTTGACAGTGAAAACTTCAGGAACTTCAAACCGGCACTAGGAAACAGACAGAGAAAGCAGAGAAAAAGTGTCTCCTGCAACCCGTTCCCTTGGTGCTAGATGAAAGAACGTCTCTCCACTTGCTCAGTTCTGAGAGATAAGTGTGTGTGAAAGCCGTCCTTCACCTAGCTTGCTGGGAACACAAAGTTTCTTTTCAGTTGCAAACTCCATTCCATACACATATATGGGGGGGTACTAGCTCCAACTCAGTTTGACAGTGAAAACTGCAGGAACTTCAAACCGGCACTAGGAAACAGACTGAGAAAGCAGAGAAAAAGTGTCTCCTGCAACCCGTTCCCTTGGTGCTACATGAACGAACGTCTCTCCACTTGCTCAGTTCTGAGAGATAAGTGTGTGTGAAAGCCATCCTTCACCTAGCTTGTTGGGAACACAAAGTTTCTTTTAAGTTGCAAACTCCATTCCATACATATATATGGGGAGGTAGTAGCTCCAACTCGGTTTGACAGTGAAAACTGCAGGAACTTCAAACCGGCACTAGGAAAAAGACTGAGAAAGCAGAGAAAAAGTGCCTCCTGCAACCCATTCCCTTGGTGCTAGATGAACGAACGTCTCTCCACTTGCTCACTTCTGAGAGATAAGTGTGTGTGAAACCCATCCTTCACCTATCTTGATGGGAACACAAAGTTTCTTTTCAGTTGCAAACTCCATTCCATACATATATATGGGGAGGTACTAGCTCCAACTCGGTTTGACAGTGAAAACTGCAGGAACTTCAAACCGGCACTAGGAAAAAGACTGAGAAAGCAGAGAAAAAGTGCCTCCTGCAACCCGTTCCCTTGGTGCTAGATGAACGAACGTCTCTCCACTTGCTCAGTTCTGAGAGATAAGTGTGTGTGAAAGCCGTCCTTCACCGAGCTTGCTGGGAACACAAAGTTTCTTTTCAGTTGCAAACTCCATTCCATACATATATATGGGGAGGTACTAGCTCCAACTCGGTTTGACAGTGAAAACTGCAGGAACTTCAAACCGGCACTAGGAAACAGACTGAGAAAGCAGAGAAAAAGTGTCTCCTGCAACCCGTTCCCTTGGTGCTACATGAACGAACGTCTCTCCACTTGCTCAGTTCTGAGAGATAAGTGTGTGTGAAAGCCGTCCTTCACCTAGCTTGTTGGGAACACAAAGTTTCTTTTCAGTTGCAAACTCCATTCCATACATATATATGGGTAGCTAGTAGCTCCAACTCGGTTTTACAGTGAAAACTGCAGGAACTTCAAACCGGCACTAGGAAAAAGACTGAGAAAGCAGAGAAAAAGTGCCTCCTGCAACCCACTCCCTTGGTGCTAGATGAACGAACGTCTCTCCACTTGCTCAGTTCTGAGAGATAAGTGTGTGTGAAAGCCGTCCTTCAGCTAGATTGTTGGGAACACAAAGTTTCTTTTCAGTTGCAAACTCCATTCCATACATATATATGGGGAGGTACTAGCTCCAACTCGGTTTGACAGTGAAAACTTCAGGAACTTCAAACCGGCACTAGGAAACAGACAGAGAAATCAGAGAAAAAGTGACTTCTGCAACCCGTTCCCTTGGTGCTAGATGAACGAACGTCTCTCCACTTGCTCAGTTCTGAGAGATAAGTGTGTGTGAAAGCCGTCCTTCACCTAGCTTGTTGGGAACACAAAGTTTCTTTTCAGTTGCAAACTCCATTCCATACATATATATGGGGAGGTACTAGCTCCAAATCGGTTTGACAGTGAAAACTGCAGGAACTTCAAACCGGCACTAGGAAACAGACTGAGAAAGCAGACAAAAAGTTTCTCCTGCAACCCGTTCCCTTGGTGCTAGTTGAACGAACGTCTCTCCACTTGGTCAGTTCTGAGAGATAAGTGGGTGTGAAAGCCGTGCTTCACCTAGCTTGTTGGGAACTCAAAGTTTCTTTTCAGTTGCAAACTCCATTCCATACATATATATGGGGAGGTAGTAGCTCCAACTCGGTTTTACAGTGAAAACTGCAGGAACTTCAAACCGGCACTAGGAAAAAGACTGAGAAATCAGAGAAAATGTGCTTCCTGCAACCCACTCCCTTGGTGCTAGATGAACGAACGTCTCTCCACTTGCTCAGTTCTGAGAGATAAGTGTGTGTGAAAGCCGTCCTTCAGCTAGATTGTTGGGAACACAAAGTTTCTTTTCAGTTGCCAACTCCATTCCATACATATATATGGGGAGGTACTAGCTCCAACTCGGTTTGACAGTGAAAACTTCAGGAACTTCAAACCGGCACTAGGAAACAGACAAAGAAAGCAGAGAAAAAGTGTCTCCTGCAACCCGTTCCCTTGGTGCTAGATGAACGAACGTCTCTCCACTTGCTCAGTTCTGAGAGATACGTGTGTGTCAAAGCCGTCCTTCACCTAGCTTGTTGGGAACACAAAGTTTCTTTTCAGTTGCAAACTCCATTCCATACATATATATGGGGAGGTAGTAGCTCAAACTCGATTTTACAGTGAAAACTGCAGGAACTTCAAACCGGCACTAGGAAACAGACTGAGAAAGCAGAGAAAAAGTGTCTCCTGCAACCCGTTACCTTGGTGCTTGTTGAACGAACGTCTCTCCACTTGGTCAGTTCTGAGAGATAAGTGGGTGTGAAAGCAGTGCTTCACCTAGCTTGTTGGGAACTCAAAGTTTCTTTTCAGTTGCAAACTCCATTCCATACATACATATGGGGAGGTAGTAGCTCCAACTCGGTTTGACAGTGAAAACTGCAGGAACTTCAAACCGGCACTAGGAAACAGACTGAGAAAGCAGAGAAAAAGTGTCTCCTGCAACCCGTTCCCTTGGTGCTAGATGAAAGAACGTCTCTCCACTTGCTCAGTTCTGAGAGATAAGTGTGTGTGAAAGCCGTCCTTCAGCTAGCTTGTTGGGAACACAAAGTTTCTTTTCAGTTGCAAACTCCATTCCATACATATATATGGGGAGGTAGTAGCTCCAACTCGGTTTGACAGTGAAAACTGCAGGAACTTCAAACCGGCACTAGGAAACAGACTGAGAAAGCAGAGAAGAAGTGTCTCCTGCAACCCGTTCCCTTGGTGCTAGATGAACGAACGTCTCTCCACTTGCTCAGTTCTGAGAGATAAGTGTGTGTGAAAGCCGTCCTTCACCTATCTTGTTGGGAACACAAAGTTTCTTTTAAGTTGCAAACTCCATTCATTACATATATATGGGGAGGTAGTAGCTCCAACTCGGTTTGACAGTGAAAACTGCAGGAACTTCAAACCGGCACTAGGAAACAGACTGAGAAAGCAGAGAAAAAATGTCTCCTGCAACCCGCTCCCTTGGTGCTACATGAACGAACGTCTCTCCACTTGGTCAGTTCTGAGAGATAAGTGTGTGTGAAAGCCGTCCTTCAGCTAGCTTGTTCGGAACACAAAGTTTCTTTTCAGTTGCAAACTCCATTCCATACATACATATGGGGAGGTAGTAGCTCCAACTCGGTTTGACAGTGAAAACTGCAGGAACTTCAAACCGGCACTAGGAAACAGACTGAGAAAGCAGAGAAAAAGTGTCTCCTGCAACCCGTTCCCTTGGTGCTAGATGAAAGAACGTCTCTCCACTTGCTCAGTTCTGAGAGATAAGTGTGTGTGAAAGCCGTCCTTCAGCTAGCTTGTTGGGAACACAAAGTTTCTTTTCAGTTGCAAACTCCATTCCATACATATATATGGGGAGGTAGTAGCTCCAAATCGGTTTGACAGTGAAAACTGCAGGAACTTCAAACCGGCACTAGGAAACAGACTGAGAAAGCAGAGAAGAAGTGTCTCCTGCAACCCGTTCCCTTGGTGCTAGATGAACGAACGTCTCTCCACTTGCTCAGTTCTGAGAGATAAGTGTGTGTGAAAGCCGTCCTTCACCTATCTTGTTGGGAACACAAAGTTTCTTTTAAGTTGCAAACTCCATTCATTACATATATATGGGGAGGTAGTAGCTCCAACTCGGTTTGACAGTGAAAACTGCAGGAACTTCAAACCGGCACTAGGAAACAGACTGAGAAAGCAGAGAAAAAATGTCTCCTGCAACCCGCTCCCTTGGTGCTACATGAACGAACGTCTCTCCACTTGGTCAGTTCTGAGAGATAAGTGTGTGTGAAAGCCGTCCTTCAGCTAGCTTGTTCGGAACACAAAGTTTCTTTTCAGTTGCAAACTCCATTCCATACATATATATGGGGAGGTACTAGCTCCAACTCGGTTTGACAGTGAAAACTGCAGGAACTTCAAACCGGCACTAGGAAACAGACTGAGAAAGCAGAGAAAAAGTGTCTCCTGCAACCCGTTCCCTTGGTGCTAGATGAACGAACGTCTCTCCACTTGCTCAGTTCTGAGAGATAAGTGTGTGTGAAAGCCGTCCTTCAGCTAGCTTGTTGGGAACACAAAGTTTCTTTTCAGTTGCAAACTCCATTCCATACATATATATGGGGAGGTAGTAGCTCCAACTCGGTTTGACAGTGAAAACTGCAGGAACTTCAAACCGGCACTAGGAAACAGACTGAGAAAGCAGAGAAGAAGTGTCTCCTGCAACCCGTTCCCTTGGTGCTAGATGAACGAACGTCTCTCCACTTGCTCAGTTCTGAGAGATAAGTGTGTGTGAAAGCCGTCCTTCACCTATCTTGTTGGGAACACAAAGTTTCTTTTAAGTTGCAAACTCCATTCATTACATATATATGGGGAGGTAGTAGCTCCAACTCGGTTTGACAGTGAAAACTGCAGGAACTTCAAACCGGCACTAGGAAACAGACTGAGAAAGCAGAGAAAAAATGTCTCCTGCCACCCGCTCCCTTGGTGCTACATGAACGAACGTCTCTCCACTTGCTCAGTTCTGAGAGATAAGTGTGTGTGAAAGCCGTCCTTCAGCTAGCTTGTTCGGAACACAAAGTTTCTTTTCAGTTGCAAACTCCATTCCATACATATATATGGGGAGGTACTAGCTCCAACTCGGTTTTACAGTGAAAACTGCAGGAACTTCAAACCGGCACTAGGAAACAGACTGAGAAAGCAGAGAAGAAGTGTCTCCTGCAACCCGTTCCCTTGGTGCTAGATGAACGAACGTCTCTCCACTTGCTCAGTTCTGAGAGATAAGTGTGTGTGAAAGCCGTCCTTCAGCTAGCTTTTTGGGAACACAAAGTTTCTTTTCAGTTGCAAACTCCATTCCATACATATATATGGGGAGGTAGTAGCTCCAACTCGGTTTGACAGTGAAAACTGCAGGAACTTCAAACCGGCACTAGGAAACAGACTGAGAAAGCAGAGAAGAAGTGTCTCCTGCAACCCGTTCCCTTGGTGCTAGATGAACGAACGTCTCTCCACTTGGTCAGTTCTGAGAGATACGTGTGTGTGAAAGCCGTCCTTCAGCTAGCTTGTTGGGAACACAAAGTTTCTTTTCAGTTGAAAACTACATTCCATACATATATATGGGGAGGTACAAGCTCCAACTCGGTTTGACAGTGAAAACTGCAGGAACTTCGAACCGGCACTAGGAAACAGACTGAGAAAGCAGAGAAAAAGTGTCTCCTGCAACCCGTTTCCTTGGTGCTAGATGAACGAACGTCTCTCCACTTGCTCAGTTCTGAGAGATAAGTGTGTGTGAAAGCCGTCCTTCACCTATCTTGTTCGGAACACAAAGTTTCTTTTCAGTTGCAAACTCCATTCCTTACATATATATGGGGAGGTAGTAGCTCCAACTCGGTTTTACAGTGAAAACTGCAGGAACTTCAAACCAGCACTAGGAAACACACTGAGAAAGCAGACAAAAAGTGTCTCCTGCAACCCGTTCCCTTCGTGCTAGATGAACCAACGTCTCTCCACTTGCTCAGTTCTGAGAGATAAGTGTGTGTGAAAGCCGTCCTTCACATATCTTGATGGGAACACAAAGTTTCTTTTCAGTTGCAAACTCCATTCCATACATATATATGGGGAGGTACTAGCTCCAACTCGGTTTGACAGTGAAAACTGCAGGAACTTCAAACCGGCACTAGGAAACAGACTGAGAAAGCAGAGAAAAAGTGTCTCCTGCAACCCGTTACCTTGGTGCTTGTTGAACGAACGTCTCTCCACTTGGTCAGTTCTGAGAGATAAGTGTGAGTGAAAGCCGTGCTTCACCTAGCTTGTTGGGAACTCAAAGTTTCTTTTTAATTGCAAACTCCATTCCATACATATATATGGGGAGGTAGTAGCTCCAACTCGGTTTGACAGTGAAAACTGCAGGAACTTCAAACCGGCACTAGGAAACAGACTGAGAAAGCAGAGAAAAAGTGTCTCCTGCAACCCGTTCCCTTGGTGCTAGATGAACGAACGTCTCTCCACTTGCTCAGTTCTGAGAGATAAGTGTGTGTGAAAGCCGTCCTTCACCTATCTTGTTCGGAACACAAAGTTTCTTTTCAGTTGCAAACTCCATTCCTTACATATATATGGGGAGGTAGTAGCTCCAACTCGGTTTTACAGTGAAAACTGCAGGAACTTCAAACCAGCACTAGGAAACACACTGAGAAAGCAGACAAAAAGTGTCTCCTGCAACCCGTTCCCTTCGTGCTAGATGAACCAACGTCTCTCCACTTGCTCAGTTCTGAGAGATAAGTGTGTGTGAAAGCCGTCCTTCACATATCTTGATGGGAACACAAAGTTTCTTTTCAGTTGCAAACTCCATTCCATACATATATATGGGGAGGTACTAGCTCCAACTCGGTTTGACAGTGAAAACTGCAGGAACTTCAAACCGGCACTAGGAAACAGACTGAGAAAGCAGAGAAAAAGTGTCTCCTGCAACCCGTTACCTTGGTGCTTGTTGAACGAACGTCTCTCCACTTGGTCAGTTCTGAGAGATAAGTGTGAGTGAAAGCCGTGCTTCACCTAGCTTGTTGGGAACTCAAAGTTTCTTTTTAATTGCAAACTCCATTCCATACATATATATGGGGAGGTAGTAGCTCCAACTCGGTTTGACAGTGAAAACTGCAGGAACTTCAAACCGGCACTAGGAAACAGACTGAGAAAGCAGAGAAAAAGTGTCTCCTGCAACCCGTTCCCTTGGTGCTAGATGAACGAACGTCTCTCCACTTGCTCAGTTCTGAGAGATAAGTGTGTGTGAAAGCCGTCCTTCAGCTAGCTTGTTGGGAACACAAAGTTTCTTTTCAGTTGCAAACTCCATTCCATACATATATATGGGGAGGTACTAGCTCCAACTCGGTTTTACAGTGAAAACTGCAGGAACTTCAAACCGGCACTAGGAAACAGACTGAGAAAGCAGAGAAGAAGTGTCTCCTGCAACCCGTTACCTTGGTGCTTGTTGAACGAACGTCTCTCCACTTGGTCAGTTCTGAGAGATAAGTGGGTGTGAAAGCAGTGCTTCACCTAGCTTGTTGGGAACTCAAAGTTTCTTTTCAGTTGCAAACTCCATTCCATACATACATATGGGGAGGTAGTAGCTCCAACTCGGTTTGACAGTGAAAACTGCAGGAACTTCAAACCGGCACTAGGAAACAGACTGAGAAAGCAGAGAAAAAGTGTCTCCTGCAACCCGTTCCCTTGGTGCTAGATGAAAGAACGTCTCTCCACTTGGTCAGTTCTGAGAGATACGTGTGTGTGAAAGCCGTCCTTCAGCTAGCTTGTTGGGAACACAAAGTTTCTTTTCAGTTGAAAACTACATTCCATACATATATATGGGGAGGTACTAGCTCCAACTCGGTTTGACAGTGAAAACTGCAGGAACTTCGAACCGGCACTAGGAAACAGACTGAGAAAGCAGAGAAAAAGTGTCTCCTGCAACCCGTTACCTTGGTGCTTGTTGAACGAACGTCTCTCCACTTGGTCAGTTCTGAGAGATAAGTGTGAGTGAAAGCCGTGCTTCACCTAGCTTGTTGGGAACTCAAAGTTTCTTTTTAATTGCAAACTCCATTCCATACATATATATGGGGAGGTAGTAGCTCCAACTCGGTTTGACAGTGAAAACTGCAGGAACTTCAAACCGGCACTAGGAAACAGACTGAGAAAGCAGAGAAAAAGTGTCTCCTGCAACCCGTTCCCTTGGTGCTAGATGAACGAACGTCTCTCCACTTGCTCAGTTCTGAGAGATAAGTGTGTGTGAAAGCCGTCCTTCAGCTAGCTTGTTGGGAACACAAAGTTTCTTTTCAGTTGCAAACTCCATTCCATACATATATATGGGGAGGTACTAGCTCCAACTCGGTTTTACAGTGAAAACTGCAGGAACTTCAAACCGGCACTAGGAAACAGACTGAGAAAGCAGAGAAGAAGTGTCTCCTGCAACCCGTTACCTTGGTGCTTGTTGAACGAACGTCTCTCCACTTGGTCAGTTCTGAGAGATAAGTGGGTGTGAAAGCAGTGCTTCACCTAGCTTGTTGGGAACTCAAAGTTTCTTTTCAGTTGCAAACTCCATTCCATACATACATATGGGGAGGTAGTAGCTCCAACTCGGTTTGACAGTGAAAACTGCAGGAACTTCAAACCGGCACTAGGAAACAGACTGAGAAAGCAGAGAAAAAGTGTCTCCTGCAACCCGTTCCCTTGGTGCTAGATGAAAGAACGTCTCTCCACTTGGTCAGTTCTGAGAGATACGTGTGTGTGAAAGCCGTCCTTCAGCTAGCTTGTTGGGAACACAAAGTTTCTTTTCAGTTGAAAACTACATTCCATACATATATATGGGGAGGTACTAGCTCCAACTCGGTTTGACAGTGAAAACTGCAGGAACTTCGAACCGGCACTAGGAAACAGACTGAGAAAGCAGAGAAAAAGTGTCTCCTGCAACCCGTTCCCTTGGTGCTAGATGAACGAACGTCTCTCCACTTGCTCAGTTCTGAGAGATAAGTGTGTGTGAAAGCCGTCCTTCACCTATCTTGTTCGGAACACAAAGTTTCTTTTCAGTTGCAAACTCCATTCCTTACATATATATGGGGAGGTTGTAGCTCCAACTCGGTTTGACAGTGAAAACTGCAGGAACTTCAAACAAGCACTAGGAAACACACTGAGAAAGCAGACAAAAAGTGTCTCCTGCAACCCGTTCCCTTCGTGCTAGATGAACCAAAGTCTCTCCACTTGCTCAGTTCTGAGAGATAAGTGTGTGTGAAAGCCGTCCTTCACATATCTTGATGGGAACACAAAGTTTCTTTTCAGTTGCAAACTCCATTCCATACATATATATGGGGAGGTACTAGCTCCAACTCGGTTTGACAGTGAAAACTGCAGGAACTTCAAACCGGCACTAGGAAACAGACTGAGAAAGCAGAGAAAAAGTGTCTCCTGCAACCCGTTACCTTGGTGCTTGTTGAACGAACGTCTCTCCACTTGGTCAGTTCTGAGAGATAAGTGTGAGTGAAAGCCGTGCTTCACCTAGCTTGTTGGGAACTCAAAGTTTCTTTTTAATTGCAAACTCCATTCCATACATATATATGGGGAGGTAGTAGCTCCAACTCGGTTTGACAGTGAAAACTGCAGGAACTTCAAACCGGCACTAGGAAACAGACTGAGAAAGCAGAGAAAAAGTGTCTCCTGCAACCCGTTCCCCTGGTGCTAGATGAAAGAACGTCTCTCCACTTGGTCAGTTCTGAGAGATAAGTGTGTGTGAAAGCCGTCCTTCAGCTAGATTGTTGGGAACACAAAGTTTCTTTTCAGTTGCAAACTCCATTCCATACATATATATGGGGAGGTACTAGCTCCAACTCGGTTTGACAGTGAAAACTTCAGGAACTTCAAACCGGCACTAGGAAACAGACAGAGAAAGCAGAGAAAAAGTGTCTCCTGCAACCCGTTCCCATGGTGCTAGATGAACGAACGTCTCTCCACTTGCTCAGTTCTGAGAGATAAGTGTGTGTGAAAGCCGTCCTTCAGCTAGCTTGTTGGGAACACAAAGTTTCTTTTCAGTTGCAAACTCCATTCCATACATATATATGGGGAGGTACTAGCTCCCACTCGGTTTTACAGTGAAAACTGCAGGAACTTCAAACCGGCACTAGGAAACAGACTGAGAAAGCAGAGAAGAAGTGTCTCCTGCAACCCGTTCCCTTGGTGCTAGATGAACGAACGTCTCTCCACTTGCTCAGTTCTGAGAGATAAGTGTGTGTGAAAGCCGTCCTTCAGCTAGCTTGTTGGGAACACAAAGTTTCTTTTCAGTTGCAAACTCCATTCCATACATATATATGGGGAGGTAGTAGCTCCAACTCGGTTTGACAGTGAAAACTGCAGGAACTTCAAACCGGCACTAGGAAACAGACTGAGAAAGCAGAGAAGAAGTGTCTCCTGCAACCCGTTCCCTTGGTGCTAGATGAACGAACGTCTCTCCACTTGCTCAGTTCTGAGAGATAAGTGTGTGTGAAAGCCGTCCTTCACCTATCTTGTTGGGAACACAAAGTTTCTTTTAAGTTGCAAACTCCATTCTTTACATATATATGGGGAGGTAGTAGCTCCAACTCGGTTTGACAGTGAAAACTGCAGGAACTTCAAACCGGCACTAGGAAACAGACTGAGAAAGCAGAGAAAAAGTGTCTCCTGCAACCCGTTACCTTGGTGCTTGTTGAACGAACGTCTCTCCACTTGGTCAGTTCTGAGAGATAAGTGTGAGTGAAAGCCGTGCTTCACCTAGCTTGTTGGGAACTCAAAGTTTCTTTTTAATTGCAAACTCCATTCCATACATATATATGGGGAGGTAGTAGCTCCAACTCGGTTTGACAGTGAAAACTGCAGGAACTTCAAACCGGCACTAGGAAACAGACTGAGAAAGCAGAGAAGAAGTGTCTCCTGCAAACCGTTCCCTTGGTGCTAGATGAACGAACGTCTCTCCACTTGCTCAGTTCTGAGAGATAAGTGTGTGTGAAAGCCGTCCTTCAGCTAGCTTTTTGGGAACACAAAGTTTCTTTTCAGTTGCAAACTCCATTCCATACATATATATGGGGAGGTAGTAGCTCCAACTCGGTTTGACAGTGAAAACTGCAGGAACTTCAAACCGGCACTAGGAAACAGACTGAGAAAGCAGAGAAAAAGTGTCTCCTGCAACCCGTTACCTTGGTGCTTGTTGAACGAACGTCTCTCCACTTGGTCAGTTCTGAGAGATAAGTGTGAGTGAAAGCCGTGCTTCACCTAGCTTGTTGGGAACTCAAAGTTTCTTTTTAATTGCAAACTCCATTCCATACATATATATGGGGAGGTAGTAGCTCCAACTCGGTTTGACAGTGAAAACTGCAGGAACTTCAAACCAGCACTAGGAAACAGACTGAGAAAGCAGAGAAAAAGTGTCTCCTGCAACCCGTTCCCTTGGTGCTAGATGAAAGAACGTCTCTCCACTTGGTCAGTTCTGAGAGATAAGTGTGTGTGAAAGCCGTCCTTCAGCTAGATTGTTGGGAACACAAAGTTTCTTTTCAGTTGCAAACTCCATTCCATACATATATATGGGGAGGTACTAGCTCCAACTCGGTTTGACAGTGAAAACTTCCGGAACTTCAAACCGGCACTAGGAAACAGACAGAGAAAGCAGAGAAAAAGTGTCTCCTGCAACCCGTTCCCTTGGTGCTAGAGGAACGAACGTCTCTCCACTTGCTCAGTTCTGAGAGATAAGTGTGTGTGAAAGCCGTCCTTCAGCTAGCTTGTTGGGAACACAAAGTTTCTTTTCAGTTGCAAACTCCATTCCATACATATATATGGGGAGGTACTAGCTCCAACTCGGTTTTACAGTGAAAACTGCAGGAACTTCAAACCGGCACTAGGAAACAGACTGAGAAAGCAGAGAAGAAGTGTCTCCTGCAACCCGTTACCTTGGTGCTTGTTGAACGAACGTCTCTCCACTTGGTCAGTTCTGAGAGATAAGTGGGTGTGAAAGCAGTGCTTCACCTAGCTTGTTGGGAACTCAAAGTTTCTTTTCAGTTGCAAACTCCATTCCATACATACATATGGGGAGGTAGTAGCTCCAACTCGGTTTGACAGTGAAAACTGCAGGTACTTCAAACCGGCACTAGGAAACAGACTGAGAAAGCAGAGAAAAAGTGTCTCCTGCAACCCGTTCCCTTGGTGCTAGATGAAAGAACGTCTCTCCACTTGGTCAGTTCTGAGAGATACGTGTGTGTGAAAGCCGTCCTTCAGCTAGCTTGTTGGGAACACAAAGTTTCTTTTCAGTTGAAAACTACATTCCATACATATATATGGGGAGGTACTAGCTCCAACTCGGTTTGACAGTGAAAACTGCAGGAACTTCGAACCGGCACTAGGAAACAGACTGAGAAAGCAGAGAAAAAGTGTCTCCTGCAACCCGTTCCCTTGGTGCTAGATGAACGAACGTCTCTCCACTTGCTCAGTTCTGAGAGATAAGTGTGTGTGAAAGCCGTCCTTCACCTATCTTGTTCGGAACACAAAGTTTCTTTTCAGTTGCAAACTCCATTCCTTACATATATATGGGGAGGTAGTAGCTCCAACTCGGTTTGACAGTGAAAACTGCAGGAACTTCAAACAAGCACTAGGAAACACACTGAGAAAGCAGACAAAAAGTGTCTCCTGCAACCCGTTCCCTTCGTGCTAGATGAACCAAAGTCTCTCCACTTGCTCAGTTCTGAGAGATATGTGTGTGTGAAAGCCGTCCTTCACATATCTTGATGGGAACACAAAGTTTCTTTTCAGTTGCAAACTCCATTCCATACATATATATGGGGAGGTACTAGCTCCAACTCGGTTTGACAGTGAAAACTGCAGGAACTTCAAACCGGCACTAGGAAACAGACTGAGAAAGCAGAGAAAAAGTGTCTCCTGCAACCCGTTACCTTGGTGCTTGTTGAACGAACGTCTCTCCACTTGGTCAGTTCTGAGAGATAAGTGTGAGTGAAAGCCGTGCTTCACCTAGCTTGTTGGGAACTCAAAGTTTCTTTTTAATTGCAAACTCCATTCCATACATATATATGGGGAGGTAGTAGCTCCAACTCGGTTTGACAGTGAAAACTGCAGGAACTTCAAACCGGCACTAGGAAACAGACTGAGAAAGCAGAGAAGAAGTGTCTCCTGCAACCCGTTCCCTTGGTGCTAGATGAACGAACGTCTCTCCACTTGCTCAGTTCTGAGAGATAAGTGTGTGTGAAAGCCGTCCTTCAGCTAGCTTGTTGGGAACACAAAGTTTCTTTTCAGTTGCAAACTCCATTCCATACATATATATGGGGAGGTAGTAGCTCCAACTCGGTTTGACAGTGAAAACTGCAGGAACTTCAAACCGGCACTAGGAAACAGACTGAGAAAGCAGAGAAGAAGTGTCTCCTGCAACCCGTTCCCTTGGTGCTAGATGAACGAACGTCTCTCCACTTGCTCAGTTCTGAGAGATAAGTGTGTGTGAAAGCCGTCCTTCACCTATCTTGTTGGGAACACAAAGTTTCTTTTAAGTTGCAAACTCCATTCATTACATATATATGGGGAGGTAGTAGCTCCAACTCGGTTTGACAGTGAAAACTGAAGGAACTTCAAACCGGCACTAGGAAACAGACTGAGAAAGCAGAGAAAAAATGTCTCCTGCAACCCGCTCCCTTGGTGCTACATGAACGAACGTCTCTCCACTTGCTCAGTTCTGAGAGATAAGTGTGTGTGAAAGCCGTCCTTCAGCTAGCTTGTTCGGAACACAAAGTTTCTTTTCAGTTGCAAACTCCATTCCATACATATATATGGGGAGGTACTAGCTCCAACTCGGTTTGACAGTGAAAACTGCAGGAACTTCAAACCGGCACTAGGAAACAGACTGAGAAAGCAGAGAAAAAGTGTCTCCTGCAACCCGTTCCCTTGGTGCTAGATGAACGAACGTCTCTCCACTTGCTCAGTTCTGAGAGATAAGTGTGTGTGAAAGCCGTCCTTCAGCTAGCTTGTTGGGAACACAAAGTTTCTTTTCAGTTGCAAACTCCATTCCATACATATATATGGGGAGGTACTAGCTCCAACTCGGTTTTACAGTGAAAACTGCAGGAACTTCAAACCGGCACTAGGAAACAGACTGAGAAAGCAGAGAAGAAGTGTCTCCTGCAACCCGTTACCTTGGTGCTTGTTGAACGAACGTCTCTCCACTTGGTCAGTTCTGAGAGATAAGTGGGTGTGAAAGCAGTGCTTCACCTAGCTTGTTGGGAACTCAAAGTTTCTTTTCAGTTGCAAACTCCATTCCATACATACATATGGGGAGGTAGTAGCTCCAACTCGGTTTGACAGTGAAAACTGCAGGAACTTCAAACCGGCACTAGGAAACAGACTGAGAAAGCAGAGAAAAAGTGTCTCCTGCAACCCGTTCCCTTGGTGCTAGATGAAAGAACGTCTCTCCACTTGGTCAGTTCTGAGAGATACGTGTGTGTGAAAGCCGTCCTTCAGCTAGCTTGTTGGGAACACAAAGTTTCTTTTCAGTTGAAAACTACATTCCATACATATATATGGGGAGGTACTAGCTCCAACTCGGTTTGACAGTGAAAACTGCAGGAACTTCGAACCGGCACTAGGAAACAGACTGAGAAAGCAGAGAAAAAGTGTCTCCTGCAACCCGTTCCCTTGGTGCTAGATGAACGAACGTCTCTCCACTTGCTCAGTTCTGAGAGATAAGTGTGTGTGAAAGCCGTCCTTCACCTATCTTGTTCGGAACACAAAGTTTCTTTTCAGTTGCAAACTCCATTCCTTACATATATATGGGGAGGTAGTAGCTCCAACTCGGTTTGACAGTGAAAACTGCAGGAACTTCAAACAAGCACTAGGAAACACACTGAGAAAGCAGACAAAAAGTGTCTCCTGCAACCCGTTCCCTTCGTGCTAGATGAACCAAAGTCTCTCCACTTGCTCAGTTCTGAGAGATAAGTGTGTGTGAAAGCCGTCCTTCACATATCTTGATGGGAACACAAAGTTTCTTTTCAGTTGCAAACTCCATTCCATACATATATATGGGGAGGTACTAGCTCCAACTCGGTTTGACAGTGAAAACTGCAGGAACTTCAAACCGGCACTAGGAAACAGACTGAGAAAGCAGAGAAAAAGTGTCTCCTGCAACCCGTTACCTTGGTGCTTGTTGAACGAACGTCTCTCCACTTGGTCAGTTCTGAGAGATAAGTGTGAGTGAAAGCCGTGCTTCACCTAGCTTGTTGGGAACTCAAAGTTTCTTTTTAATTGCAAACTCCATTCCATACATATATATGGGGAGGTAGTAGCTCCAACTCGGTTTGACAGTGAAAACTGCAGGAACTTCAAACCGGCACTAGGAAACAGACTGAGAAAGCAGAGAAGAAGTGTCTCCTGCAACCCGTTCCCTTGGTGCTAGATGAACGAACGTCTCTCCACTTGCTCAGTTCTGAGAGATAAGTGTGTGTGAAAGCCGTCCTTCAGCTAGCTTGTTGGGAACACAAAGTTTCTTTTCAGTTGCAAACTCCATTCCATACATATATATGGGGAGGTAGTAGCTCCAACTCGGTTTGACAGTGAAAACTGCAGGAACTTCAAACCGGCACTAGGAAACAGACTGAGAAAGCAGAGAAGAAGTGTCTCCTGCAACCCGTTCCCTTGGTGCTAGATGAACGAACGTCTCTCCACTTGCTCAGTTCTGAGAGATAAGTGTGTGTGAAAGCCGTCCTTCACCTATCTTGTTGGGAACACAAAGTTTCTTTTAAGTTGCAAACTCCATTCATTACATATATATGGGGAGGTAGTAGCTCCAACTCGGTTTGACAGTGAAAACTGCAGGAACTTCAAACCGGCACTAGGAAACAAACTGAGAAAGCAGAGAAAAAATGTCTCCTGCAACCCGCTCCCTTGGTGCTACATGAACGAACGTCTCTCCACTTGCTCAGTTCTGAGAGATAAGTGTGTGTGAAAGCCGTCCTTCAGCTAGCTTGTTCGGAACACAAAGTTTCTTTTCAGTTGCAAACTCCATTCCATACATATATATGGGGAGGTACTAGCTCCAACTCGGTTTGACAGTGAAAACTGCAGGAACTTCAAACCGGCACTAGGAAACAGACTGAGAAAGCAGAGAAAAAGTGTCTCCTGCAACCCGTTCCCTTGGTGCTAGATGAACGAACGTCTCTCCACTTGCTCAGTTCTGAGAGATAAGTGTGTGTGAAAGCCGTCCTTCACATATCTTGATGGGAACACAAAGTTTCTTTTCAGTTGCAAACTCCATTCCATACATATATATGGGGAGGTAGTACCTCCAACTCGGTTTGACAGTGAAAACTGCAGGAACTTCGAACCGGCACTAGGAAACAGACTGAGAAAGCAGAGAAGAAGTATCTCCTGCAACCCGTTCCCTTGGTGCTAGATGAACGAACGTCTCTCCACTTGCTCAGTTCTGAGAGATAAGTGTGTGTGAAAGCCGTCCTTCACCTATCTTGTTGGGAACACAAAGTTTCTTTTAAGTTGCAAACTCCATTCATTACATATATATGGGGAGGTAGTAGCTCCAACTCGGTTTGACAGTGAAAACTGCAGGAACTTCAAACCGGCACTAGGAAACAGACTGAGAAAGCAGAGAAAAAATGTCTCCTGCCACCCGCTCCCTTGGTGCTACATGAACGAACGTCTCTCCACTTGCTCAGTTCTGAGAGATAAGTGTGTGTGAAAGCCGTCCTTCAGCTAGCTTGTTCGGAACACAAAGTTTCTTTTCAGTTGCAAACTCCATTCCATACATATATATGGGGAGGTACTAGCTCCAACTCGGTTTTACAGTGAAAACTGCAGGAACTTCAAACCGGCACTAGGAAACAGACTGAGAAAGCAGAGAAGAAGTGTCTCCTGCAACCCGTTCCCTTGGTGTTAGATGAACGAACGTCTCTCCACTTGCTCAGTTCTGAGAGATAAGTGTGTGTGAAAGCCGTCCTTCAGCTAGCTTTTTGGGAACACAAAGTTTCTTTTCAGTTGCAAACTCCATTCCATACATATATATGGGGAGGTAGTAGCTCCAACTCGGTTTGACAGTGAAAACTGCAGGAACTTCAAACCGGCACTAGGAAACAGACTGAGAAAGCAGAGAAAAAGTGTCTCCTGCAACCCGTTACCTTGGTGCTTGTTGAACGAACGTCTCTCCACTTGGTCAGTTCTGAGAGATAAGTGTGAGTGAAAGCCGTGCTTCACCTAGCTTGTTGGGAACTCAAAGTTTCTTTTTAATTGCAAACTCCATTCCATACATATATATGGGGAGGTAGTAGCTCCAACTCGGTTTGACAGTGAAAACTGCAGGAACTTCAAACCGGCACTAGGAAACAGACTGAGAAAGCAGAGAAGAAGTGTCTCCTGCAACCCGTTCCCTTGGTGCTAGATGAACGAACGTCTCTCCACTTGCTCAGTTCTGAGAGATAAGTGTGTGTGAAAGCCGTCCTTCAGCTAGCTTTTTGGGAACACAAAGTTTCTTTTCAGTTGCAAACTCCATTCCATACATATATATGGGGAGGTAGTAGCTCCAACTCGGTTTGACAGTGAAAACTGCAGGAACTTCAAACCGGCACTAGGAAACAGACTGAGAAAGCAGAGAAAAAGTGTCTCCTGCAACCCGTTACCTTGGTGCTTGTTGAACGAACGTCTCTCCACTTGGTCAGTTCTGAGAGATAAGTGTGAGTGAAAGCCGTGCTTCACCTAGCTTGTTGGGAACTCAAAGTTTCTTTTTAATTGCAAACTCCATTCCATACATATATATGGGGAGGTAGTAGCTCCAACTCGGTTTGACAGTGAAAACTGCAGGAACTTCAAACCGGCACTAGGAAACAGACTGAGAAAGCAGAGAAAAAGTGTCTCCTGCAACCCGTTCCCTTGGTGCTAGATGAAAGAACGTCTCTCCACTTGGTCAGTTCTGAGAGATAAGTGTGTGTGAAAGCCGTCCTTCAGCTAGATTGTTGGGAACACAAAGTTTCTTTTCAGTTGCAAACTCCATTCCATACATATATATGGGGAGGTACTAGCTCCAACTCGGTTTGACAGTGAAAACTTCCGGAACTTCAAACCGGCACTAGGAAACAGACAGAGAAAGCAGAGAAAAAGTGTCTCCTGCAACCCGTTCCCTTGGTGCTAGATGAACGAACGTCTCTCCACTTGCTCAGTTCTGAGAGATAAGTGTGTGTGAAAGCCGTCCTTCAGCTAGCTTGTTGGGAACACAAAGTTTCTTTTCAGTTGCAAACTCCATTCCATACATATATATGGGGAGGTACTAGCTCCAACTCGGTTTTACAGTGAAAACTGCAGGAACTTCAAACCGGCACTAGGAAACAGACTGAGAAAGCAGAGAAGAAGTGTCTCCTGCAACCCGTTACCTTGGTGCTTGTTGAACGAACGTCTCTCCACTTGGTCAGTTCTGAGAGATAAGTGGGTGTGAAAGCAGTGCTTCACCTAGCTTGTTGGGAACTCAAAGTTTCTTTTCAGTTGCAAACTCCATTCCATACATACATATGGGGAGGTAGTAGCTCCAACTCGGTTTGACAGTGAAAACTGCAGGAACTTCAAACCGGCACTAGGAAACAGACTGAGAAAGCAGAGAAAAAGTGTCTCCTGCAACCCGTTACCTTGGTGCTTGTTGAACGAACGTCTCTCCACTTGGTCAGTTCTGAGAGATAAGTGTGAGTGAAAGCCGTGCTTCACCTAGCTTGTTGGGAACTCAAAGTTTCTTTTTAATTGCAAACTCCATTCCATACATATATATGGGGAGGTAGTAGCTCCAACTCGGTTTGACAGTGAAAACTGCAGGAACTTCAAACCGGCACTAGGAAACAGACTGAGAAAGCAGAGAAGAAGTGTCTCCTGCAACCCGTTCCCTTGGTGCTAGATGAACGAACGTCTCTCCACTTGCTCAGTTCTGAGAGATAAGTGTGTGTGAAAGCCGTCCTTCAGCTAGCTTGTTGGGAACACAAAGTTTCTTTTCAGTTGCAAACTCCATTCCATACATATATATGGGGAGGTAGTAGCTCCAACTCGGTTTGACAGTGAAAACTGCAGGAACTTCAAACCGGCACTAAAAAAACAGACTGAGAAAGCAGAGAAGAAGTGTCTCCTGCAACCCGTTCCCTTGGTGCTAGATGAACGAACGTCTCTCCACTTGCTCAGTTCTGAGAGATAAGTGTGTGTGAAAGCCGTCCTTCACCTATCTTGTTGGGAACACAAAGTTTCTTTTAAGTTGCAAACTCCATTCATTACATATATATGGGGAGGTAGTAGCTCCAACTCGGTTTGACAGTGAAAACTGCAGGAACTTCAAACCGGCACTAGGAAACAGACTGAGAAAGCAGAGAAAAAATGTCTCCTGCAACCCGCTCCCTTGGTGCTACATGAACGAACGTCTCTCCACTTGCTCAGTTCTGAGAGATAAGTGTGTGTGAAAGCCGTCCTTCAGCTAGCTTGTTCGGAACACAAAGTTTCTTTTCAGTTGCAAACTCCATTCCATACATATATATGGGGAGGTACTAGCTCCAACTCGGTTTGACAGTGAAAACTGCAGGAACTTCAAACCGGCACTAGGAAACAGACTGAGAAAGCAGAGAAAAAGTGTCTCCTGCAACCCGTTCCCTTGGTGCTAGATGAACGAACGTCTCTCCACTTGCTCAGTTCTGAGAGATAAGTGTGTGTGAAAGCCGTCCTTCAGCTAGCTTGTTGGGAACACAAAGTTTCTTTTCAGTTGCAAACTCCATTCCATACATATATATGGGGAGGTAGTACCTCCAACTCGGTTTGACAGTGAAAACTGCAGGAACTTCAAACCGGCACTAGGAAACAGACTGAGAAAGCAGAGAAGAAGTGTCTCCTGCAACCCGTTCCCTTGGTGCTAGATGAACGAACGTCTCTCCACTTGCTCAGTTCTGAGAGATAAGTGTGTGTGAAAGCCGTCCTTCACCTATCTTGTTGGGAACACAAAGTTTCTTTTAAGTTGCAAACTCCATTCATTACATATATATGGGGAGGTAGTAGCTCCAACTCGGTTTGACAGTGAAAACTGCAGGAACTTCAAACCGGCACTAGGAAACAGACTGAGAAAGCAGAGAAAAAATGTCTCCTGCCACCCGCTCCCTTGGTGCTACATGAACGAACGTCTCTCCACTTGCTCAGTTCTGAGAGATAAGTGTGTGTGAAAGCCGTCCTTCAGCTAGCTTGTTCGGAACACAAAGTTTCTTTTCAGTTGCAAACTCCATTCCATACATATATATGGGGAGGTACTAGCTCCAACTCGGTTTTACAGTGAAAACTGCAGGAACTTCAAACCGGCACTAGGAAACAGACTGAGAAAGCAGAGAAGAAGTGTCTCCTGCAACCCGTTCCCTTGGTGCTAGATGAACGAACGTCTCTCCACTTGCTCAGTTCTGAGAGATAAGTGTGTGTGAAAGCCGTCCTTCAGCTAGCTTTTTGGGAACACAAAGTTTCTTTTCAGTTGCAAACTCCATTCCATACATATATATGGGGAGGTAGTAGCTCCAACTCGGTTTGACAGTGAAAACTGCAGGAACTTCAAACCGGCACTAGGAAACAGACTGAGAAAGCAGAGAAAAAGTGTCTCCTGCAACCCGTTACCTTGGTGCTTGTTGAACGAACGTCTCTCCACTTGGTCAGTTCTGAGAGATAAGTGTGAGTGAAAGCCGTGCTTCACCTAGCTTGTTGGGAACTCAAAGTTTCTTTTTAATTGCAAACTCCATTCCATACATATATATGGGGAGGTAGTAGCTCCAACTCGGTTTGACAGTGAAAACTGCAGGAACTTCAAACCGGCACTAGGAAACAGACTGAGAAAGCAGAGAAGAAGTGTCTCCTGCAACCCGTTCCCTTGGTGCTAGATGAACGAACGTCTCTCCACTTGCTCAGTTCTGAGAGATAAGTGTGTGTGAAAGCCGTCCTTCAGCTAGCTTTTTGGGAACACAAAGTTTCTTTTCAGTTGCAAACTCCATTCCATACATATATATGGGGAGGTAGTAGCTCCAACTCGGTTTGACAGTGAAAACTGCAGGAACTTCAAACCGGCACTAGGAAACAGACTGAGAAAGCAGAGAAAAAGTGTCTCCTGCAACCCGTTACCTTGGTGCTTGTTCAACGAACGTCTCTCCACTTGGTCAGTTCTGAGAGATAAGTGTGAGTGAAAGCCGTGCTTCACCTAGCTTGTTGGGAACTCAAAGTTTCTTTTTAATTGCAAACTCCATTCCATACATATATATGGGGAGGTAGTAGCTCCAACTCGGTTTGACAGTGAAAACTGCAGGAACTTCAAACCGGCACTAGGAAACAGACTGAGAAAGCAGAGAAAAAGTGTCTCCTGCAACCCGTTCCCTTGGTGCTAGATGAAAGAACGTCTCTCCACTTGGTCAGTTCTGAGAGATAAGTGTGTGTGAAAGCCGTCCTTCAGCTAGATTGTTGGGAACACAAAGTTTCTTTTCAGTTGCAAACTCCATTCCATACATATATATGGGGAGGTACTAGCTCCAACTCGGTTTGACAGTGAAAACTTCCGGAAATTCAAACCGGCACTAGGAAACAGACAGAGAAAGCAGAGAAAAAGTGTCTCCTGCAACCCGTTCCCTTGGTGCTAGATGAACGAACGTCTCTCCACTTGCTCAGTTCTGAGAGATAAGTGTGTGTGAAAGCCGTCCTTCAGCTACCTTGTTGGGAACACAAAGTTTCTTTTCAGTTGCAAACTCCATTCCATACATATATATGGGGAGGTACTAGCTCCAACTCGGTTTTACAGTGAAAACTGCAGGAACTTCAAACCGGCACTAGGAAACAGACTGAGAAAGCAGAGAAGAAGTGTCTCCTGCAACCCGTTACCTTGGTGCTTGTTGAACGAACGTCTCTCCACTTGGTCAGTTCTGAGAGATAAGTGGGTGTGAAAGCAGTGCTTCACCTAGCTTGTTGGGAACTCAAAGTTTCTTTTCAGTTGCAAACTCCATTCCATACATACATATGGGGAGGTAGTAGCTCCAACTCGGTTTGACAGTGAAAACTGCAGGAACTTCAAACCGGCACTAGGAAACAGACTGAGAAAGCAGAGAAAAAGTGTCTCCTGCAACCCGTTCCCATGGTGCTAGATGAAAGAACGTCTCTCCACTTGGTCAGTTCTGAGAGATACGTGTGTGTGAAAGCCGTCCTTCAGCTAGCTTGTTGGGAACACAAAGTTTCTTTTCAGTTGAAAACTACATTCCATACATATATATGGGGAGGTACTAGCTCCAACTCGGTTTGACAGTGAAAACTGCAGGAACTTCGAACCGGCACTAGGAAACAGACTGAGAAAGCAGAGAAAAAGTGTCTCCTGCAACCCGTTCCCTTGGTGCTAGATGAACGAACGTCTCTCCACTTGCTCAGTTCTGAGAGATAAGTGTGTGTGAAAGCCGTCCTTCACCTATCTTGTTCGGAACACAAAGTTTCTTTTCAGTTGCAAACTCCATTCCTTACATATATATGGGGAGGTAGTAGCTCCAACTCGGTTTGACAGTGAAAACTGCAGGAACTTCAAACAAGCACTAGGAAACACACTGAGAAAGCAGACAAAAAGTGTCTCCTGCAACCCGTTCCCTTCGTGCTAGATGAACCAAAGTCTCTCCACTTGCTCAGTTCTGAGAGATAAGTGTGTGTGAAAGCCGTCCTTCACATATCTTGATGGGAACACAAAGTTTCTTTTCAGTTGCAAACTCCATTCCATACATATATATGGGGAGGTAGTACCTCCAACTCGGTTTGACAGTGAAAACTGCAGGAACTTCAAACCGGCACTAGGAAACAGACTGAGAAAGCAGAGAAGAAGTGTCTCCTGCAACCCGTTCCCTTGGTGCTAGATGAACGAACGTCTCTCCACTTGCTCAGTTCTGAGAGATAAGTGTGTGTGAAAGCCGTCCTTCACCTATCTTGTTGGGAACACAAAGTTTCTTTTAAGTTGCAAACTCCATTCATTACATATATATGGGGAGGTAGTAGCTCCAACTCGGTTTGACAGTGAAAACTGCAGGAACTTCAAACCGGCACTAGGAAACAGACTGAGAAAGCAGAGAAAAAATGTCTCCTGCCACCCGCTCCCTTGGTGCTACATGAACGAACGTCTCTCCACTTGCTCAGTTCTGAGAGATAAGTGTGTGTGAAAGCCGTCCTTCAGCTAGCTTGTTCGGAACACAAAGTTTCTTTTCAGTTGCAAACTCCATTCCATACATATATATGGGGAGGTACTAGCTCCAACTCGGTTTTACAGTGAAAACTGCAGGAACTTCAAACCGGCACTAGGAAACAGACTGAGAAAGCAGAGAAGAAGTGTCTCCTGCAACCCGTTCCCTTGGTGCTAGATGAACGAACGTCTCTCCACTTGCTCAGTTCTGAGAGATAAGTGTGTGTGAAAGCCGTCCTTCAGCTAGCTTTTTGGGAACACAAAGTTTCTTTTCAGTTGCAAACTCCATTCCATACATATATATGGGGAGGTAGTAGCTCCAACTCGGTTTGACAGTGAAAACTGCAGGAACTTCAAACCGGCACTAGGAAACAGACTGAGAAAGCAGAGAAAAAGTGTCTCCTGCAACCCGTTACCTTGGTGCTTGTTGAACGAACGTCTCTCCACTTGGTCAGTTCTGAGAGATAAGTGTGAGTGAAAGCCGTGCTTCACCTAGCTTGTTGGGAACTCAAAGTTTCTTTTTAATTGCAAACTCCATTCCATACATATATATGGGGAGGTAGTAGCTCCAACTCGGTTTGACAGTGAAAACTGCAGGAACTTCAAACCGGCACTAGGAAACAGACTGAGAAAGCAGAGAAGAAGTGTCTCCTGCAACCCGTTCCCTTGGTGCTAGATGAACGAACGTCTCTCCACTTGCTCAGTTCTGAGAGATAAGTGTGTGTGAAAGCCGTCCTTCAGCTAGCTTTTTGGGAACACAAAGTTTCTTTTCAGTTGCAAACTCCATTCCATACATATATATGGGGAGGTAGTAGCTCCAACTCGGTTTGACAGTGAAAACTGCAGGAACTTCAAACCGGCACTAGGAAACAGACTGAGAAAGCAGAGAAAAAGTGTCTCCTGCAACCCGTTACCTTGGTGCTTGTTGAACGAACGTCTCTCCACTTGGTCAGTTCTGAGAGATAAGTGTGAGTGAAAGCCGTGCTTCACCTAGCTTGTTGGGAACTCAAAGTTTCTTTTTAATTGCAAACTCCATTCCATACATATATATGGGGAGGTAGTAGCTCCAACTCGGTTTGACAGTGAAAACTGCAGGAACTTCAAACCGGCACTAGGAAACAGACTGAGAAAGCAGAGAAAAAGTGTCTCCTGCAACCCGTTCCCTTGGTGCTAGATGAAAGAACGTCTCTCCACTTGGTCAGTTCTGAGAGATAAGTGTGTGTGAAAGCCGTCCTTCACATATCTTGATGGGAACACAAAGTTTCTTTTCAGTTGCAAACTCCATTCCATACATATATATGGGGAGGTAGTACCTCCAACTCGGTTTGACAGTGAAAACTGCAGGAACTTCAAACCGGCACTAGGAAACAGACTGAGAAAGCAGAGAAGAAGTGTCTCCTGCAACCCGTTCCCTTGGTGCTAGATGAACGAACGTCTCTCCACTTGCTCAGTTCTGAGAGATAAGTGTGTGTGAAAGCCGTCCTTCACCTATCTTGTTGGGAACACAAAGTTTCTTTTAAGTTGCAAACTCCATTCATTACATATATATGGGGAGGTAGTAGCTCCAACTCGGTTTGACAGTGAAAACTGCAGGAACTTCAAACCGGCACTAGGAAACAGACTGAGAAAGCAGAGAAAAAATGTCTCCTGCCACCCGCTCCCTTGGTGCTACATGAACGAACGTCTCTCCACTTGCTCAGTTCTGAGAGATAAGTGTGTGTGAAAGCCGTCCTTCAGCTAGCTTGTTCGGAACACAAAGTTTCTTTTCAGTTGCAAACTCCATTCCATACATATATATGGGGAGGTACTAGCTCCAACTCGGTTTTACAGTGAAAACTGCAGGAACTTCAAACCGGCACTAGGAAACAGACTGAGAAAGCAGAGAAGAAGTGTCTCCTGCAACCCGTTCCCTTGGTGCTAGATGAACGAACGTCTCTCCACTTGCTCAGTTCTGAGAGATAAGTGTGTGTGAAAGCCGTCCTTCAGCTAGCTTTTTGGGAACACAAAGTTTCTTTTCAGTTGCAAACTCCATTCCATACATATATATGGGGAGGTAGTAGCTCCAACTCGGTTTGACAGTGAAAACTGCAGGAACTTCAAACCGGCACTAGGAAACAGACTGAGAAAGCAGAGAAAAAGTGTCTCCTGCAACCCGTTACCTTGGTGCTTGTTGAACGAACGTCTCTCCACTTGGTCAGTTCTGAGAGATAAGTGTGAGTGAAAGCCGTGCTTCACCTAGCTTGTTGGGAACTCAAAGTTTCTTTTTAATTGCAAACTCCATTCCATACATATATATGGGGAGGTAGTAGCTCCAACTCGGTTTGACAGTGAAAACTGCAGGAACTTCAAACCGGCACTAGGAAACAGACTGAGAAAGCAGAGAAGAAGTGTCTCCTGCAACCCGTTCCCTTGGTGCTAGATGAACGAACGTCTCTCCACTTGCTCAGTTCTGAGAGATACGTGTGTGTGAAAGCCGTCCTTCAGCTAGCTTTTTGGGAACACAAAGTTTCTTTTCAGTTGCAAACTCCATTCCATACATATATATGGGGAGGTAGTAGCTCCAACTCGGTTTGACAGTGAAAACTGCAGGAACTTCAAACCGGCACTAGGAAACAGACTGAGAAAGCAGAGAAAAAGTGTCTCCTGCAACCCGTTACCTTGGTGCTTGTTGAACGAACGTCTCTCCACTTGGTCAGTTCTGAGAGATAAGTGTGAGTGAAAGCCGTGCTTCACCTAGCTTGTTGGGAACTCAAAGTTTCTTTTTAATTGCAAACTCCATTCCATACATATATATGGGGAGGTAGTAGCTCCAACTCGGTTTGACAGTGAAAACTGCAGGAACTTCAAACCGGCACTAGGAAACAGACTGAGAAAGCAGAGAAAAAGTGTCTCCTGCAACCCGTTCCCTTGGTGCTAGATGAAAGAACGTCTCTCCACTTGGTCAGTTCTGAGAGATAAGTGTGTGTGAAAGCCGTCCTTCAGCTAGATTGTTGGGAACACAAAGTTTCTTTTCAGTTGCAAACTCCATTCCATACATATATATGGGGAGGTACTAGCTCCAACTCGGTTTGACAGTGAAAACTTCCGGAACTTCAAACCGGCACTAGGAAACAGACAGAGAAAGCAGAGAAAAAGTGTCTCCTGCAACCCGTTCCCTTGGTGCTAGATGAACGAACGTCTCTCCACTTGCTCAGTTCTGAGAGATAAGTGTGTGTGAAAGCCGTCCTTCAGCTAGCTTGTTGGGAACACAAAGTTTCTTTTCAGTTGCAAACTCCATTCCATACATATATATGGGGAGGTACTAGCTCCAACTCGGTTTTACAGTGAAAACTGCAGGAACTTCAAACCGGCACTAGGAAACAGACTGAGAAAGCAGAGAAGAAGTGTCTCCTGCAACCCGTTACCTTGGTGCTTGTTGAACGAACGTCTCTCCACTTGGTCAGTTCTGAGAGATAAGTGGGTGTGAAAGCAGTGCTTCACCTAGCTTGTTGGGAACTCAAAGTTTCTTTTCAGTTGCAAACTCCATTCCATACATACATATGGGGAGGTAGTAGCTCCAACTCGGTTTGACAGTGAAAACTGCAGGAACTTCAAACCGGCACTAGGAAACAGACTGAGAAAGCAGAGAAAAAGTGTCTCCTGCAACCCGTTCCCTTGGTGCTAGATGAAAGAACGTCTCTCCACTTGGTCAGTTCTGAGAGATACGTGTGTGTGAAAGCCGTCCTTCAGCTAGCTTGTTGGGAACACAAAGTTTCTTTTCAGTTGAAAACTACATTCCATACATATATATGGGGAGGTACTAGCTCCAACTCGGTTTGACAGTGAAAACTGCAGGAACTTCGAACCGGCACTAGGAAACAGACTGAGAAAGCAGAGAAAAAGTGTCTCCTGCAACCCGTTCCCTTGGTGCTAGATGAACGAACGTCTCTCCACTTGCTCAGTTCTGAGAGATAAGTGTGTGTGAAAGCCGTCCTTCACCTATCTTGTTCGGAACACAAAGTTTCTTTTCAGTTGCAAACTCCATTCCTTACATATATATGGGGAGGTAGTAGCTCCAACTCGGTTTGACAGTGAAAACTGCAGGAACTTCAAACAAGCACTAGGAAACACACTGAGAAAGCAGACAAAAAGTGTCTCCTGCAACCCGTTCCCTTCGTGCTAGATGAACCAAAGTCTCTCCACTTGCTCAGTTCTGAGAGATAAGTGTGTGTGAAAGCCGTCCTTCACATATCTTGATGGGAACACAAAGTTTCTTTTCAGTTGCAAACTCCATTCCATACATATATATGGGGAGGTAGTACCTCCAACTCGGTTTGACAGTGAAAACTGCAGGAACTTCAAACCGGCACTAGGAAACAGACTGAGAAAGCAGAGAAGAAGTGTCTCCTGCAACCCGTTCCCTTGGTGCTAGATGAACGAACGTCTCTCCACTTGCTCAGTTCTGAGAGATAAGTGTGTGTGAAAGCCGTCCTTCACCTATCTTGTTGGGAACACAAAGTTTCTTTTAAGTTGCAAACTCCATTCATTACATATATATGGGGAGGTAGTAGCTCCAACTCGGTTTGACAGTGAAAACTGCAGGAACTTCAAACCGGCACTAGGAAACAGACTGAGAAAGCAGAGAAAAAATGTCTCCTGCCACCCGCTCCCTTGGTGCTACATGAACGAACGTCTCTCCACTTGCTCAGTTCTGAGAGATAAGTGTGTGTGAAAGCCGTCCTTCAGCTAGCTTGTTCGGAACACAAAGTTTCTTTTCAGTTGCAAACTCCATTCCATACATATATATGGGGAGGTACTAGCTCCAACTCGGTTTTACAGTGAAAACTGCAGGAACTTCAAACCGGCATTAGGAAACAGACTGAGAAAGCAGAGAAGAAGTGTCTCCTGCAACCCGTTCCCTTGGTGCTAGATGAACGAACGTCTCTCCACTTGCTCAGTTCTGAGAGATAAGTGTGTGTGAAAGCCGTCCTTCAGCTAGCTTTTTGGGAACACAAAGTTTCTTTTCAGTTGCAAACTCCATTCCATACATATATATGGGGAGGTAGTAGCTCCAACTCGGTTTGACAGTGAAAACTGCAGGAACTTCAAACCGGCACTAGGAAACAGACTGAGAAAGCAGAGAAAAAGTGTCTCCTGCAACCCGTTACCTTGGTGCTTGTTGAACGAACGTCTCTCCACTTGGTCAGTTCTGAGAGATAAGTGTGAGTGAAAGCCGTGCTTCACCTAGCTTGTTGGGAACTCAAAGTTTCTTTTTAATTGCAAACTCCATTCCATACATATATATGGGGAGGTAGTAGCTCCAACTCGGTTTGACAGTGAAAACTGCAGGAACTTCAAACCGGCACTAGGAAACAGACTGAGAAAGCAGAGAAGAAGTGTCTCCTGCAACCCGTTCCCTTGGTGCTAGATGAACGAACGTCTCTCCACTTGCTCAGTTCTGAGAGATAAGTGTGTGTGAAAGCCGTCCTTCAGCTAGCTTTTTGGGAACACAAAGTTTCTTTTCAGTTGCAAACTCCATTCCATACATATATATGGGGAGGTAGTAGCTCCAACTCGGTTTGACAGTGAAAACTGCAGGAACTTCAAACCGGCACTAGGAAACAGACTGAGAAAGCAGAGAAAAAGTGTCTCCTGCAACCCGTTACCTTGGTGCTTGTTGAACGAACGTCTCTCCACTTGGTCAGTTCTGAGAGATAAGTGTGAGTGAAAGCCGTGCTTCACCTAGCTTGTTGGGAACTCAAAGTTTCTTTTTAATTGCAAACTCCATTCCATACATATATATGGGGAGGTAGTAGCTCCAACTCGGTTTGACAGTGAAAACTGCAGGAACTTCAAACCGGCACTAGGAAACAGACTGAGAAAGCAGAGAAAAAGTGTCTCCTGCAACCCGTTCCCTTGGTGCTAGATGAAAGAACGTCTCTCCACTTGGTCAGTTCTGAGAGATAAGTGTGTGTGAAAGCCGTCCTTCAGCTAGATTGTTGGGAACACAAAGTTTCTTTTCAGTTGCAAACTCCATTCCATACATATATATGGGGAGGTACTAGCTCCAACTCGGTTTGACAGTGAAAACTTCCGGAACTTCAAACCGGCACTAGGAAACAGACAGAGAAAGCAGAGAAAAAGTGTCTCCTGCAACCCGTTCCCTTGGTGCTAGATGAACGAACGTCTCTCCACTTGCTCAGTTCTGAGAGATAAGTGTGTGTGAAAGCCGTCCTTCAGCTAGCTTGTTGGGAACACAAAGTTTCTTTTCAGTTGCAAACTCCATTCCATACATATATATGGGGAGGTACTAGCTCCAACTCGGTTTTACAGTGAAAACTGCAGGAACTTCAAACCGGCACTAGGAAACAGACTGAGAAAGCAGAGAAGAAGTGTCTCCTGCAACCCGTTACCTTGGTGCTTGTTGAACGAACGTCTCTCCACTTGGTCAGTTCTGAGAGATAAGTGGGTGTGAAAGCAGTGCTTCACCTAGCTTGTTGGGAACTCAAAGTTTCTTTTCAGTTGCAAACTCCATTCCATACATACATATGGGGAGGTAGTAGCTCCAACTCGGTTTGACAGTGAAAACTGCAGGAACTTCAAACCGGCACTAGGAAACAGACTGAGAAAGCAGAGAAAAAGTGTCTCCTGCAACCCGTTCCCTTGGTGCTAGATGAAAGAACGTCTCTCCACTTGGTCAGTTCTGAGAGATACGTGTGTGTGAAAGCCGTCCTTCAGCTAGCTTGTTGGGAACACAAAGTTTCTTTTCAGTTGAAAACTACATTCCATACATATATATGGGGAGGTACTAGCTCCAACTCGGTTTGACAGTGAAAACTGCAGGAACTTCGAACCGGCACTAGGAAACAGACTGAGAAAGCAGAGAAAAAGTGTCTCCTGCAACCCGTTCCCTTGGTGCTAGATGAACGAACGTCTCTCCACTTGCTCAGTTCTGAGAGATAAGTGTGTGTGAAAGCCGTCCTTCACCTATCTTGTTCGGAACACAAAGTTTCTTTTCAGTTGCAAACTCCATTCCTTACATATATATGGGGAGGTAGTAGCTCCAACTCGGTTTGACAGTGAAAACTGCAGGAACTTCAAACAAGCACTAGGAAACACACTGAGAAAGCAGACAAAAAGTGTCTCCTGCAACCCGTTCCCTTCGTGCTAGATGAACCAAAGTCTCTCCACTTGCTCAGTTCTGAGAGATAAGTGTGTGTGAAAGCCGTCCTTCACATATCTTGATGGGAACACAAAGTTTCTTTTCAGTTGCAAACTCCATTCCATACATATATATGGGGAGGTACTAGCTCCAACTCGGTTTGACAGTGAAAACTGCAGGAACTTCAAACCGGCACTAGGAAACAGACTGAGAAAGCAGAGAAAAAGTGTCTCCTGCAACCCGTTACCTTGGTGCTTGTTGAACGAACGTCTCTCCACTTGGTCAGTTCTGAGAGATAAGTGTGAGTGAAAGCCGTGCTTCACCTAGCTTGTTGGGAACTCAAAGTTTCTTTTTAATTGCAAACTCCATTCCATACATATATATGGGGAGGTAGTAGCTCCAACTCGGTTTGACAGTGAAAACTGCAGGAACTTCAAACCGGCACTAGGAAACAGACTGAGAAAGCAGAGAAAAAGTGTCTCCTGCAACCCGTTCCCTTGGTGCTAGATGAAAGAACGTCTCTCCACTTGGTCAGTTCTGAGAGATAAGTGTGTGTGAAAGCCGTCCTTCAGCTAGATTGTTGGGAACACAAAGTTTCTTTTCAGTTGCAAACTCCATTCCATACATATATATGGGGAGGTACTAGCTCCAACTCGGTTTGACAGTGAAAACTTCAGGAACTTCAAACCGGCACTAGGAAACAGACAGAGAAAGCAGAGAAAAAGTGTCTCCTGCAACCCGTTCCCATGGTGCTAGATGAACGAACGTCTCTCCACTTGCTCAGTTCTGAGAGATAAGTGTGTGTGAAAGCCGTCCTTCAGCTAGCTTGTTGGGAACACAAAGTTTCTTTTCAGTTGCAAACTCCATTCCATACATATATATGGGGAGGTACTAGCTCCCACTCGGTTTTACAGTGAAAACTGCAGGAACTTCAAACCGGCACTAGGAAACAGACTGAGAAAGCAGAGAAGAAGTGTCTCCTGCAACCCGTTCCCTTGGTGCTAGATGAACGAACGTCTCTCCACTTGCTCAGTTCTGAGAGATAAGTGTGTGTGAAAGCCGTCCTTCAGCTAGCTTGTTGGGAACACAAAGTTTCTTTTCAGTTGCAAACTCCATTCCATACATATATATGGGGAGGTAGTAGCTCCAACTCGGTTTGACAGTGAAAACTGCAGGAACTTCAAACCGGCACTAGGAAACAGACTGAGAAAGCAGAGAAGAAGTGTCTCCTGCAACCCGTTCCCTTGGTGCTAGATGAACGAACGTCTCTCCACTTGCTCAGTTCTGAGAGATAAGTGTGTGTGAAAGCCGTCCTTCACCTATCTTGTTGGGAACACAAAGTTTCTTTTAAGTTGCAAACTCCATTCATTACATATACAAGGGGAGGTAGTAGCTCCAACTCGGTTTGACAGTGAAAACTGCAGGAACTTCAAACCGGCACTAGGAAACAGACTGAGAAAGCAAGAAAAAATGTCTCCTGCAACCCGCTCCCTTGGTGCTACATGAACGAACGTCTCTCCACTTGCTCAGTTCTGAGAGATAAGTGTGTGTGAAAGCCGTCCTTCAGCTAGCTTGTTCGGAACACAAAGTTTCTTTTCAGTTGCAAACTCCATTCCATACATATATATGGGGAGGTACTAGCTCCAACTCGGTTTGACAGTGAAAACTGCAGGAACTTCAAACCGGCACTAGGAAACAGACTGAGAAAGCAGAGAAAAAGTGTCTCCTGCAACCCGTTCCCTTGGTGCTAGATGAACGAACGTCTCTCCACTTGCTCAGTTCTGAGAGATAAGTGTGTGTGAAAGCCGTCCTTCACCTATCTTGTTGGGAACACAAAGTTTCTTTTAAGTTGCAAACTCCATTCATTACATATATATGGGGAGGTAGTAGCTCCAACTCGGTTTGACAGTGAAAACTGCAGGAACTTCAAACCGGCACTAGGAAACAGACTGAGAAAGCAGAGAAAAAATGTCTCCTGCCACCCGCTCCCTTGGTGCTACATGAACGAACGTCTCTCCACTTGCTCAGTTCTGAGAGATAAGTGTGTGTGAAAGCCGTCCTTCAGCTAGCTTGTTCGGAACACAAAGTTTCTTTTCAGTTGCAAACTCCATTCCATACATATATATGGGGAGGTACTAGCTCCAACTCGGTTTTACAGTGAAAACTGCAGGAACTTCAAACCGGCACTAGGAAACAGACTGAGAAAGCAGAGAAGAAGTGTCTCCTGCAACCCGTTCCCTTGGTGCTAGATGAACGAACGTCTCTCCACTTGCTCAGTTCTGAGAGATAAGTGTGTGTGAAAGCCGTCCTTCAGCTAGCTTGTTGGGAACACAAAGTTTCTTTTCAGTTGCAAACTCCATTCCATACATATATATGGGGAGGTACTAGCTCCCACTCGGTTTTAAAGTGAAAACTGCAGGAACTTCAAACCGGCACTAGGAAACAGACTGAGAAAGCAGAGAAGAAGTGTCTCCTGCAACCCGTTCCCTTGGTGCTAGATGAACGAACGTCTCTCCACTTGCTCAGTTCTGAGAGATAAGTGTGTGTGAAAGCCGTCCTTCAGCTAGCTTGTTGGGAACACAAAGTTTCTTTTCAGTTGCAAACTCCATTCCATACATATATATGGGGAGGTAGTAGCTCCAACTCGGTTTGACAGTGAAAACTGCAGGAACTTCAAACCGGCACTAGGAAACAGACTGAGAAAGCAGAGAAGAAGTGTCTCCTGCAACCCGTTCCCTTGGTGCTAGATGAACGAACGTCTCTCCACTTGCTCAGTTCTGAGAGATAAGTGTGTGTGAAAGCCGTCCTTCACCTATCTTGTTGGGAACACAAAGTTTCTTTTAAGTTGCAAACTCCATTCATTACATATACATGGGGAGGTAGTAGCTCCAACTCGGTTTGACAGTGAAAACTGCAGGAACTTCAAACCGGCACTAGGAAACAGACTGAGAAAGCAGAGAAGAAGTGTCTCCTGCAACCCGTTCCCTTGGTGCTAGATGAACGAACGTCTCTCCACTTGCTCAGTTCTGAGAGATAAGTGTGTGTGAAAGCCGTCCTTCAGCTAGCTTGTTGGGAACACAAAGTTTCTTTTCAGTTGCAAACTCCATTCCATACATATATATGGGGAGGTACTAGCTCCAACTCGGTTTTACAGTGAAAACTGCAGGAACTTCAAACCGGCACTAGGAAACAGACTGAGAAAGCAGAGAAGAAGTGTCTCCTGCAACCCGTTACCTTGGTGCTTGTTGAACGAACGTCTCTCCACTTGGTCAGTTCTGAGAGATAAGTGGGTGTGAAAGCAGTGCTTCACCTAGCTTGTTGGGAACTCAAAGTTTCTTTTCAGTTGCAAACTCCATTCCATACATACATATGGGGAGGTAGTAGCTCCAACTCGGTTTGACAGTGAAAACTGCAGGAACTTCAAACCGGCACTAGGAAACAGACTGAGAAAGCAGAGAAAAAGTGTCTCCTGCAACCCGTTCCCTTGGTGCTAGATGAAAGAACGTCTCTCCACTTGGTCAGTTCTGAGAGATACGTGTGTGTGAAAGCCGTCCTTCAGCTAGCTTGTTGGGAACACAAAGTTTCTTTTCAGTTGAAAACTACATTCCATACATATATATGGGGAGGTACTAGCTCCAACTCGGTTTGACAGTGAAAACTGCAGGAACTTCGAACCGGCACTAGGAAACAGACTGAGAAAGCAGAGAAAAAGTGTCTCCTGCAACCCGTTCCCTTGGTGCTAGATGAACGAACGTCTCTCCACTTGCTCAGTTCTGAGAGATAAGTGTGTGTGAAAGCCGTCCTTCACCTATCTTGTTCGGAACACAAAGTTTCTTTTCAGTTGCAAACTCCATTCCTTACATATATATGGGGAGGTAGTAGCTCCAACTCGGTTTGACAGTGAAAACTGCAGGAACTTCAAACAAGCACTAGGAAACACACTGAGAAAGCAGACAAAAAGTGTCTCCTGCAACCCGTTCCCTTCGTGCTAGATGAACCAAAGTCTCTCCACTTGCTCAGTTCTGAGAGATAAGTGTGTGTGAAAGCCGTCCTTCACATATCTTGATGGGAACACAAAGTTTCTTTTCAGTTGCAAACTCCATTCCATACATATATATGGGGAGGTAGTACCTCCAACTCGGTTTGACAGTGAAAACTGCAGGAACTTCAAACCGGCACTAGGAAACAGACTGAGAAAGCAGAGAAGAAGTGTCTCCTGCAACCCGTTCCCTTGGTGCTAGATGAACGAACGTCTCTCCACTTGCTCAGTTCTGAGAGATAAGTGTGTGTGAAAGCCGTCCTTCACCTATCTTGTTGGGAACACAAAGTTTCTTTTAAGTTGCAAACTCCATTCATTACATATATATGGGGAGGTAGTAGCTCCAACTCGGTTTGACAGTGAAAACTGCAGGAACTTCAAACCGGCACTAGGAAACAGACTGAGAAAGCAGAGAAAAAATGTCTCCTGCCACCCGCTCCCTTGGTGCTACATGAACGAACGTCTCTCCACTTGCTCAGTTCTGAGAGATAAGTGTGTGTGAAAGCCGTCCTTCAGCTAGCTTGTTCGGAACACAAAGTTTCTTTTCAGTTGCAAACTCCATTCCATACATATATATGGGGAGGTACTAGCTCCAACTCGGTTTTACAGTGAAAACTGCAGGAACTTCAAACCGGCACTAGGAAACAGACTGAGAAAGCAGAGAAGAAGTGTCTCCTGCAACCCGTTCCCTTGGTGCTAGATGAACGAACGTCTCTCCACTTGCTCAGTTCTGAGAGATAAGTGTGTGTGAAAGCCGTCCTTCAGCTAGCTTTTTGGGAACACAAAGTTTCTTTTCAGTTGCAAACTCCATTCCATACATATATATGGGGAGGTAGTAGCTCCAACTCGGTTTGACAGTGAAAACTGCAGGAACTTCAAACCGGCACTAGGAAACAGACTGAGAAAGCAGAGAAAAAGTGTCTCCTGCAACCCGTTACCTTGGTGCTTGTTGAACGAACGTCTCTCCACTTGGTCAGTTCTGAGAGATAAGTGTGAGTGAAAGCCGTGCTTCACCTAGCTTGTTGGGAACTCAAAGTTTCTTTTTAATTGCAAACTCCATTCCATACATATATATGGGGAGGTAGTAGCTCCAACTCGGTTTGACAGTGAAAACTGCAGGAACTTCAAACCGGCACTAGGAAACAGACTGAGAAAGCAGAGAAGAAGTGTCTCCTGCAACCCGTTCCCTTGGTGCTAGATGAACGAACGTCTCTCCACTTGCTCAGTTCTGAGAGATAAGTGTGTGTGAAAGCCGTCCTTCAGCTAGCTTTTTGGGAACACAAAGTTTCTTTTCAGTTGCAAACTCCATTCCATACATATATATGGGGAGGTAGTAGCTCCAACTCGGTTTGACAGTGAAAACTGCAGGAACTTCAAACCGGCACTAGGAAACAGACTGAGAAAGCAGAGAAAAAGTGTCTCCTGCAACCCGTTACCTTGGTGCTTGTTGAACGAACGTCTCTCCACTTGGTCAGTTCTGAGAGATAAGTGTGAGTGAAAGCCGTGCTTCACCTAGCTTGTTGGGAACTCAAAGTTTCTTTTTAATTGCAAACTCCATTCCATACATATATATGGGGAGGTAGTAGCTCCAACTCGGTTTGACAGTGAAAACTGCAGGAACTTCAAACCGGCACTAGGAAACAGACTGAGAAAGCAGAGAAAAAGTGTCTCCTGCAACCCGTTCCCTTGGTGCTAGATGAAAGAACGTCTCTCCACTTGGTCAGTTCTGAGAGATAAGTGTGTGTGAAAGCCGTCCTTCAGCTAGATTGTTGGGAACACAAAGTTTCTTTTCAGTTGCAAACTCCATTCCATACATATATATGGGGAGGTACTAGCTCCAACTCGGTTTGACAGTGAAAACTTCCGGAACTTCAAACCGGCACTAGGAAACAGACAGAGAAAGCAGAGAAAAAGTGTCTCCTGCAACCCGTTCCCTTGGTGCTAGATGAACGAACGTCTCTCCACTTGCTCAGTTCTGAGAGATAAGTGTGTGTGAAAGCCGTCCTTCAGCTAGCTTGTTGGGAACACAAAGTTTCTTTTCAGTTGCAAACTCCATTCCATACATATATATGGGGAGGTACTAGCTCCAACTCGGTTTTACAGTGAAAACTGCAGGAACTTCAAACCGGCACTAGGAAACAGACTGAGAAAGCAGAGAAGAAGTGTCTCCTGCAACCCGTTACCTTGGTGCTTGTTGAACGAACGTCTCTCCACTTGGTCAGTTCTGAGAGATAAGTGGGTGTGAAAGCAGTGCTTCACCTAGCTTGTTGGGAACTCAAAGTTTCTTTTCAGTTGCAAACTCCATTCCATACATACATATGGGGAGGTAGTAGCTCCAACTCGGTTTGACAGTGAAAACTGCAGGAACTTCAAACCGGCACTAGGAAACAGACTGAGAAAGCAGAGAAAAAGTGTCTCCTGCAACCCGTTCCCTTGGTGCTAGATGAAAGAACGTCTCTCCACTTGGTCAGTTCTGAGAGATACGTGTGTGTGAAAGCCGTCCTTCAGCTAGCTTGTTGGGAACACAAAGTTTCTTTTCAGTTGAAAACTACATTCCATACATATATATGGGGAGGTACTAGCTCCAACTCGGTTTGACAGTGAAAACTGCAGGAACTTCGAACCGGCACTAGGAAACAGACTGAGAAAGCAGAGAAAAAGTGTCTCCTGCAACCCGTTCCCTTGGTGCTAGATGAACGAACGTCTCTCCACTTGCTCAGTTCTGAGAGATAAGTGTGTGTGAAAGCCGTCCTTCACCTATCTTGTTCGGAACACAAAGTTTCTTTTCAGTTGCAAACTCCATTCCTTACATATATATGGGGAGGTAGTAGCTCCAACTCGGTTTGACAGTGAAAACTGCAGGAACTTCAAACAAGCACTAGGAAACACACTGAGAAAGCAGACAAAAAGTGTCTCCTGCAACCCGTTCCCTTCGTGCTAGATGAACCAAAGTCTCTCCACTTGCTCAGTTCTGAGAGATAAGTGTGTGTGAAAGCCGTCCTTCACATATCTTGATGGGAACACAAAGTTTCTTTTCAGTTGCAAACTCCATTCCATACATATATATGGGGAGGTACTAGCTCCAACTCGGTTTGACAGTGAAAACTGCAGGAACTTCAAACCGGCACTAGGAAACAAACTGAGAAAGCAGAGAAAAAGTGTCTCCTGCAACCCGTTACCTTGGTGCTTGTTGAACGAACGTCTCTCCACTTGGTCAGTTCTGAGAGATAAGTGTGAGTGAAAGCCGTGCTTCACCTAGCTTGTTGGGAACTCAAAGTTTCTTTTTAATTGCAAACTCCATTCCATACATATATATGGGGAGGTAGTAGCTCCAACTCGGTTTGACAGTGAAAACTGCAGGAACTTCAAACCGGCACTAGGAAACAGACTGAGAAAGCAGAGAAAAAGTGTCTCCTGCAACCCGTTCCCTTGGTGCTAGATGAAAGAACGTCTCTCCACTTGGTCAGTTCTGAGAGATAAGTGTGTGTGAAAGCCGTCCTTCAGCTAGATTGTTGGGAACACAAAGTTTCTTTTCAGTTGCAAACTCCATTCCATACATATATATGGGGAGGTACTAGCTCCAACTCGGTTTGACAGTGAAAACTTCAGGAACTTCAAACCGGCACTAGGAAACAGACAGAGAAAGCAGAGAAAAAGTGTCTCCTGCAACCCGTTCCCATGGTGCTAGATGAACGAACGTCTCTCCACTTGCTCAGTTCTGAGAGATAAGTGTGTGTGAAAGCCGTCCTTCAGCTAGCTTGTTGGGAACACAAAGTTTCTTTTCAGTTGCAAACTCCATTCCATACATATATATGGGGAGGTACTAGCTCCCACTCGGTTTTACAGTGAAAACTGCAGGAACTTCAAACCGGCACTAGGAAACAGACTGAGAAAGCAGAGAAGAAGTGTCTCCTGCAACCCGTTCCCTTGGTGCTAGATGAACGAACGTCTCTCCACTTGCTCAGTTCTGAGAGATAAGTGTGTGTGAAAGCCGTCCTTCAGCTAGCTTGTTGGGAACACAAAGTTTCTTTTCAGTTGCAAACTCCATTCCATACATATATATGGGGAGGTAGTAGCTCCAACTCGGTTTGACAGTGAAAACTGCAGGAACTTCAAACCGGCACTAGGAAACAGACTGAGAAAGCAGAGAAGAAGTGTCTCCTGCAACCCGTTCCCTTGGTGCTAGATGAACGAACGTCTCTCCACTTGCTCAGTTCTGAGAGATAAGTGTGTGTGAAAGCCGTCCTTCACCTATCTTGTTGGGAACACAAAGTTTCTTTTAAGTTGCAAACTCCATTCATTACATATACAAGGGGAGGTAGTAGCTCCAACTCGGTTTGACAGTGAAAACTGCAGGAACTTCAAACCGGCACTAGGAAACAGACTGAGAAAGCAAGAAAAAATGTCTCCTGCAACCCGCTCCCTTGGTGCTACATGAACGAACGTCTCTCCACTTGCTCAGTTCTGAGAGATAAGTGTGTGTGAAAGCCGTCCTTCAGCTAGCTTGTTCGGAACACAAAGTTTCTTTTCAGTTGCAAACTCCATTCCATACATATATATGGGGAGGTACTAGCTCCAACTCGGTTTGACAGTGAAAACTGCAGGAACTTCAAACCGGCACTAGGAAACAGACTGAGAAAGCAGAGAAAAAGTGTCTCCTGCAACCCGTTCCCTTGGTGCTAGATGAACGAACGTCTCTCCACTTGCTCAGTTCTGAGAGATAAGTGTGTGTGAAAGCCGTCCTTCACCTATCTTGTTGGGAACACAAAGTTTCTTTTAAGTTGCAAACTCCATTCATTACATATATATGGGGAGGTAGTAGCTCCAACTCGGTTTGACAGTGAAAACTGCAGGAACTTCAAACCGGCACTAGGAAACAGACTGAGAAAGCAGAGAAAAAATGTCTCCTGCCACCCGCTCCCTTGGTGCTACATGAACGAACGTCTCTCCACTTGCTCAGTTCTGAGAGATAAGTGTGTGTGAAAGCCGTCCTTCAGCTAGCTTGTTCGGAACACAAAGTTTCTTTTCAGTTGCAAACTCCATTCCATACATATATATGGGGAGGTACTAGCTCCAACTCGGTTTTACAGTGAAAACTGCAGGAACTTCAAACCGGCACTAGGAAACAGACTGAGAAAGCAGAGAAGAAGTGTCTCCTGCAACCCGTTCCCTTGGTGCTAGATGAACGAACGTCTCTCCACTTGCTCAGTTCTGAGAGATAAGTGTGTGTGAAAGCCGTCCTTCAGCTAGCTTGTTGGGAACACAAAGTTTCTTTTCAGTTGCAAACTCCATTCCATACATATATATGGGGAGGTACTAGCTCCCACTCGGTTTTAAAGTGAAAACTGCAGGAACTTCAAACCGGCACTAGGAAACAGACTGAGAAAGCAGAGAAGAAGTGTCTCCTGCAACCCGTTCCCTTGGTGCTAGATGAACGAACGTCTCTCCACTTGCTCAGTTCTGAGAGATAAGTGTGTGTGAAAGCCGTCCTTCAGCTAGCTTGTTGGGAACACAAAGTTTCTTTTCAGTTGCAAACTCCATTCCATACATATATATGGGGAGGTAGTAGCTCCAACTCGGTTTGACAGTGAAAACTGCAGGAACTTCAAACCGGCACTAGGAAACAGACTGAGAAAGCAGAGAAGAAGTGTCTCCTGCAACCCGTTCCCTTGGTGCTAGATGAACGAACGTCTCTCCACTTGCTCAGTTCTGAGAGATAAGTGTGTGTGAAAGCCGTCCTTCACCTATCTTGTTGGGAACACAAAGTTTCTTTTAAGTTGCAAACTCCATTCATTACATATACATGGGGAGGTAGTAGCTCCAACTCGGTTTGACAGTGAAAACTGCAGGAACTTCAAACCGGCACTAGGAAACAGACTGAGAAAGCAGAGAAGAAGTGTCTCCTGCAACCCGTTCCCTTGGTGCTAGATGAACGAACGTCTCTCCACTTGCTCAGTTCTGAGAGATAAGTGTGTGTGAAAGCCGTCCTTCAGCTAGCTTGTTGGGAACACAAAGTTTCTTTTCAGTTGCAAACTCCATTCCATACATATATATGGGGAGGTAGTAGCTCCAACTCGGTTTGACAGTGAAAACTGCAGGAACTTCAAACCGGCACTAGGAAACAGACTGAGAAAGCAGAGAAGAAGTGTCTCCTGCAACCCGTTCCCTTGGTGCTAGATGAACGAACGTCTCTCCACTTGCTCAGTTCTGAGAGATAAGTGTGTGTGAAAGCCGTCCTTCACCTATCTTGTTGGGAACACAAAGTTTCTTTTAAGTTGCAAACTCCATTCATTACATATACAAGGGGAGGTAGTAGCTCCAACTCGGTTTGACAGTGAAAACTGCAGGAACTTCAAACCGGCACTAGGAAACAGACTGAGAAAGCAAGAAAAAATGTCTCCTGCAACCCGCTCCCTTGGTGCTACATGAACGAACGTCTCTCCACTTGCTCAGTTCTGAGAGATAAGTGTGTGTGAAAGCCGTCCTTCAGCTAGCTTGTTCGGAACACAAAGTTTCTTTTCAGTTGCAAACTCCATTCCATACATATATATGGGGAGGTACTAGCTCCAACTCGGTTTGACAGTGAAAACTGCAGGAACTTCAAACCGGCACTAGGAAACAGACTGAGAAAGCAGAGAAAAAGTGTCTCCTGCAACCCGTTCCCTTGGTGCTAGATGAACGAACGTCTCTCCACTTGCTCAGTTCTGAGAGATAAGTGTGTGTGAAAGCCGTCCTTCACCTATCTTGTTGGGAACACAAAGTTTCTTTTAAGTTGCAAACTCCATTCATTACATATATATGGGGAGGTAGTAGCTCCAACTCGGTTTGACAGTGAAAACTGCAGGAACTTCAAACCGGCACTAGGAAACAGACTGAGAAAGCAGAGAAAAAATGTCTCCTGCCACCCGCTCCCTTGGTGCTACATGAACGAACGTCTCTCCACTTGCTCAGTTCTGAGAGATAAGTGTGTGTGAAAGCCGTCCTTCAGCTAGCTTGTTCGGAACACAAAGTTTCTTTTCAGTTGCAAACTCCATTCCATACATATATATGGGGAGGTACTAGCTCCAACTCGGTTTTACAGTGAAAACTGCAGGAACTTCAAACCGGCACTAGGAAACAGACTGAGAAAGCAGAGAAGAAGTGTCTCCTGCAACCCGTTCCCTTGGTGCTAGATGAACGAACGTCTCTCCACTTGCTCAGTTCTGAGAGATAAGTGTGTGTGAAAGCCGTCCTTCAGCTAGCTTGTTGGGAACACAAAGTTTCTTTTCAGTTGCAAACTCCATTCCATACATATATATGGGGAGGTACTAGCTCCCACTCGGTTTTAAAGTGAAAACTGCAGGAACTTCAAACCGGCACTAGGAAACAGACTGAGAAAGCAGAGAAGAAGTGTCTCCTGCAACCCGTTCCCTTGGTGCTAGATGAACGAACGTCTCTCCACTTGCTCAGTTCTGAGAGATAAGTGTGTGTGAAAGCCGTCCTTCAGCTAGCTTGTTGGGAACACAAAGTTTCTTTTCAGTTGCAAACTCCATTCCATACATATATATGGGGAGGTAGTAGCTCCAACTCGGTTTGACAGTGAAAACTGCAGGAACTTCAAACCGGCACTAGGAAACAGACTGAGAAAGCAGAGAAGAAGTGTCTCCTGCAACCCGTTCCCTTGGTGCTAGATGAACGAACGTCTCTCCACTTGCTCAGTTCTGAGAGATAAGTGTGTGTGAAAGCCGTCCTTCACCTATCTTGTTGGGAACACAAAGTTTCTTTTAAGTTGCAAACTCCATTCATTACATATACATGGGGAGGTAGTAGCTCCAACTCGGTTTGACAGTGAAAACTGCAGGAACTTCAAACCGGCACTAGGAAACAGACTGAGAAAGCAAGAAAAAATGTCTCCTGCAACCCGCTCCCTTGGTGCTACATGAACGAACGTCTCTCCACTTGCTCAGTTCTGAGAGATAAGTGTGTGTGAAAGCCGTCCTTCAGCTAGCTTGTTCGGAACACAAAGTTTCTTTTCAGTTGCAAACTCCATTCCATACATATATATGGGGAGGTACTAGCTCCAACTCGGTTTGACAGTGAAAACTGCAGGAACTTCAAACCGGCACTAGGAAACAGACTGAGAAAGCAGAGAAAAAGTGTCTCCTGCAACCCGTTCCCTTGGTGCTAGATGAACGAACGTCTCTCCACTTGCTCAGTTCTGAGAGATAAGTGTGTGTGAAAGCCGTCCTTCAGCTAGCTTGTTGGGAACACAAAGTTTCTTTTCAGTTGCAAACTCCATTCCATACATATATATGGGGAGGTAGTAGCTCCAACTCGGTTTGACAGTGAAAACTGCAGGAACTTCAAACCGGCACTAGGAAACAGACTGAGAAAGCAGAGAAGAAGTGTCTCCTGCAACCCGTTCCCTTGGTGCTAGATGAACGAACGTCTCTCCACTTGCTCAGTTCTGAGAGATAAGTGTGTGTGAAAGCCGTCCTTCACCTATCTTGTTGGGAACACAAAGTTTCTTTTAAGTTGCAAACTCCATTCATTACATATATATGGGGAGGTAGTAGCTCCAACTCGGTTTGACAGTGAAAACTGCAGGAACTTCAAACCGGCACTAGGAAACAGACTGAGAAAGCAGAGAAAAAATGTCTCCTGCCACCCGCTCCCTTGGTGCTACATGAACGAACGTCTCTCCACTTGCTCAGTTCTGAGAGATAAGTGTGTGTGAAAGCCGTCCTTCAGCTAGCTTGTTCGGAACACAAAGTTTCTTTTCAGTTGCAAACTCCATTCCATACATATATATGGGGAGGTACTAGCTCCAACTCGGTTTTACAGTGAAAACTGCAGGAACTTCAAACCGGCACTAGGAAACAGACTGAGAAAGCAGAGAAGAAGTGTCTCCTGCAACCCGTTCCCTTGGTGCTAGATGAACGAACGTCTCTCCACTTGCTCAGTTCTGAGAGATAAGTGTGTGTGAAAGCCGTCCTTCAGCTAGCTTTTTGGGAACACAAAGTTTCTTTTCAGTTGCAAACTCCATTCCATACATATATATGGGGAGGTAGTAGCTCCAACTCGGTTTGACAGTGAAAACTGCAGGAACTTCAAACCGGCACTAGGAAACAGACTGAGAAAGCAGAGAAGAAGTGTCTCCTGCAACCCGTTCCCTTGGTGCTAGATGAACGAACGTCTCTCCACTTGGTCAGTTCTGAGAGATACGTGTGTGTGAAAGCCGTCCTTCAGCTAGCTTGTTGGGAACACAAAGTTTCTTTTCAGTTGAAAACTACATTCCATACATATATATGGGGAGGTACTAGCTCCAACTCGGTTTGACAGTGAAAACTGCAGGAACTTCGAACCGGCACTAGGAAACAGACTGAGAAAGCAGAGAAAAAGTGTCTCCTGCAACCCGTTTCCTTGGTGCTAGATGAACGAACGTCTCTCCACTTGCTCAGTTCTGAGAGATAAGTGTGTGTGAAAGCCGTCCTTCACCTATCTTGTTCGGAACACAAAGTTTCTTTTCAGTTGCAAACTCCATTCCTTACATATATATGGGGAGGTAGTAGCTCCAACTCGGTTTTACAGTGAAAACTGCAGGAACTTCAAACCAGCACTAGGAAACACACTGAGAAAGCAGACAAAAAGTGTCTCCTGCAACCCGTTCCCTTCGTGCTAGATGAACCAACGTCTCTCCACTTGCTCAGTTCTGAGAGATAAGTGTGTGTGAAAGCCGTCCTTCACATATCTTGATGGGAACACAAAGTTTCTTTTCAGTTGCAAACTCCATTCCATACATATATATGGGGAGGTACTAGCTCCAACTCGGTTTGACAGTGAAAACTGCAGGAACTTCAAACCGGCACTAGGAAACAGACTGAGAAAGCAGAGAAAAAGTGTCTCCTGCAACCCGTTACCTTGGTGCTTGTTGAACGAACGTCTCTCCACTTGGTCAGTTCTGAGAGATAAGTGTGAGTGAAAGCCGTGCTTCACCTAGCTTGTTGGGAACTCAAAGTTTCTTTTTAATTGCAAACTCCATTCCATACATATATATGGGGAGGTAGTAGCTCCAACTCGGTTTGACAGTGAAAACTGCAGGAACTTCAAACCGGCACTAGGAAACAGACTGAGAAAGCAGAGAAGAAGTGTCTCCTGCAACCCGTTCCCTTGGTGCTAGATGAAAGAACGTCTCTCCACTTGGTCAGTTCTGAGAGATAAGTGTGTGTGAAAGCCGTCCTTCAGCTAGATTGTTGGGAACACAAAGTTTCTTTTCAGTTGCAAACTCCATTCCATACATATATATGGGGAGGTACTAGCTCCAACTCGGTTTGACAGTGAAAACTGCAGGAACTTCAAACCGGCACTAGGAAACAGACAGAGAAAGCAGAGAAAAAGTGTCTCCTGCAACCCGTTCCCTTGGTGCTAGATGAACGAACGTCTCTCCACTTGCTCAGTTCTGAGAGATAAGTGTGTGTGAAAGCCGTTCTTCAGCTAGCTTGTTGGGAACACAAACTTTCTTTTCAGTTGCAAACTCCATTCCATACATATATATGGGGAGGTACTAGCTCCAACTCGGTTTTACAGTGAAAACTGCAGGAACTTCAAACCGGCACTAGGAAACAGACTGAGAAAGCAGAGAAGAAGTGTCTCCTGCAACCCGTTCCCTTGGTGCTAGATGAACGAACGTCTCTCCACTTGCTCAGTTCTGAGAGATAAGTGTGTGTGAAAGCCGTCCTTCAGCTAGCTTGTTGGGAACACAAAGTTTCTTTTCAGTTGCAAACTCCATTCCATACATATATATGGGGAGGTAGTAGCTCCAACTCGGTTTGACAGTGAAAACTGCAGGAACTTCAAACCGGCACTAGGAAACAGACTGAGAAAGCAGAGAAGTGTCTCCTGCAACCCGTTCCCTTGGTGCTAGATGAACGAACGTCTCTCCACTTGCTCAGTTCTGAGAGATAAGTGTGTGTGAAAGCCGTCCTTCAGCTAGCTTTTTGGGAACACAAAGTTTCTTTTCAGTTGCAAACTCCATTCCATACATATATATGGGGAGGTAGTAGCTCCAACTCGGTTTGACAGTGAAAACTGCAGGAACTTCAAACCGGCACTAGGAAACAGACTGAGAAAGCAGAGAAGTGTCTCCTGCAACCCGTTCCCTTGGTGCTAGATGAACGAACGTCTCTCCACTTGCTCAGTTCTGAGAGATAAGTGTGTGTGAAAGCCGTCCTTCAGCTAGCTTTTTGGGAACACAAAGTTTCTTTTCAGTTGCAAACTCCATTCCATACATATATATGGGGAGGTAGTAGCTCCAACTCGGTTTGACAGTGAAAACTGCAGGAACTTCAAACCGGCACTAGGAAACAGACTGAGAAAGCAGAGAAGAAGTGTCTCCTGCAACCCGTTCCCTTGGTGCTAGATGAACGAACGTCTCTCCACTTGCTCAGTTCTGAGAGATAAGTGTGTGTGAAAGCCGTCCTTCACCTAGCTTGTTGGGAACACAAAGTTTCTTTTCAGTTGCAAACTCCATTCCATACATATATATGGGGAGGTAGTAGCTCCAACTCGGTTTGACAGTGAAAACTGCAGGAACTTCAAACCGGCACTAGGAAACAGACTGAGAAAGCAGAGAAGAAGTGTCTCCTGCAACCCGTTCCCTTGGTGCTAGATGAACGAACGTCTCTCCACTTGGTCAGTTCTGAGAGATACGTGTGTGTGAAAGCCGTCCTTCAGCTAGCTTGTTGGGAACACAAAGTTTCTTTTCAGTTGAAAACTACATTCCATACATATATATGGGGAGGTACTAGCTCCAACTCGGTTTGACAGTGAAAACTGCAGGAACTTCGAACCGGCACTAGGAAACAGACTGAGAAAGCAGAGAAGAAGTGTCTCCTGCAACCCGTTCCCTTGGTGCTAGATGAACGAACGTCTCTCCACTTGCTCAGTTCTGAGAGATAAGTGTGTGTGAAAGCCGTCCTTCACCTATCTTGTTCGGAACACAAAGTTTCTTTTCAGTTGCAAACTCCATTCCTTACATATATATGGGGAGGTAGTAGCTCCAACTCGGTTTTACAGTGAAAACTGCAGGAACTTCAAACCAGCACTAGGAAACACACTGAGAAAGCAGACAAAAAGTGTCTCCTGCAACCCGTTCCCTTCGTGCTAGATGAACCAACGTCTCTCCACTTGCTCAGTTCTGAGAGATAAGTGTGTGTGAAAGCCGTCCTTCACATATCTTGATGGGAACACAAAGTTTCTTTTCAGTTGCAAACTCCATTCCATACATATATATGGGGAGGTACTAGCTCCAACTCGGTTTGACAGTGAAAACTGCAGGAACTTCAAACCGGCACTAGGAAACAGACAGAGAAAGCAGAGAAATAGTGTCTCCTGCAACCCGTTCCCTTGGTGCTAGATGAACGAACGTCTCTCCACTTGCTCAGTTCTGAGAGATAAGTGTGTGTGAAAGCCGTTCTTCAGCTAGCTTGTTGGGAACACAAACTTTCTTTTCAGTTGCAAACTCCATTCCATACATATATATGGGGAGGTACTAGCTCCAACTCGGTTTTACAGTGAAAACTGCAGGAACTTCAAACCGGCACTAGGAAACAGACTGAGAAAGCAGAGAAGAAGTGTCTCCTGCAACCCGTTCCCTTGGTGCTAGATGAACGAACGTCTCTCCACTTGCTCAGTTCTGAGAGATAAGTGTGTGTGAAAGCCGTCCTTCAGCTAGCTTGTTGGGAACACAAAGTTTCTTTTCAGTTGCAAACTCCATTCCATACATATATATGGGGAGGTAGTAGCTCCAACTCGGTTTGACAGTGAAAACTGCAGGAACTTCAAACCGGCACTAGGAAACAGACTGAGAAAGCAGAGAAGTGTCTCCTGCAACCCGTTCCCTTGGTGCTAGATGAACGAACGTCTCTCCACTTGCTCAGCTCTGAGAGATAAGTGTGTGTGAAAGCCGTCCTTCAGCTAGCTTTTTGGGAACACAAAGTTTCTTTTCAGTTGCAAACTCCATTCCATACATATATATGGGGAGGTAGTAGCTCCAACTCGGTTTGACAGTGAAAACTGCAGGAACTTCAAACCGGCACTAGGAAACAGACTGAGAAAGCAGAGAAGTGTCTCCTGCAACCCGTTCCCTTGGTGCTAGATGAACGAACGTCTCTCCACTTGCTCAGTTCTGAGAGATAAGTGTGTGTGAAAGCCGTCCTTCAGCTAGCTTTTTGGGAACACAAAGTTTCTTTTCAGTTGCAAACTCCATTCCATACATATATATGGGGAGGTAGTAGCTCCAACTCGGTTTGACAGTGAAAACTGCAGGAACTTCAAACCGGCACTAGGAAACAGACTGAGAAAGCAGAGAAGAAGTGTCTCCTGCAACCCGTTCCCTTGGTGCTAGATGAACGAACGTCTCTCCACTTGCTCAGTTCTGAGAGATAAGTGTGTGTGCAAGCCGTCCTTCACCTAGCTTGTTGGGAACACAAAGTTTCTTTTCAGTTGCAAACTCCATTCCATACATATATATGGGGAGGTAGTAGCTCCAACTCGGTTTGACAGTGAAAACTGCAGGAACTTCAAACCGGCACTAGGAAACAGACTGAGAAAGCAGAGAAGAAGTGTCTCCTGCAACCCGTTCCCTTGGTGCTAGATGAACGAACGTCTCTCCACTTGGTCAGTTCTGAGAGATACGTGTGTGTGAAAGCCGTCCTTCAGCTAGCTTGTTGGGAACACAAAGTTTCTTTTCAGTTGAAAACTACATTCCATACATATATATGGGGAGGTACTAGCTCCAACTCGGTTTGACAGTGAAAACTGCAGGAACTTCGAACCGGCACTAGGAAACAGACTGAGAAAGCAGAGAAGAAGTGTCTCCTGCAACCCGTTCCCTTGGTGCTAGATGAACGAACGTCTCTCCACTTGCTCAGTTCTGAGAGATAAGTGTGTGTGAAAGCCGTCCTTCACCTATCTTGTTCGGAACACAAAGTTTCTTTTCAGTTGCAAACTCCATTCCTTACATATATATGGGGAGGTAGTAGCTCCAACTCGGTTTTACAGTGAAAACTGCAGGAACTTCAAACCAGCACTAGGAAACACACTGAGAAAGCAGACAAAAAGTGTCTCCTGCAACCCGTTCCCTTCGTGCTAGATGAACCAACGTCTCTCCACTTGCTCAGTTCTGAGAGATAAGTGTGTGTGAAAGCCGTCCTTCACATATCTTGATGGGAACACAAAGTTTCTTTTCAGTTGCAAACTCCATTCCATACATATATATGGGGAGGTACTAGCTCCAACTCGGTTTGACAGTGAAAACTGCAGGAACTTCAAACCGGCACTAGGAAACAGACAGAGAAAGCAGAGAAAAAGTGTCTCCTGCAACCCGTTCCCTTGGTGCTAGATGAACGAACGTCTCTCCACTTGCTCAGTTCTGAGAGATAAGTGTGTGTGAAAGCCGTCCTTCAGCTAGCTTGTTGGGAACACAAAGTTTCTTTTCAGTTGCAAACTCCATTCCATACATATATATGGGGAGGTACTAGCTCCAACTCGGTTTTACAGTGAAAACTGCAGGAACTTCAAACCGGCACTAGGAAACAGACTGCGAAAGCTGAGAAGAAGTGTCTCCTGCAACCCGTTCCCTTGTTGCTAGATGAACGAACGTCTCTCCACTTGCTCAGTTCTGAGAGATAAGTGTGTGTGAAAGCCGTCCTTCAGCTAGCTTGTTGGGAACACAAAGTTTCTTTTCAGTTGCAAACTCCATTCCATACATATATATGGGGAGGTAGTAGCTCCAACTCGGTTTTACAGTGAAAACTGCAGGAACTTCAAACCGGCACTAGGAAACAGACTGAGAAAGCAGAGAAGTGTCTCCTGCAACCCGTTCCCTTGGTGCTAGATGAACGAACGTCTCTCCACTTGCTCAGTTCTGAGAGATAAGTGTGTGTGAAAGCCGTCCTTCACCTATCTTGTTGGGAACACAAAGTTTCTTTTAAGTTGCAAACTCCATTCATTACATATATATGGGGAGGTAGTAGCTCCAACTCGGTTTGACAGTGAAAACTGCAGGAACTTCAAACCGGCACTAGGAAACAGACTGAGAAAGCAGAGAAAAAATGTCTCCTGCAACCCGCTCCCTTGGTGCTACATGAACGAACGTCTCTCCACTTGCTCAGTTCTGAGAGATAAGTGTGTGTGAAAGCCGTCCTTCAGCTAGCTTGTTCGGAACACAAAGTTTCTTTTCAGTTGAAAACTACATTCCATACATATATATGGGGAGGTACTAGCTCCAACTCGGTTTGACAGAGAAAACTGCAGGAACTTCGAACCGGCACTAGGAAACAGACTGAGAAAGCAGAGAAAAAGTGTCTCCTGCAACCCGTTCCCTTGGTGCTAGATGAACGAACGTCTCTCCACTTGCTCAGTTCTGAGAGATAAGTGTGTGTGAAAGCCGTCCTTCACCTATCTTGTTCGGAACACAAAGTTTCTTTTCAGTTGCAAACTCCATTCCTTACATATACATGGGGAGGTAGTAGCTCCAACTCGGTTTGACAGTGAAAACTGCAGGAACTTCAAACAAGCACTAGGAAACACACTGAGAAAGCAGACAAAAAGTGTCTCCTGCAACCCGTTCCCTTCGTGCTAGATGAACCAACGTCTCTCCACTTGCTCAGTTCTGAGAGATAAGTGTGTGTGAAAGCCGTCCTTCACATATCTTGATGGGAACACAAAGTTTCTTTTCAGTTGCAAACTCCATTCCATACATATATATGGGGAGGTACAAGCTCCAACTCGGTTTGACAGTGAAAACTGCAGGAACTTCAAACCGGCACTAGGAAACAGACTGAGAAAGCAGAGAAAAAGTGTCTCCTGCAACCCGTTACCTTGGTGCTTGTTGAACGAACGTCTCTCCACTTGGTCAGTTCTGAGAGATAAGTGTGAGTGAAAGCCGTGCTTCACCTAGCTTGTTGGGAACTCAAAGTTTCTTTTTAATTGCAAACTCCATTCCATACATATATATGGGGAGGTAGTAGCTCCAACTCGGTTTGACAGTGAAAACTGCAGGAACTTCAAACCGGCACTAGGAAACAGACTGAGAAAGCAGAGAAAAAGTGTCTCCTGCAACCCGTTCCCTTGGTGCTAGATGAAAGAACGTCTCTCCACTTGGTCAGTTCTGAGAGATAAGTGTGTGTGAAAGCCGTCCTTCAGCTAGATTGTTGGGAACACAAAGTTTCTTTTCAGTTGCAAACTCCATTCCATACATATATATGGGGAAGTACTAGCTCCAACTCGGTTTGACAGTGAAAATTTCAGGAACTTCAAACCGGCACTAGGAAACAGACAGAGAAAGCAGAGAAAAAGTGTCTCCTGCAACCAGTTCCCATGGTGCTAGATGAACGAACGTCTCTCCACTTGCTCAGTTCTGAGACATAAGTGTGTGTGAAAGCCGTCCTTCAGCTAGCTTGTTGGGAACACAAAGTTTCTTTTCAGTTGCAAACTCCATTCCATACATATATATGGGGAGGTACTAGCTCCCACTCGGTTTTACAGTGAAAACTGCAGGAACTTCAAACCGGCACTAGGAAACAGACTGAGAAAACAGAGAAGAAGTGTCTCCTGCAACCCGTTCCCTTGGTGCTAGATGAACGAACGTCTCTCCACTTGCTCAGTTCTGAGAGATAAGTGTGTGTGAAAGCCGTCCTTCACCTATCTTGTTGGGAACACAAAGTTTCTTTTAAGTTGCAAACTCCATTCATTAGATATATATGGGGAGGTAGTAGCTCCAACTCGGTTTGACAGTGAAAACTGCAGGAACTTCAAACCGGCACTAGGAAACAGACTGAGAAAGCAGAGAAAAAATGTCTCCTGCAACCCGCTCCCTTGGTGCTACATGAACGAACGTCTCTCCACTTGCTCAGTTCTGAGAGATAAGTGTGTGTGAAAGCCGTCCTTCAGCTAGCTTGTTCGGAACACAAAGTTTCTTTTCAGTTGCAAACTCCATTCCATACATATATATGGGGAGGTACTAGCTCCAACTCGGTTTTACAGTGAAAACTGCAGGAACTTCAAACCGGCACTAGGAAACAGACTGAGAAAGCAGAGAAAAAGTGTCTCCTGCAACCCGTTCCCTTGGTGCTAGATGAACGAACGTCTCTCCACTTGCTCAGTTCTGAGAGATAAGTGTGTGTGAAAGCCGTCCTTCACCTAGCTTGTTGGGAACACAAAGTTTCTTTTCAGTTGCAAACTCCATTCCATACATATATATGGGGAGGTAGTAGCTCCAACTCGGTTTGACAGTAAATAACTGCAGGAACTTCAAACCGGCACTAGGAAACAGACTGAGAAAGCAGAGAAGAAGTGTCTCCTGCAACCCGTTCCCTTGGTGCTAGATGAACGAACGTCTCTCCACTTGCTCAGTTCTGAGAGATAAGTGTGTGTGAAAGCCGTCCTTCACCTATCTTGTTGGGAACACAAAGTTTCTTTTAAGTTGCAAACTCCATTCATTACATATATATGGGGAGGTAGTAGCTCCAACTCGGTTTGACAGTGAAAACTGCAGGAACTTCAAACCGGCACTAGGAAACAGACTGAGAAAGCAGAGAAAAAATGTCTCCTGCAACCCGCTCCCTTGGTGCTACATGAACGAACGTCTCTCCACTTGCTCAGTTCTGAGAGATAAGTGTGTGTGAAAGCCGTCCTTCAGCTAGCTTGTTCGGAACACAAAGTTTCTTTTCAGTTGCAAACTCCATTCCATACATATATATGGGGAGGTACTAGCTCCAACTCGGTTTTACAGTGAAAACTGCAGGAACTTCAAACCGGCACTAGGAAACAGACTGAGAAAGCAGAGAAGAAGTGTCTCCTGCAACCCGTTCCCTTGGTGCTAGATGAACGAACGTCTCTCCACTTGCTCAGTTCTGAGAGATAAGTGTGTGTGAAAGCCGTCCTTCAGCTAGCTCTTTGGGAACACAAAGTTTCTTTTCAGTTGCAAACTCCATTCCATACATATATATGGGGAGGTAGTAGCTCCAACTCGGTTTGACAGTGAAAACTGCAGGAACTTCAAACCGGCACTAGGAAACAGACTGAGAAAGCAGAGAAGAAGTGTCTCCTGCAACCCGTTCCCTTGGTGCTAGATGAACGAACGTCTCTCCACTTGCTCAGTTCTGAGAGATAAGTGTGTGTGAAAGCCGTCCTTCACCTATCTTGTTGGGAACACAAAGTTTCTTTTAAGTTGCAAACTCCATTCATTACATATATATGGGGAGGTAGTAGCTCCAACTCGGTTTGACAGTGAAAACTGCAGGAACTTCAAACCGGCACTAGGAAACAGACTGAGAAAGCAGAGAAAAAATGTCTCCTGCAACCCGCTCCCTTGGTGCTACATGAACGAACGTCTCTCCACTTGCTCAGTTCTGAGAGATAAGTGTGTGTGAAATCCGTCCTTCACCTAGCTTTTTGGGAACACAAAGTTTCTTTTCAGTTGCAAACTCCATTCCATAAATATATATGGGGAGGTAGTAGCTCCAACTCGGTTTGACAGTGAAAACTGCAGGAACTTCAAACCGGCACTAGGAAACAGACTGAGAAAGCAGAGAAAAAGTGTCTCCTGCAACCCGTTCCCTTGGTGCTAGATGAAAGAACGTCTCTCCACTTGGTCAGTTCTGAGAGATAAGTGTGTGTGAAAGCCGTCCTTCAGCTAGCTTGTTGGGAACACAAAGTTTCTTTTCAGTTGAAAACTACATTCCATACATACATATGGGGAGGTACTAGCTCCAACTCGGTTTGACAGTGAAAACTGCAGGAACTTCAAACCGGCACTAGGAAACAGACTGAGAAAGCAGAGAAAAAGTGTCTCCTGCAACCCGTTACCTTGGTGCTTGTTGAACGAACGTCTCTCCACTTGGTCAGTTCTGAGAGATAAGTGGGTGTGAAAGCAGTGCTTCACCTAGCTTGTTGGGAACTCAAAGTTTCTTTTCAGTTGCAAACTCCATTCCATACATACATATGGGGAGGTAGTAGCTCCAACTCGGTTTGACAGTGAAAACTGCAGGAACTTCAAACCGGCACTAGGAAACAGACTGAGAAAGCAGAGAAAAAGTGTCTCCTGCAACCCGTTCCCTTGGTGCTAGATGAAAGAACGTCTCTCCACTTGGTCAGTTCTGAGAGATACGTGTGTGTGAAAGCCGTCCTTCAGCTAGCTTGTTGGGAACACAAAGTTTCTTTTCAGTTGCAAACTCCATTCCATACATATATATGGGGAGGTACTAGCTCCAAATCGGTTTGACAGTGAAAACTGCAGGAACTTCGAACCGGCACTAGGAAACAGACTGAGAAAGCAGAGAAAAAGTGTCTCCTGCAACCCGTTCCCTTGGTGCTAGATGAACGAACGTCTCTCCACTTGCTCAGTTCTGAGAGATAAGTGTGAGTGAAAGCCGTGCTTCACCTAGCTTGTTGGGAACTCAAAGTTTCTTTTTAATTGCAAACTCCATTCCATACATATATATGGGGAGGTAGTAGCTCCAACTCGGTTTGACAGTGAAAACTGCAGGAACTTCAAACCGGCACTAGGAAACAGACTGAGAAAGCAGAGAAAAAGTGTCTCCTGCAACCCGTTCCCTTGGTGCTACATGAAAGAACGTCTCTCCACTTGGTCAGTTCTGAGAGATAAGTGTGTGTGAAAGCCGTCCTTCAGCTAGATTGTTGGGAACACAAAGTTTCTTTTCAGTTGCAAACTCCATTCCATACATATATATGGGGAGGTACTAGCTCCAACTCGGTTTGACAGTGAAAACTTCAGGAACTTCAAACCGGCACTAGGAAACAGACAGAGAAAGCAGAGAAAAAGTGTCTCCTGCAACCCGTTCCCTTGGTGCTAGATGAACGAACGTCTCTCCACTTGCTCAGTTCTGAGAGATAAGTGTGTGTGAAAGCCGTCCTTCAGCTAGCTTGTTGGGAACACAAAGTTTCTTTTCAGTTGCAAACTCCATTCCATACATATATATGGGGAGGTAGTAAGCTCCAACTCGGTTTGACAGTGAAAACTGCAGGAACTTCAAACCGGCACTAGGAAACAGACTGAGAAAGCAGAGAAAAAGTGTCTCCTGCAACCCGTTCCCTTGGTGCTAGATGAAAGAACGTCTCTCCACTTGCTCAGTTCTGAGAGATAATTGTGTGTGAAAGCCGTCCTTCACCTAGCTTGTTGGGAATACAAAGTTTCTTTTCAGTTGCAAACTCCATTCCATACATATATATGGGGAGGTACTAGCTCCAAATCGGTTTGACAGTGAAAACTGCAAGAACTTCAAACCGGCACTAGGAAACAGACTGAGAAAGCAGAGAAAAAGTGTCTCCTGCCACCCGTTCCCTTGGTGCTAGATGAACGAACGTCTCTCCACTTGCTCAGTTCTGAGAGATAAGTGTGTGTGAAAGCCGTCCTTCAGCTAGCTTGTTGGGAAGACAAAGTTTCTTTTCAGTTGCAAACTCCATTCCATACATATATATGGGGAGGTACTAGCTCCAACTCGGTTTGACAGTGAAAACTGCAGGAACTTCAAACCGGCACTAGGAAAAAGACTGAGAAAGCAGAGAAAATGTGCCTCCTGCAACCCACTCCCTTGGTGCTAGATGAACGAACGTCTCTCCACTTGCTCAGTTCTGAGAGATAAGTGTGTGTGAAAGCCGTCCTTCAGCTAGATTGTTGGGAACACAAAGTTTCTTTTCAGTTGCAAACTCCATTCCATACATATATATGGGGAGGTACTAGCTCCAACTCGGTTTGACAGTGAAAACTTCAGGAACTTCAAACCGGCACTAGGAAACAGACAGAGAAAGCAGAGAAAAAGTGTCTCCTGCAACCCGTTCCCTTGGTGCTAGATGAACGAACGTCTCTCCACTTGCTCAGTTCTGAGAAATAAGTGTGTGTGAAAGCCGTCCTTCACCTAGCTTGTTGGGAACACAAAGTTTCTTTTCAGTTGCAAACTCCATTCCATACATATATATGGGGAGGTACTAGCTCCAACTCGGTTTGACAGTGAAAACTGCAGGAACTTCAAACCGGCACTAGGAAACAGACTGAGAAACCAGAGAAAAAGTGTCTCCTGCAACCCGTTCCCTTGGTGCTACATGAACGAACGTCTCTCCACTTACTCAGTTCTGAGAGATAAGTGTGTGTCAAAGCCGTCCTTCACCTAGCTTGTTGGGAACACAAAGTTTCTTTTCAGTTGCAAACTCCATTCCATACATATATATGGGGAGGTAGTAGCTCAAACTCGATTTTACAGTGAAAACTGCAGGAACTTCAAACCGGCACTAGGAAACAGACTGAGAAAGCAGAGAAAAAGTGTATCCTGCAACCCGGTCCCTTCGTGCTAGATGAACGAACGTCTCTCCACTTGCTCAGTTCTGAGAGATAAGTGTGTGTGAAAGCCGTCCTTCACATATCTTGATGGGAACACAAAGTTTCTTTTCAGTTGCAAACTCCATTCCATACATACATATGGGGAGGTACTAGCTCCAACTCGGTTTGACAGTGAAAACTGCAGGAACTTCAAACCGGCACTAGGAAACAGACTGAGAAAGCAGAGAAAAAGTGTCTCCTGCAACCCGTTACCTTGGTGCTTGTTGAACGAACGTCTCTCCACTTGGTCAGTTCTGAGAGATAAGTGGGTGTGAAAGCAGTGCTTCACCTAGCTTGTTGGGAACTCAAAGTTTCTTTTCAGTTGCAAACTCCATTCCATACATACATATGGGGAGGTAGTAGCTCCAACTCGGTTTGACAGTGAAAACTGCAGGAACTTCAAACCGGCACTAGGAAACAGACTGAGAAAGCAGAGAAAAAGTGTCTCCTGCAACCCGTTCCCTTGGTGCTAGATGAAAGAACGTCTCTCCACTTGGTCAGTTCTGAGAGATACGTGTGTGTGAAAGCCGTCCTTCAGCTAGCTTGTTGGGAACACAAAGTTTCTTTTCAGTTGCAAACTCCATTCCATACATATATATGGGGAGGTACTAGCTCCAAATCGGTTTGACAGTGAAAACTGCAGGAACTTCGAACCGGCACTAGGAAACAGACTGAGAAAGCAGAGAAAAAGTGTCTCCTGCAACCCGTTCCCTTGGTGCTAGATGAACGAACGTCTCTCCACTTGCTCAGTTCTGAGAGATAAGTGTGTGTGAAAGCCGTCCTTCACCTATCTTGTTCGGAACACAAAGTTTCTTTTCAGTTGCAAACTCCATTCCTTACATATATATGGGGAGGTAGTAGCTCCAACTCGGTTTGACAGTGAAAACTGCAGGAACTTCAAACCGGCACTAGGAAACAGACTGAGAAAGCAGAGAAAAAGTGTCTCCTGCAACCCGTTACCTTGGTGCTTGTTGAACGAACGTCTCTCCACTTGGTCAGTTCTGAGAGATAAGTGTGAGTGAAAGCCGTGCTTCACCTAGCTTGTTGGGAACTCAAAGTTTCTTTTTAATTGCAAACTCCATTCCATACATATATATGGGGAGGTAGTAGCTCCAACTCGGTTTGACAGTGAAAACTGCAGGAACTTCAAACCGGCACTAGGAAACAGACTGAGAAAGCAGAGAAAAAGTGTCTCCTGCAACCCGTTCCCTTGGAACTACATGAAAGAACGTCTCTCCACTTGGTCAGTTCTGAGAGATAAGTGTGTGTGAAAGCCGTCCTTCAGCTAGATTGTTGGGAACACAAAGTTTCTTTTCAGTTGCAAACTCCATTCCATACATATATATGGGGAGGTACTAGCTCCAACTCGGTTTGACAGTGAAAACTTCAGGAACTGCAAACCGGCACTAGGAAACAGACAGAGAAAGCAGAGAAAAAGTGTCTCCTGCAACCCGTTCCCTTGGTGCTAGATGAACGAACGTCTCTCCACTTGCTCAGTTCTGAGAGATAAGTGTGTGTGAAAGCCGTCCTTCAGCTAGCTTGTTGGGAACACAAAGTTTCTTTTCAGTTGCAAACTCCATTCCATACATATATATGGGGAGGTACTAGCTCCAACTCGGTTTTACAGTGAAAACTGCAGGAACTTCAAACCGGCACTAGGAAACAGACTGAGAAAGCAGAGAAGAAGTGTCTCCTGCAACCCGTTCCCTTGGTGCTAGATGAACGAACGTCTCTCCACTTGCTCAGTTCTGAGAGATAAGTGTGTGTGAAAGCCGTCCTTCAGCTAGCTTGTTGGGAACACAAAGTTTCTTTTCAGTTGCAAACTCCATTCCATACATATATATGGGGAGGTAGTAGCTCCAACTCGGTTTGACAGTGAAAACTGCAGGAACTTCAAACCGGCACTAGGAAACAGACTGAGAAAGCAGAGAAGAAGTGTCTCCTGCAACCCGTTCCCTTGGTGCTAGATGAACGAACGTCTCTCCACTTGGTCAGTTCTGAGAGATAAGTGGGTGTGAAAGCAGTGCTTCACCTAGCTTGTTGGGAACTCAAAGTTTCTTTTCAGTTGCAAACTCCATTCCATACATACATATGGGGAGGTAGTAGCTCCAACTCGGTTTGACAGTGAAAACTGCAGGAACTTCAAACCGGCACTAGGAAACAGACTGAGAAAGCAGAGAAAAAGTGTCTCCTGCAACCCGTTCCCTTGGTGCTAGATGAACGAACGTCTCTCCACTTGCTCAGTTCTGAGAGATAAGTGTGTGTGAAAGCCGTCCTTCACATATCTTGTTCGGAACACAAAGTTTCTTTTCAGTTGCAAACTCCATTCCTTACATATATATGGGGAGGTAGTAGCTCCAACTCGGTTTGACAGTGAAAACTGCAGGAACTTCAAACCGGCACTAGGAAACAGACTGAGAAAGCAGACAAAAAGTGTCTCCTGCAACCCGTTCCCTTCGTGCTAGATGAACCAACGTCTCTCCACTTGCTCAGTTCTGAGAGATAAGTGTGTGTGAAAGCCGTCCTTCACATATCTTGATGGGAACACAAAGTTTCTTTTCAGTTGCAAACTCCATTCCATACATATATATGGGGAGGTACTAGCTCCAACTCGGTTTGACAGTGAAAACTGCAGGAACTTCAAACCGGCACTAGGAAACAGACTGAGAAAGCAGAGAAAAAGTGTCTCCTGCAACCCGTTACCTTGGTGCTTGTTGAACGAACGTCTCTCCACTTGGTCAGTTCTGAGAGATAAGTGTGAGTGAAAGCCGTGCTTCACCTAGCTTGTTGGGAACTCAAAGTTTCTTTTTAATTGCAAACTCCATTCCATACATATATATGGGGAGGTAGTAGCTCCAAGTCGGTTTGACAGTGAAAACTGCAGGAACTTCAAACCGGCACTAGGAAACAGACTGAGAAAGCAGAGAAAAAGTGTCTCCTGCAACCCGTTCCCTTGGTGCTACATGAAAGAACGTCTCTCCACTTGGTCAGTTCTGAGAGATAAGTGTGTGTGAAAGCCGTCCTTCAGCTAGATTGTTGGGAACACAAAGTTTCTTTTCAGTTGCAAACTCCATTCCATACATATATATGGGGAGGTACTAGCTCCAACTCGGTTTGACAGTGAAAACTTCAGGAACTTCAAACCGGCACTAGGAAACAGACAGAGAAAGCAGAGAAAAAGTGTCTCCTGCAACCCGTTCCCTTGGTGCTAGATGAACGAACGTCTCTCCACTTGCTCAGTTCTGAGAGATAAGTGTGTGTGAAAGCCGTCCTTCAGCTAGCTTGTTGGGAACACAAAGTTTCTTTTCAGTTGCAAACTCCATTCCATACATATATATGGGGAGGTACTAGCTCCAACTCGGTTTTACAGTGAAAACTGCAGGAACTTCAAACCGGCACTAGGAAACAGACTGAGAAAGCAGAGAAAAAATATCTCCTGCAACCCGTTCCCTTGGTGCTACATGAACGAACGTCTCTCCACTTGCTCAGTTCTGAGAGATAAGTGTGTGTGAAAGCCGTCCTTCAGCTAGCTTGTTGGGAACACAAAGTTTCTTTTCAGTTGCAAACTCCATTCCATACATATATATGGGGAGGTAGTAGCTCCAACTCGGTTTGACAGTGAAAACTGCAGGAACTTCAAACCGGCACTAGGAAACAGACTGAGAAAGCAGAGAAGAAGTGTCTCCTGCAACCCGTTCCCTTGGTGCTAGATGAACGAACGTCTCTCCACTTGCTCAGTTCTGAGAGATAAGTGTGTGTGAAAGCCGTCCTTCAGCTAGCTTGTTGGGAACACAAAGTTTCTTTTTAATTGCAAACTCCATTCCATACATATATATGGGGAGGTAGTAGCTCCAACTCGGTTTGACAGTGAAAACTGCAGGAACTTCAAACCGGCACTAGGAAACAGACTGAGAAAGCAGAGAAGAAGTGTCTCCTGCAACCCGTTCCCTTGGTGCTAGATGAACGAACGTCTCTCCACTTGCTCAGTTCTGAGAGATAAGTGTGTGTGAAAGCCATCCTTCACCTATCTTGTTGGGAACACAAAGTTTCTTTTAAGTTGCAAACTCCATTCATTACATATATATGGGGAGGTAGTAGCTCCAACTCGGTTTGACAGTGAAAACTGCAGGAACTTCAAACCGGCACTAGGAAACAGACTGAGAAAGCAGAGAAAAAATGTCTCCTGCAACCCGCTCCCTTGGCGCTACATGAACGAACGTCTCTCCACTTGCTCAGTTCTGAGAGATAAGTGTGTGTGAAAGCCGTCCTTCACCTAGCTTGTTGGGAACACAAAGTTTCTTTTCAGTTGCAAACTCCATTCCATACATATATATGGGGAGGTACTAGCTCCAACTCGATTTTACAGTGAAAACTGCAGGAACTTCAAACCGGCACTAGGAAACAGACTGAGAAAGCAGAGAAGAAGTGTCTCCTGCAACCCGTTCCCTTGGTGCTAGATGAACGAACGTCTCTCCACTTGCTCAGTTCTGAGAGATAAGTGTGTGTGAAAGCCGTCCTTCAGCTAGCTTGTTGGGAACACAAAGTTTCTTTTCAGTTGCAAACTCCATTCCATACATATATATGGGGAGGTAGTAGCTCCAACTCGGTTTGACAGTGAAAACTGCAGGAACTTCAAACCGGCACTAGGAAACAGACTGAGAAAGCAGAGAAGAAGTGTCTCCTGCAACCCGTTCCCTTGGTGCTAGATGAACGAACGTCTCTCCACTTGCTCAGTTCTGAGAGATAAGTGTGTGTGAAAGCCGTCCTTCACCTATCTTGTTGGGAACACAAAGTTTCTTTTAAGTTGCAAACTCCATTCATTACATATATATGGGGAGGTAGTAGCTCCAACTCGGTTGGACAGTGAAAACTGCAGGAACTTCAAACCGGCACTAGGAAACAGACTGAGAAAGCAGAGAAAAAATGTCTCCTGCAACCCGCTCCCTTGGTGCTACATGAACGAACGTCTCTCCACTTGCTCAGTTCTGAGAGATAAGTGTGTGTGAAAGCCGTCCTTCACCTAGCTTTTTGGGAACACAAAGTTTCTTTTAAGTTGCAAACTCCATTCATTACATATATATGGGGAGGTAGTAGCTCCAACTCGGTTGGACAGTGAAAACTGCAGGAACTTCAAACCGGCACTAGGAAACAGACTGAGAAAGCAGAGAAAAATGTCTCCTGCAACCCGCTCCCTTGGCGCTACATGAACGAACGTCTCTCCACTTGCTCAGTTCTGAGAGATAAGTGTGTGTGAAAGCCGTCCTTCAGCTAGCTTGTTGGGAACACAAAGTTTCTTTTCAGTTGCAAACTCCATTCCATACATATATATGGGGAGGTACTAGCTCCAACTCGGTTTTACAGTGAAAACTGCAGGAACTTCAAACCGGCACTAGGAAACAGACTGAGAAAGCAGAGAAGAAGTGTCTCCTGCAACCCGTTCCCTTGGTGCTAGATGAACGAACGTCTCTCCACTTGTTCAGTTCTGAGAGATAAGTGTGTTTGAAAGCCGTCCTTCACCTATCTTGTTGGGAACACAAAGTTTCTTTTAAGTTGCAAACTCCATTCATTACATATATATGGGGAGGTAGTAGCTCCAACTCGGTTGGACAGTGAAAACTGCAGGAACTTCAAACCGGCACTAGGAAACAGACTGAGAAAGCAGAGAAAAAATGTCTCCTGCAACCCGCTCCCTTGGTGCTACATGAACGAACGTCTCTCCACTTGCTCAGTTCTGAGAGATAAGTGTGTGTGAAAGCCGTCCTTCACCTAGCTTTTTGGGAACACAAAGTTTCTTTTCAGTTGCAAACTCCATTCCATAAATATATATGGGGAGGTAGTAGCTCCAACTCGGTTTGACAGTGAAAACTGCAGGAACATCAAACCGGCACTAGGAAACAGACTGAGAAAGCAGAGAAAAAGTGTCTCCTGCAACCCGTTCCCTTGGTGCTAGATGAAAGAACGTCTCTCCACTTGCTCAGTTCTGAGAGATAAGTGTGTGTGAAAGCCGTCCTTCAGCTAGCTTGTTGGGAAGACAAAGTTTCTTTTCAGTTGCAAACTCCATTCCATACATATATATGGGGAGGTACTAGCTCCAACTCGGTTTGACAGTGAAAACTGCAGGAACTTCAAACCGGCACTAGGAAACAGAATGAGAAAGCAGAGAAAAAGTGTCTCCTGCAACCCGTTCCCTTGGTGCTAGATGAACGAAAGTCTCTCCACTTGCTCAGTTCTGAGAGATAAGTGTGTGTGAAAGCCATCCTTCAGCTAGCCTGTTGGGAACACAAAGTTTCTTTTCAGTAGCAAACTCCATTCCATACATATATATGGGGAGGTACTAGCTCCAACTCGGTTTGACAGTGAAAACTGCAGGAACTTCAAACCGGCACTAGGAAACAGACTGAGAAAGCAGAGAAAAAGTGTCTCCTGCCACCCGTTCCCTTGGTGCTAGATGAACGAACGTCTCTCCACTTGCTCAGTTCTGAGAGATAAGTGTGTGTGAAAGCCGTCCTTCACCTATCTTGTTGGGAACACAAAGTTTCTTTTAAGTTGCAAACTCCATTCCTTACATATATATGGGGAGGTAGTAGCTCCAACTCGGTTTGACAGTGAAAACTGCAGGAACTTCAAACCGGCACTAGGAAACAGACTGAGAAAGCAGAGAAAAAATGTCTCCTGCAACCCGCTCCCTTGGTGCTACATGAACGAACGTCTCTACACTTGCTCAGTTCTGAGAGATAAGTGTGTGTGAAAGCCGTCCTTCACCTAGCTTTTTGGGAACACAAAGTTTCTTTTCAGTTGCAAACTCCATTCCATAAATATATATGGGGAGGTAGTAGCTCCAACTCGGTTTGACAGTGAAAACTGCAGGAACTTCAAACCGGCACTAGGAAACAGACTGAGAAAGCAGAGAAAAAGTGTCTCCTGCAACCCGTTCCCTTGGTGCTAGATGAAAGAACGTCTCACCACTTGCTCAGTTCTGAGAGATAAGTGTGTGTGAAAGCCGTCCTTCACCTAGCTTGTTGGGAACACAAAGTTTCTTTTCAGTTGCAAACTCCATTCCATACATATATATGGGGAGGTACTAGCTCCAACTCGGTTTGACAGTGAAAACTGCAAGAACTTCAAACCGGCACTAGGAAACAGACTGAGAAAGCAGAGAAAAAGTGTCTCCTGCCACCCGTTCCCTTGGTGCTAGATGAACGAACGTCTCTCCACTTGCTCAGTTCTGAGAGATAAGTGTGTGTGAAAGCCGTCCTTCAGCTAGCTTGTTGGGAAGACAAAGTTTCTTTTCAGTTGCAAACTCCATTCCATACATATATATGGGGAGGTACTAGCTTCAACTCGGTTTGACATTGAAAACTGCAGGAACTTCAAACCGGCACTAGGAAACAGACTGAGAAAGCAGAGAAAAAGTGTCTCCTGCAACCCGTTCCCTTGGTGCTAGATGAACGAAAGTCTCTCCACTTGCTCAGTTCTGAGAGATAAGTGTGTGTGAAAGCCGTCCTTCAGCTAGCCTGTTGGGAACACAAAGTTTCTTTTCAGTAGCAAACTCCATTCCATACATATATATGGGGAGGTACTAGCTCCAACTCGGTTTGACAGTGAAAACTGCAGGAACTTCAAACCGGCACTAGGAAACAGACTGAGAAAGCAGAGAAAAAGTGTCTCCTGCCACCCGTTCCCTTGGTGCTAGATGAACGAACGTCTCTCCACTTGCTCAGTTCTGAGAGATAAGTGTGTGTGAAAGCCGTCCTTCACCTATCTTGTTGGGAACACAAAGTTTCTCTTAAGTTGCAAACTCCATTCATTACATATATATGGGGAGGTAGTAGCTCCAACTCGGTTTGACAGTGAAAACTGCAGGAACTTCAAACCTGCACTAGGAAACAGACTGAGAAAGCAGAGAAAAAATGTCTCCTGCAACCCGCTCCTTTGGTGCTACATGAACGAACGTCTCTCCACTTGCTCAGTTCTGAGAGATAAGTGTGTGTGAAAGCCGTCCTTCACCTAGCTTTTTGGGAACACAAAGTTTCTTTTCAGTTGCAAACTCCATTCCATAAATATATATGGGGAGGTAGTAGCTCCAACTCGGTTTGACAGTGAAAACTGCAGGAACTTCAAACCGGCACTAGGAAACAGACTGAGAAAGCAGAGAAAAAGTGTCTCCTGCAACCAGTTCCCTTGGTGCAAGATGAAAGAACGTCTCTCCACTTGCTCAGTTCTGAGAGATAAGTGTGTGTGAAAGCCGTCCTTCACCTAGCTTGTTGGGAACACAAAGTTTCTTTTCAGTTGCAAACTCCATTCCATACATATATATGGGGAGGTACTAGCTCCAACTCGGTTTGACAGTGAAAACTGCAAGAACTTCAAACCGGCACTAGGAAACAGACTGAGAAAGCAGAGAAAAAGTGTCTCCTGCCACCCGTTCCCTTGGTGCTAGATGAACGAACGTCTCTCCACTTGCTCAGTTCTGAGAGATAAGTGTGTGTGAAAGCCGTCCTTCAGCTAGCTTGTTGGGAAGACAAAGTTTCTTTTCAGTTGCAAACTCCATTCCATACATATATATGGGGAGGTACTAGCTCCAACTCGGTTTGACATTGAAAACTGCAGGAACTTCAAACCGGCACTAGGAAACAGACTGAGAAAGCAGAGAAAAAGTGTCTCCTGCAACCCGTTCCCTTGGTGCTAGATGAACGAACGTCTCTCCACTTGCTCAGTTCTGAGAGATAAGTGTGTGTGAAAGCCGTCCTTCAGCTAGCCTGTTGGGAACACAAAGTTTCTTTTCAGTAGCAAACTCCATTCCATACATATATATGGGGAGGTACTAGCTCCAACTCGGTTTGACAGTGAAAACTGCAGGAACTTCAAACCGGCACTAGGAAACAGACTGAGAAAGCAGAGAAAAAGTGTCTCCTGCAACCCGTTCCCTTGGTGCTAGATGAACGAACGTCTCTCCACTTGCTCAGTTCTGAGAGATAAGTGTGTGTGAAAGCCGTACTTCACCTATCTTGTTGGGAACACAAAGTTTCTTTTCAGTTGCAAACTCCATTCCTTACATATATATGGGGAGGTAGTAGCTCCAACTCGGTTTGACAGTGAAAACTGCAGGAACTTCAAACCAGCACTAGGAAACAGACTGAGAAAGCAGAGAAAAAGTATCTCCTGCAACCCGTTCCCCTGGTGCTAGATGAACGAACGTTTCGCCACTTGCTCAGTTCTGAGAGATAAGTGTGTGTGAAAGCCGTCCTTCACCTAGATTGTTGGGAACACAAAGTTTCTTTTCAGTTGCAAACTCCATTTAATACATATATATGGGGAGGTACTAGCTCCAACTCGGTTTGACAGTGAAAACTGCAAGAACTTCAAACCGGCACTAGGAAACAGACTGAGAAAGCAGAGAAAAAGTGTCTCCTGCCACCCGTTCCCTTGGTGCTAGATGAACGAACGTCTCTCCACTTGCTCAGTTCTGAGAGATAAGTGTGTGTGAAAGCCGTCCTTCACCTAGCTTGTTGGGAAGACAAAGTTTCTTTTCAGTTGCAAACTCCATTCCATACATATATATGGGGAGGTACTAGCTCCAACTCGGTTTGACATTGAAAACTGCAGGAACTTCAAACCGGCACTAGGAAACAGACTGAGAAAGCAGAGAAAAAGTGTCTCCTGCAACCCGTTCCCTTGGTGCTAGATGAACGAACGTCTCTCCACTTGCTCAGTTCTGAGAGATAAGTGTGTGTGAAAGCCGTCCTTCAGCTAGCCTGTTGGGAACACAAAGTTTCTTTTCAGTAGCAAACTCCATTCCATACATATATATGAGGAGGAACTAGCTCCAACTCGGTTTGACAGTGAAAACTGCAGGAACTTCAAACCGGCACTAGGAAACAGACTGAGAAAGCAGAGAAAAAATGTCTCCTGCAATCCGTTCCCTTGGTGCTACATGAACGATCGTCTCTACACTTGCTCAGTTCTGAGAGATAAGTGTGTGTGAAAGCCGTCCTTCACCTAGCTTGTTGGGAACACAAAGTTTCTTTTCAGTTGCAAACTCCATTCCATACATATATATGGGGAGGTAGTAGCTCCAACTCGGTTTTACAGTGAAAACTGCAGGAACTTCAAACCGGCACTAGGAAACAGACTGAGAAAGCAGAGAAGAAGTGTCTCCTGCAACCCGTTCCCTTGGTGCTAGATGAACGAACGTCTCTCCACTTGCTCAGTTCTGAGAGATAAGTGTGTGTGAAAGCCGTACTTCACCTATCTTGTTGGGAACACAAAGTTTCTTTTCAGTTGCAAACTCCATTCCTTACATATATATGGGGAGGTAGTAGCTCCAACTCGGTTTGACAGTGAAAACTGCAGGAACTTCAAACCAGCACTAGGAAACAGACTGAGAAAGCAGAGAAAAAGTATCTCCTGCAACCCGTTCCCCTGGTGCTAGATGAACGAACGTTTCGCCACTTGCTCAGTTCTGAGAGATAAGTGTGTGTGAAAGCCGTCCTTCACCTAGATTGTTGGGAACACAAAGTTTCTTTTCAGTTGCAAACTCCATTTAATACATATATATGGGGAGGTACTAGCTCCAACTCGGTTTGACAGTGAAAACTGCAAGAACTTCAAACCGGCACTAGGAAACAGACTGAGAAAGCAGAGAAAAAGTGTCTCCTGCCACCCGTTCCCTTGGTGCTAGATGAACGAACGTCTCTCCACTTGCTCAGTTCTGAGAGATAAGTGTGTGTGAAAGCCGTCCTTCAGCTAGCTTGTTGGGAAGACAAAGTTTCTTTTCAGTTGCAAACTCCATTCCATACATATATATGGGGAGGTACTAGCTCCAACTCGGTTTGACATTGAAAACTGCAGGAACTTCAAACCGGCACTAGGAAACAGACTGAGAAAGCAGAGAAAAAGTGTCTCCTGCAACCCGTTCCCTTGGTGCTAGATGAACGAACGTCTCTCCACTTGCTCAGTTCTGAGAGATAAGTGTGTGTGAAAGCCGTCCTTCAGCTAGCCTGTTGGGAACACAAAGTTTCTTTTCAGTAGCAAACTCCATTCCATACATATATATGAGGAGGAACTAGCTCCAACTCGGTTTGACAGTGAAAACTGCAGGAACTTCAAACCGGCACTAGGAAACAGACTGAGAAAGCAGAGAAAAAATGTCTCCTGCAATCCGTTCCCTTGGTGCTACATGAACGATCGTCTCTACACTTGCTCAGTTCTGAGAGATAAGTGTGTGTGAAAGCCGTCCTTCACCTAGCTTGTTGGGAACACAAAGTTTCTTTTCAGTTGCAAACTCCATTCCATACATATATATGGGGAGGTAGTAGCTCCAACTCGGTTTTACAGTGAAAACTGCAGGAACTTCAAACCGGCACTAGGAAACAGACTGAGAAAGCAGAGAAGAAGTGTCTCCTGCAACCCGTTCCCTTGGTGCTAGATGAAAGAACGTCTCTCCACTTGCTCAGTTCTGAGAGATAAGTGTGTGTGAAAGCCGTCCTTCACCTAGCTTGTTGGGAACACAAAGTTTCTTTTCAGTTGCAAACTCCATTCCATACATATATATGGGGAGGTACTAGCTCCAACTCGGTTTGACAGTGAAAACTGCAGGAACTTCAAACCGGCACTAGGAAACAGACTGAGAAAGCAGAGAAAAAGTGTCTCCTGCAACCCGTTCCCTTGGTGCTAGATGAACGAACGTCTCTCCACTTGCTCAGTTCTGAGAGAGAAGTGTGTGTGAAAGCCGTCCTTCACCTAGCTTGTTGGGAACACAAGGTTTCTTTTCAGTTACAAACTCCATTCCTTACATATATATGGGGAGGTAGTAGCTCCAACTCGGTTTGACAGTGAAAACTGCAGGAACTTCAAACCAGCACTAGGAAACAGACTGAGAAAGCAGAGAAAAAGTATCTCCTGCAACCCGTTCCCCTGGTGCTAGATGAACGAACGTTTCGCCACTTGCTCAGTTCTGAGAGATAAGTGTGTGTGAAAGCCGTCCTTCACCTAGCTTGTTGGGAACACAAAGTTTCTTTTCAGTTGCAAACTCCATTCCATACATATATATGGGGAGGTACTAGCTCCAAATCGGTTTGACAGTGAAAACTGCAGGAACTTCAAACCGGCACTAGGAAACAGACTGAGAAAGCAGAGAAAAAATGTCTCCTGCATCCCGTTCCCTTGGTGCTACATGAACGAACGTCTCTCCACTTGCTCAGTTCTGAGAGATAAGTGTGTGTGAAAGCCGTCCTTCACCTAGCTTATTGGGAACACAAAGTTTCTTTTCAGTTGCAAACTCCATTCCATAAATATATATGGGGAGGTAGTAGCTCCAACTCGGTTTTACAGTGAAAACTGCAGGAACTTCAAACCGGCACTAGGAAACAGACTGAGAAAGCAGAGAAAAAGTGTCTCCTGCAACCCGGTCCCTTCGTGCTAGATGAAAGAACGTCTCTCCACTTGCTCAGTTCTGAGAGATAAGTGTGTGTGAAAGCCGTCCTTCACCTAGATTGTTGGGAACACAAAGTTTCTTTACAGTTGCAAACTCCATTCCATACATATATATGGGGAGGTAGTAGCTCCAACTCGGTTTGAGAGTGAAAACTGCAGGAACTTCAAACCGGCACTAGGAAACAGACTGAGAAAGCAGAGAAAAAGTATCTCCTGCAACCCGTTCCCCTGGTGCTAGATGAACGAACGTTTCGCCACTTGCTCAGTTCTGAGAGATAAGTGTGTGTGAAAGCCGTCCTTCACCAAGATTGTTGGGAACACAAAGTTTCTTTTCAGTTGCAAACTCCATTCCATACATATATATGGGGAGGAACTAGCTCCAACTCTGTTTGACAGTGAAAACTGCAGGAACTTCAAACCGGCACTAGGAAACAGACTGAGAAAGCAGAGAAAAAATGTCTCCTGCAACCCGTTCCCTTGGTGCTACATGAACGATCGTCTCTCCACTTGCTCAGTTCTGAGAGATAAGTGTGTGTGAAAGCCGTCCTTCACCTAGCTTGTTGGGAAGACAAAGTTTCTTTTCAGTTGCAAACTCCATTCCATACATATATATGGGGAGGTACTAGCTCCAACTCGGTTTGACATTGAAAACTGCAGGAACTTCAAACCGGCACTAGGAAACAGACTGAGAAAGCAGAGAAAAAGTGTCTCCTGCAACCCGTTCCCTTGGTGCTAGATGAACGAACGTCTCTCCACTTGCTCAGTTCTGAGAGATAAGTGTGTGTGAAAGCCGTCCTTCAGCTAGCCTGTTGGGAACACAAAGTTTCTTTTCAGTAGCAAACTCCATTCCATACATATATATGAGGAGGAACTAGCTCCAACTCGGTTTGACAGTGAAAACTGCAGGAACTTCAAACCGGCACTAGGAAACAGACTGAGAAAGCAGAGAAAAAATGTCTCCTGCAATCCGTTCCCTTGGTGCTACATGAACGATCGTCTCTACACTTGCTCAGTTCTGAGAGATAAGTGTGTGTGAAAGCCGTCCTTCACCTAGCTTGTTGGGAACACAAAGTTTCTTTTCAGTTGCAAACTCCATTCCATACATATATATGGGGAGGTAGTAGCTCCAACTCGGTTTTACAGTGAAAACTGCAGGAACTTCAAACCGGCACTAGGAAACAGACTGAGAAAGCAGAGAAGAAGTGTCTCCTGCAACCCGTTCCCTTGGTGCTAGATGAACGAACGTCTCTCCACTTGCTCAGTTCTGAGAGATAAGTGTGTGTGAAAGCCGTACTTCACCTATCTTGTTGGGAACACAAAGTTTCTTTTCAGTTGCAAACTCCATTCCTTACATATATATGGGGAGGTAGTAGCTCCAACTCGGTTTGACAGTGAAAACTGCAGGAACTTCAAACCAGCACTAGGAAACAGACTGAGAAAGCAGAGAAAAAGTATCTCCTGCAACCCGTTCCCCTGGTGCTAGATGAACGAACGTTTCGCCACTTGCTCAGTTCTGAGAGATAAGTGTGTGTGAAAGCCGTCCTTCACCTAGATTGTTGGGAACACAAAGTTTCTTTTCAGTTGCAAACTCCATTTAATACATATATATGGGGAGGTACTAGCTCCAACTCGGTTTGACAGTGAAAACTGCAAGAACTTCAAACCGGCACTAGGAAACAGACTGAGAAAGCAGAGAAAAAGTGTCTCCTGCAACCCGTTCCCTTGGTGCTAGATGAACGAACGTCTCTCCACTTGCTCAGTTCTGAGAGATAAGTGTGTGTGAAAGCCGTCCTTCAGCTAGCTTGTTGGGAAGACAAAGTTTCTTTTCAGTTGCAAACTCCATTCCATACATATATATGGGGAGGTACTAGCTCCAACTCGGTTTGACATTGAAAACTGCAGGAACTTCAAACCGGCACTAGGAAACAGACTGAGAAAGCAGAGAAAAAGTGTCTCCTGCAACCCGTTCCCTTGGTGCTAGATGAACGAACGTCTCTCCACTTGCTCAGTTCTGAGAGATAAGTGTGTGTGAAAGCCGTCCTTCAGCTAGCCTGTTGGGAACACAAAGTTTCTTTTCAGTAGCAAACTCCATTCCATACATATATATGAGGAGGAACTAGCTCCAACTCGGTTTGACAGTGAAAACTGCAGGAACTTCAAACCGGCACTAGGAAACAGACTGAGAAAGCAGAGAAAAAATGTCTCCTGCAATCCGTTCCCTTGGTGCTACATGAACGATCGTCTCTACACTTGCTCAGTTCTGAGAGATAAGTGTGTGTGAAAGCCGTCCTTCACCTAGCTTGTTGGGAACACAAAGTTTCTTTTCAGTTGCAAACTCCATTCCATACATATATATGGGGAGGTAGTAGCTCCAACTCGGTTTTACAGTGAAAACTGCAGGAACTTCAAACCGGCACTAGGAAACAGACTGAGAAAGCAGAGAAGAAGTGTCTCCTGCAACCCGTTCCCTTGGTGCTAGATGAAAGAACGTCTCTCCACTTGCTCAGTTCTGAGAGATAAGTGTGTGTGAAAGCCGTCCTTCACCTAGCTTGTTGGGAACACAAAGTTTCTTTTCAGTTGCAAACTCCATTCCATACATATATATGGGGAGGTACTAGCTCCAACTCGGTTTGACAGTGAAAACTGCAGGAACTTCAAACCGGCACTAGGAAACAGACTGAGAAAGCAGAGAAAAAGTGTCTCCTGCAACCCGTTCCCTTGGTGCTAGATGAACGAACGTCTCTCCACTTGCTCAGTTCTGAGAGAGAAGTGTGTGTGAAAGCCGTCCTTCACCTAGCTTGTTGGGAACACAAGGTTTCTTTTCAGTTACAAACTCCATTCCTAACATATATATGGGGAGGTAGTAGCTCCAACTCGGTTTGACAGTGAAAACTGCAGGAACTTCAAACCAGCACTAGGAAACAGACTGAGAAAGCAGAGAAAAAGTATCTCCTGCAACCCGTTCCCCTGGTGCTAGATGAACGAACGTTTCGCCACTTGCTCAGTTCTGAGAGATAAGTGTGTGTGAAAGCCGTCCTTCACCTAGCTTGTTGGGAACACAAAGTTTCTTTTCAGTTGCAAACTCCATTCCATACATATATATGGGGAGGTACTAGCTCCAAATCGGTTTGACAGTGAAAACTGCAGGAACTTCAAACCGGCACTAGGAAACAGACTGAGAAAGCAGAGAAAAAATGTCTCCTGCAACCCGTTCCCTTGGTGCTAGATGAACGAACGTCTCTCCACTTGCTCAGTTCTGAGAGATAAGTGTGTGTGAAAGCCGTCCTTCACCTAGCTTATTGGGAACACAAAGTTTCTTTTCAGTTGCAAACTCCATTCCATAAATATATATGGGGAGGTAGTAGCTCCAACTCGGTTTTACAGTGAAAACTGCAGGAACTTCAAACCGGCACTAGGAAACAGACTGAGAAAGCAGAGAAAAAGTGTCTCCTGCAACCCGGTCCCTTCGTGCTAGATGAAAGAACGTCTCTCCACTTGCTCAGTTCTGAGAGATAAGTGTGTGTGAAAGCCGTCCTTCACCTAGATTGTTGGGAACACAAAGTTTCTTTACAGTTGCAAACTCCATTCCATACATATATATGGGGAGGTAGTAGCTCCAACTCGGTTTGAGAGTGAAAACTGCAGGAACTTCAAACCGGCACTAGGAAACAGACTGAGAAAGCAGAGAAAAAGTATCTCCTGCAACCCGTTCCCCTGGTGCTAGATGAACGAACGTTTCGCCACTTGCTCAGTTCTGAGAGATAAGTGTGTGTGAAAGCCGTCCTTCACCAAGATTGTTGGGAACACAAAGTTTCTTTTCAGTTGCAAACTCCATTCCATACATATATATGGGGAGGAACTAGCTCCAACTCTGTTTGACAGTGAAAACTGCAGGAACTTCAAACCGGCACTAGGAAACAGACTGAGAAAGCAGAGAAAAAATGTCTCCTGCAACCCGTTCCCTTGGTGCTACATGAACGATCGTCTCTCCACTTGCTCAGTTCTGAGAGATAAGTGTGTGTGAAAGCCGTCCTTCACCTAGCTTGTTGGGAACACAAAGTTTCTTTTCAGTTGCAAACTCCCTTCCATACATATATATGGGGAGGTAGTAGCTCCAACTCTGTTTGACAGTGAAAACTGCAGGAACTTCCAACCGGCACTAGGAAACAGACTGAGAAAGCAGAGAAAAAGTGTCTCCTGCAACCCGTTCCCTTGGTGCTAGATGAAAGAACGTCTCTCCACTTGCTCAGTTCTGAGAGATAAGTGTGTGTGAAAGCCGTACTTCACCTATCTTGTTGGGAACACAAAGTTTCTTTTCAGTTGCAAACACCATTCCTTACATATATATGGTGAGGTAGTAGCTCCAACTCGGTTTGACAGTGAAAACTGCAGGAACTTCAAACCAGCACTAGGAAACAGACTGAGAAAGCAGAGAAAAAGTATCTCCTGCAACCCGTTCCACTGGTGCTAGATGAACGAACGTTTCGCCACTTGCTCAGTTCTGAGAGATAAGTGTGTGTGAAAGCCGTCCTTCACCTAGATTGTTGGGAACACAAAGTTTCTTTTCAGTTGCAAAATCCATTCCATACATATATGGGGAGGAACTAGCTCCAACTCGGTTTGACAGTGAAAACTGCAGGAACTTCAAACCGGCACTAGGAAACAGACTGAGAAAGCAGAGAAAAAATGTCTCCTGCAACCCGTTCCCTTGGTGCTACATGAACGATCGTCTCTCCACTTGCTCAGTTCTGAGAGATAAGTGTGTGTGAAAGCCGTCCTTCACCTAGCTTGTTGGGAACACAAAGTTTCTTTTCAGTTGCAAACTCCATTCCATACATATATATGGGGAGGTAGTAGCTCCAACTCGGTTTTACAGTGAAAACTGCAGGAACTTTAAACCGGCACTAGGAAACAGACTGAGAAAGCAGAGAAGAAGTGTCTCCTGCAACCCGTTCCCTTGGTGCTAGATGAAAGAACGTCTCTCCACTTGCTCAGTTCTGAGAGATAAGTGTGTGTGAAAGCCGTCCTTCACCTAGCTTGTTGGGAACACAAAGTATCTTTAGAGTTGCAAACTCCATTCCATACATATATATGGGGAGGTACTAGCTCCAACTCGGTTTGACATTGAAACTGCAGGAACTTCAAACCGGCACTAGGAAACAGACTGAGAAAGCAGAGAAAAAGTGTCTCCTGCAACCCGTTCCCTTGGTGCTAGATGAACGAACGTCTCTCCACTTGCTCAGTTCTGAGAGAGAAGTGTGTGTGAAAGCCGATCTTCACCTAGCTTGTTGGGAACACAAGGTTTCTTTTCAGTTGCAAACTCCATTCCTTACATATATATGGGGAGGTAGTAGCTCCAACTCGGTTTGACAGTGAAAACTGCAAGAACTTCAAACCAGCACTAGGAAACAGACTGAGAAAGCAGAGAAAAAGTATCTCCTGCAACCCGTTCCCCTGGTGCTAGATGAACGAACGTTTCACCACTTGCTCAGTTCTGAGAGATAAGTGTGTGTGAAAGCCGTCCTTCACCTAGATTGTTGGGAACACAAAGTTTCTTTACAGTTGCAAACTCCATTCCATACATATATATGGGGAGGAACTAGCTCCAACTCGGTTTGACAGTGAAAACTGCAGGAACTTCAAACCGGCACTAGGAAACAGACTGAGAAAGCAGAGAAAAAATGTCTCCTACAACCCGTTCCCTTGGTGCTAGATGAACGAACGTCTCTCCACTTGCTCAGTTCTGAGAGATAAGTGTGTGTGAAAGCCGTCCTTCACCTAGCTTGTTGGGAACACAAAGTTTCTTTTCAGTTGCAAACTCCATTCCATAAATATATATGGGGAGGTAGTAGCTCCAACTCGGTTTTACAGTGAAAACTGCAGGAACTTCAAACCGGCACTAGGAAACAGACTGAGAAAGCAGAGAAAAAGTGTCTCCTGCAACCCGTTCCCTTGGTGCTAGATGAAAGAACGTCTCTCCACTTGCTCAGTTCTGAGAGATAAGTGTGTGTGAAAGCCGTACTTCACATAGCTTGTTGGGAACACAAAGTTTCTTTTCAGTTGCAAACTCCATTCCATACATATATATGGGGAGGTACTAGCTCCAACTCGGTTTGACAGTGAAAACTGCAGGAACTTCAAACCGGCACTAGGAAACAGACTGAGAAAGCAGAGAAAAAGTGTCTCCTGCAACCCGTTCCCATGGTGCTAGATGAACGAACGTCTCTCCACTTGCTCAGTTCTGAGATATAAGTGTGTGTGAAAGCCGTCCTTCATCTAGCTTTTTGGGAACACAAAGATTCTTTTCAGTTGCAAACTCCATTCCATAAATATATATGGGGAGGTAGTAGCTCCAACTCGGTTTTACAGTGAAAACTGCAGGAAATTCAAACCGGCACTAGGAAACAGACTGAGAAAGCAGAGAAAAAGTGTCTCCTGCAACCCGTTCCCTTGGTGCTAGATGAACGAACGTCTCTCCTCTTGCTCAGATCTGAGAGATAAGTGTGTGTGAAAGCCGTCCTTCACCTAGCTTGTTGGGAACACAAAGTTTCTTTTCAGTTGCAAACTCCATTCCATACATATATATGGGGAGGTACAAACTCCAACTCGTTTTGACAGTGAAAACTGCAGGACTTCAAACCGGCACTAGGAAACAGACTGAGAAAGCAGAGAAAAAGTGTCTCCTGCAACCCGTTCCCTTGGTGCTAGATGAACGAACGTCTCTCCACTTGCTCAGTTCTGAGAGATAAGTGTGTGTGAAAGCCGTCCTTCAGCTAGCCTGTTGGGAACACAAAGTTTCTTTTCAGGTGCAAAATCCATTCCATACATATATATGGGGAGGTACTAGCTCCAACTCGGTTTGACAGTGAAAACTGCAGGAAATTCAAACCGGCACTAGGAAACAGACTGAGAAAGCAGAGAAAAAGTGTCTCCTGCAACCCGTTCCCATGGTGCTAGATGAACGAACGTCTCTCCACTTGCTCAGTTCTGAGAGATAAGTGTGTGTGAAAGCCGTCCTTCACCTAGCTTGTTGGGAACACAAAGTTTCTTTTCAGTTGCAAACTCCATTCCATACATATATATGGGGAGGTAGTAGCTCCAACTCGGTTTTACAGTGAAAACTGCAGGAACTTCAAACTGGCACTAGGAAACAGACTGAGAAAGCAGAGAAAAAGTGTCTCCTGCAACCCGTTCCCTTGGTGCTAGATGAACGAACGTCTCTCCACTTGCTCAGTTCTGAGAGATAAGTGTGTGTGAAAGCCGTCCTTCACCTAGATTGTTGGGAACATAGAGTTTCTTTTCAGTAGCAAACTCCATTCCATACATATATATGGGGAGGTATTAGCTCCAACTCGGTTTTACAGTGAAAACTGCAGGAACTTCAAACCGGCACTAGGAAACAGACTGAGAAAGCAGAGAAAAAGTGTCTCCTGCAACCCGTTCCCTTGGTGCTAGATGAACGAACGTCTCTCCACTTGCTTAGTTCTGAGAGATAAGTGTGTGTGAAAGCCGTCCTTCACCTAGCTTGTTGGGAACACAAAGTTTCTTTTCAGTTGCAAACTCCATTCCATGCATATATATGGGGAGGTAGTAGCTCCAACCCCGTTTTACAGTGAAAACTGCAGGAACTTCAAACCGGCACTAGGAAACAGACTGAGAAAGCAGAGAAAAAGTGTCTCCTGCAACCCGTTCCCTTGGTGCTAGATGAAAGAACGTCTCTCCACTTGCTCAGTTCTGAGAGATAAGTGTGTGTGAAAGCCGTCCTTGACATAGCTTGTTGGGAACACAAAGTTTCTTTTCAGTTGCAAACTCCATTCCATACATATATATGGGGAGGTACTAGCTCCAACTCGGTTTTACAGTGAAAACTGCAGGAACTTCAAACCGGCACTAGGAAACAGACTGAGAAAGCAGAGAAAAAGTGTCTCCTGCAACCCGTTCCCTTGGTGCTAGATGAAAGAACGTCTCTCCACTTGCTCAGTTCTGAGAGATAAGTGTGTGTGAAAGCCGTCCTTGACATAGCTTGTTGGGAACACAAAGTTTCTTTTCAGTTGCAAACTCCATTCCATACATATATATGGGGAGGTACTAGCTCCAACTCGGGTTTACAGTGAAAACTGCAGGAACTTCAAACCGGCACTAGGAAACAGACTGAGAAAGCAGAGAAAAAGTGTCTCCTGCAACCCGTTCCCATGGTGCTAGATGAACGAACGTCTCTCCACTTGCTCAGTTCTGAGATATAAGTGTGTGTGAAAGCCGTCCTTCACCTATCTTGTTGGGAACACAAAGTTTCTTTTAAGTTGCAAACTCCATTCATTACATATATATGGGGAGGTAGTAGCTCCAACTCGGTTTGACAGTGAAAACTGCAGGAACTTCAAACCAGCACTAGGAAACAGACTGAGAAAGCAGAGAATAAGTGTCTCCTGCAACCTGTTCCCTTGGTGCTAGATGAACGAAAGTTTCGCCACTTGCTCAGTTCTGAGAGATAAGTGTGTGTGAAAGCCGTCCTTCACCTAGATTGTTGGGAACACAAAGTTTCTTTTCAGTTGCAAACTCCATTCCATACATATATATGGGGAGGTAGTAGCTCCAACTCGGTTTGACAGTGAAAACTGCAGGAACTTCAAAGCGGCACTCGGAAACAGACTGAGAAAGCAGAGAAAAAATGTCTCCTGCAACCCGTTCCCTTGGTGCTACATGAACAAACGTCTCTCCACTTGCTCAGTTCTCAGAAATAAGTGTGTGTGAAAGCCGTCCTTCATCTAGCTTTTTGGGAACACAAAGATTCTTTTCAGTTGCAAACTCCATTCCATAAATATATATGGGGAGGTAGTAGCTCCAACTCGGTTTTACAGTGAAAACTGCAGGAAATTCAAACCGGCACTAGGAAACAGACTGAGAAAGCAGAGAAAAAGTGTCTCCTGCAACCCGTTCCCTTGGTGCTAGATGAACGAACGTCTCTCCTCTTGCTCAGATCTGAGAGATAAGTGTGTGTGAAAGCCGTCCTTCACCTAGCTTGTTGGGAACACAAAGTTTCTTTTCAGTTGCAAACTCCATTCCATACATATATATGGGGAGGTACAAACTCCAACTCGTTTTGACAGTGAAAACTGCAGGACTTCAAACCGGCACTAGGAAACACACTGAGAAAGCAGAGAAAAAGTGTCTCCTGCAACCCGTTCCCTTGGTGCTAGATGAACGAACGTCTCTCCACTTGCTCAGTTCTGAGAGATAAGTGTGTGTAAAAGCCGTCCTTCACCTAGCTTGTTGGGAACACAAAGTTTCTTTTCAGTTGCAAACTCTATTCCATACATATATATGGGGAGGTACAAGCTCCAACTCGGTTTGACAGTGAAAACTGCAGGAACTTCAAACCGGCACTAGGAAACAGACTGAGAAAGCAGAGAAAAAGTGTCTCCTGCAACCCGTTCCCTTGGTGCTAGATGAACGAACGTCTCTCCACTTGCTCAGTTCTGAGAGATAAGTGTGTGTGAAAGCCGTCCTTCAGCTAGCCTGTTGGGAACACAAAGTTTCTTTTCAGGTGCAAAATCCATTCCATACATATATATGGGGAGGTACTAGCTCCAACTCGGTTTGACAGTGAAAACTGCAGGAAATTCAAACCGGCACTAGGAAACAGACTGAGAAAGCAGAGAAAAAGTGTCTCCTGCAACCCGTTCCCATGGTGCTAGATGAACGAACGTCTCTCCACTTGCTCAGTTCTGAGAGATAAGTGTGTGTGAAAGCCGTCCTTCACCTAGCTTGTTGGGAACACAAAGTTTCTTTTCAGTTGCAAACTCCATTCCATACATATATATGGGGAGGTATTAGCTCCAACTCGGTTTTACAGTGAAAACTGCAGGAACTTCAAACCGGCACTAGGAAACAGACTGAGAAAGCAGAGAAAAAGTGTCTCCTGCAACCCGTTCCCTTGGTGCTAGATGAACGAACGTCTCTCCACTTGCTTAGTTCTGAGAGATAAGTGTGTGTGAAAGCCGTCCTTCACCTAGCTTGTTGGGAACACAAAGTTTCTTTTCAGTTGCAAACTCCATTCCATACATATATATGGGGAGGTAGTAGCTCCAACTCCGTTTTACAGTGAAAACTGCAGGAACTTCAAACCGGCACTAGGAAACAGACTGAGAAAGCAGAGAAAAAGTGTCTCCTGCAACCCGTTCCCTTGGTGCTAGATGAACGAACGTCTCTCCACTTGCTCAGTTCTGAGAGATAATTGTGTGTGAAAGCCGTCCTTCACCTATCTTGATGGGAACACAAAGTTTCTTTTCAGTTGCAAACTCCATTCCATACATATATATGGGGAGGTATTAGCTCCAACTCGGTTTTACAGTGAAAACTGCAGGAACTTCAAACCGGCAATAGGAAAAAGACTGAGAAAGCAGAGAAAAAGTGTCTCCTGCAACCCGTTCCCTTGGTGCTAGATGAACGAACGTCTCTCCACTTGCTCAGTTCTGAGAGATAAGTGTGTGTGAAAGCCGTCCTTCACCTAGCTTGTTGTTAACACAAAGTTTCTTTTCAGTTGCAAACTCCATTCCATACATATATATGGGGAGGTAGTAGCTCCCACACGGTTTGACAGTGAAAACTGCAGGAACTTCAAACCGGCACTAGGAAACAGACTGAGAAAGCAGAGAAAAAGTGTCTCCTGCCACCCGTTCCCTTGGTGCTAGATGAACGAACGTCTCTCCACTTGCTCAGTTCTGAAGGATAAGTGTGTGTGAAAGCCATCCTTCACCTAGCTTGTTGGGAACACAAAGTTTCTTTTCAGTTGCAAACTCCATTCCATACATATATATGGGGAGGTAGTAGCTCCAACTCGGTTTTACAGTGAAAACTGCGGGAACTTCCAACCGGCACTAGGAAACAGACTGAGAAAGCAGAGAAAAAGTGTCTCCTGCAACCCGTTCCCTTGGTGCTAGATGAATGAACGTCTCTCCTCTTGCTCAGATCTTAGAGATAAGTGTGTGTGAAAGCCGTCCTTCACCTAGCTTGTTGGGAACACAAAGTTTCTTTTCAGTTGCAAACTCCATTCCATACATATATATGGGGAGGTACAAGCTCCAACTCGTTTTGACAGTGAAAACTGCAGGACTTCAAACCGGCACTAGGAAACAGACTGAGAAAGCAGAGAAAAAGTGTCTCCTGCAACCCGTTCCCTTGGTGCTAGATGAACGAACGTCTCTCCACTTGCTCAGTTCTGAGAGATAAGTGTGTGTAAAAGCCGTCCTTCACCTAGCTTGTTGGGAACACAAAGTTTCTTTTCAGTTGCAAACTCTATTCCATACATATATATGGGGAGGTACAAGCTCCAACTCGGTTTGACAGTGAAAACTGCAGGAACTTCAAACCGGCACTAGGAAACAGACTGAGAAAGCAGAGAAAAAGTGTCTCCTGCAACCCGTTCCCTTGGTGCTAGATGAACGAACGTCTCTCCACTTGCTCAGTTCTGAGAGAGAAGTGTGTGTGAAAGCCGTCCTTCACCTATCTTGTTGGGAACACAAAGTTTCTTTTCAGTTGCAAACTCCATTCCTTACATATATATGGGGAGGTAGTAGCTCCAACTCGGTTTGACAGTGAAAACTGCAGGAACTTTAAACCAGCACTAGGAAACAGACTGAGAAAGCAGAGAAAAAGTATCTCATGCAACCCGTTCCCTTGGTGCTAGATGAACGAAAGTTTCGCCACTTGCTCAGTTCTGAGAGATAAGTGTGTGTGAAAGCCGTCCTTCAGCTAGATTGTTGGGAACACAAAGATTCTTTTCAGTTGCAAACTCCATTCCATACATATATATGGGGAGGTACTAGCTCCAACTCGGTTTGACAGTGAAAACTTCAGGAACTTCAAACCGGCACTAGGAAACAGACTGAGAAAGCAGACAAAAAGTGTCTCCTGCAACCCGTTCCCTTGGTGCTAGATGAACGAACGTCTCTCCACTTGCTCAGTTCTGAGAGATAAGTGTGTGTGAAAGCCGTCCTTCACCTAGCTTGCTGGGAACACAAAGTTTCTTTTCAGTTGCAAACTCCATTTCATACATATATATGGGGAGGTACTAGCTCCAAGTCGGTTTGACAGTGAAAACTGCAGGAACTTCCAACCGGCACTAGGAAACAGACTGAGAAAGCAGAGAAAAAGTGTCTCCTGCAACCCGTTCCCTTGGTGCTGCATGAACGACCGTCTCTCCACTTGCTGAGTTCTGAGAGATAAGTGTGTGTCAAAGCCGTCCTTCAACTAGCTTGTTGGGAACACAAAGTTTCTTTTCAGTTGCAAACTCCATTCCATACATACATATGGGGAGGTACTAGCTCCAACTCGGTTTGACAGTGAAAACTGCAGGAACTTCAAACCGGCACTAGGAAACAGACTGAGAAAGCAGAGAAAAAGTGTCTCCTGCAACCCGTTACCTTGGTGCTTGTTGAACGAACGTCTCTCCACTTGGTCAGTTCTGAGAGATAACTGGGTGTGAAAGCAGTGCTTCACCCAGCTTGTTGGGAACTCAAAGTTTCTTTTCAGTTGCAAACTCCATTCCATACATATATATGGGGAGGTAGTAGCTCCAACTCGGTTTGACAGTGAAAACTGCAGGAACTTCAAACCGGCACTAGGAAACAGACTGAGAAAGCAGAGAAAAAGTGTCTCCTGCAACCCGTTCCCTTGGTGCTAGATGAAAGAACGTCTCTCCACTTGGTCAGTTCTGAGAGATAAGTGTGTGTGAAACCCGTCATTCACCTAGCTTGCTGGGAAAACAAAGTTTCTTTTCAGTTGAAAACTCCATTCCATACATATATATGGGGAGGTACTAGCTCCAACTCGGTTTGACAGTGAAAACTGCAGGAACTTCAAACCGGCACTAGGAAACAGACTGAGAAAGCAGAGAAAAAGTGTCTCCTGCAACCCGTTCCCATGGTGCTACATGAACGAACGTCTCTCCACTTGCTCAGTTCTGAGAGATAAGTGTGTGTGAAAGCCGTCCTTCACCTATCTTGTTGGGAACACAAAGTTTCTTTTCAGTTGCAAACTCCATTCCTTACATATATATGGGGAGGTAGTAGCTCCAACTCGGTTTGACAGTGAAAACTGCAGGAACTTCAAACCAGCACTAGGAAACAGACTGAGAAAGCAGACAAAAAGTGTCTCCTGCAACCCTTTACCTTGGTGCTTGTTGAACGAACGTCTCTCCACTTGGTCAGTTCTGAGAGATAAGTGTGTGTGAAAGCCGTGCTTCACCTAGCTTGTTGGGAACTCAAAGTTTCTTTTCAATTGCAAACTCCATTCCATACATATATATGGGGAGGTAGTAGCTCCAACTCGGTTTGACAATGAAAACTGCAGGAACTTCAAACCGGCACTAGGAAACAGACTGAGAAATCAGAGAAAAAGTGTCTCCTGCAACCCGTTCCCTTGGTGCTAGATGAAAGAACGTCTCTCCACTTTGTCAGTTCTGAGAGATAAGTGTGTGTGAAAGCCGTCCTTCAGCTAGATTGTTGGGAACACAAAGTTTCTTTTCAGTTGCAAACTCCATTCCATACATATATATGGGGAGGTACTAGCTCCAACTCGGTTTGACAGTGAAAACTTCAGGAACTTCAAACCGGCACTAGGAAACAGACTGAGAAAGCAGAGAAAAAATGTCTCCTGCAACCCGTTCCCTTGGTGCTACATGAACGAACGTCTCTCCACTTGCTCAGTTCTGAGAGATAAGTGTGTGTGAAAGCCGTCCTTCACCTAGCTTTTTGGGAACACAAAGATTCTTTTCAGTTGCAAACTCCATTCCATAAATATATATGGGGAGGTAGTAGCTCCAACTCGGTTTTACAGTGAAAACTGCAGGAACTTCAAACCGGCACTAGGAAACAGACTGAGAAAGCAGAGAAAAAGTGTCTCCTGCAACCCGGTCCCTTCGTGCTAGTTGAAAGAACGTCTCTTCACTTGCTCAGTTCTGAGAGATAAGTGTGTGTGAAAGCCGTCCTTCACCTAGCTTGTTGGGAACACAAAGTTTCTTTTCAGTTGCAAACTCCATTCCATACATATATATGGGGAGGTACTAGCTCCAACTCGGTTTGACAGTGAAAACTGCAAGAACTTCAAACCGGCACTAGGAAACAGACTGAGAAAGCAGAGAAAAATTGTCTCCTGCCACCCGTTCCCTTGGTGCTAGATGAACGAACGTCTCTCCACTTGCTCAGTTCTGAGAGATAAGTGTGTGTGAAAGCCGTCCTTCAGCTAGCTTGTTGGGAAGACAAAGTTTCTTTTCAGTTGCAAACTCCATTCCATACATATATATGGGGAGGTACTAGCTCCAACTCGGTTTGACATTGAAAACTGCAGGAACTTCAAACCGGCACTAGGAAACAGACTGAGAAAGCAGAGAAAAAGTGTCTCCTGCAACCCGTTCCCTTGGTGCTAGATGAACGAACGTCTCTCCACTTGCTCAGTTCTCAGAGATAAGTGTGTGTGAAAGCCGTCCTTCACCTAGCTTGCTGGGAACACAAAGTTTCTTTTCAGTTGCAAACTCCATTTCATACATATATATGGGGAGGTACTAGCTCCAAGTCGGTTTGACAGTGAAAACTGCAGGAACTTCCAACCGGCACTAGGAAACAGACTGAGAAAGCAGAGAAAAAGTGTCTCCTGCAACCCGTTCCCTTGGTGCTGCATGAACGACCGTCTCTCCACTTGCTGAGTTCTGAGAGATAAGTGTGTGTCAAAGCCGTCCTTCAACTAGCTTGTTGGGAACACAAAGTTTCTTTTCAGTTGCAAACTCCATTCCATACATACATATGGGGAGGTACTAGCTCCAACTCGGTTTGACAGTGAAAACTGCAGGAACTTCAAACCGGCACTAGGAAACAGACTGAGAAAGCAGAGAAAAAGTGTCTCCTGCAACCCGTTACCTTGGTGCTTGTTGAACGAACGTCTCTCCACTTGGTCAGTTCTGAGAGATAACTGGGTGTGAAAGCAGTGCTTCACCCAGCTTGTTGGGAACTCAAAGTTTCTTTTCAGTTGCAAACTCCATTCCATACATATATATGGGGAGGTAGTAGCTCCAACTCGGGTTGACAGTGAAAACTGCAGGAACTTCAAACCGGCACTAGGAAACAGACTGAGAAAGCAGAGAAAAAGTGTCTCCTGCAACCCGTTCCCTTGGTGCTAGATGAAAGAACGTCTCTCCACTTGGTCAGTTCTGAGAGATAAGTGTGTGTGAAACCCGTCATTCACCTAGCTTGCTGGGAAAACAAAGTTTCTTTTCAGTTGAAAACTCCATTCCATACATATATATGGGGAGGTACTAGCTCCAACTCGGTTTGACAGTGAAAACTGCAGGAACTTCAAACCGGCACTAGGAAACAGACTGAGAAAGCAGAGAAAAAGTGTCTCCTGCAACCCGTTCCCATGGTGCTACATGAACGAACGTCTCTCCACTTGCTCAGTTCTGAGAGATAAGTGTGTGTGAAAGCCGTCCTTCACCTATCTTGTTGGGAACACAAAGTTTCTTTTCAGTTGCAAACTCCATTCCTTACATATATATGGGGAGGTAGTAGCTCCAACTCGGTTTGACAGTGAAAACTGCAGGAACTTCAAACCAGCACTAGGAAACAGACTGAGAAAGCAGACAAAAAGTGTCTCCTGCAACCCGTTACCTTGGTGCTTGTTGAACGAACGTCTCTCCACTTGGTCAGTTCTGAGAGATAAGTGTGTGTGAAAGCCGTGCTTCACCTAGCTTGTTGGGAACTCAAAGTTTCTTTTCAATTGCAAACTCCATTCCATACATATATATGGGGAGGTAGTAGCTCCAACTCGGTTTGACAGTGAAAACTGCAGGAACTTCAAACCGGCACTAGGAAACAGACTGAGAAATCAGAGAAAAAGTGTCTCCTGCAACCCGTTCCCTTGGTGCTAGATGAAAGAACGTCTCTCCACTTTGTCAGTTCTGAGAGATAAGTGTGTGTGAAAGCCGTCCTTCAGCTAGATTGTTGGGAACACAAAGTTTCTTTTCAGTTGCAAACTCCATTCCATACATATATATGGGGAGGTACTAGCTCCAACTCGGTTTGACAGTGAAAACTTCAGGAACTTCAAACCGGCACTAGGAAACAGACTGAGAAAGCAGAGAAAAAATGTCTCCTGCAACCCGTTCCCTTGGTGCTACATGAACGAACGTCTCTCCACTTGCTCAGTTCTGAGAGATAAGTGTGTGTGAAAGCCGTCCTTCACCTAGCTTTTTGGGAACACAAAGATTCTTTTCAGTTGCAAACTCCATTCCATAAATATATATGGGGAGGTAGTAGCTCCAACTCGGTTTTACAGTGAAAACTGCAGGAACTTCAAACCGGCACTAGGAAACAGACTGAGAAAGCAGAGAAAAAGTGTCTCCTGCAACCCGGTCCCTTCGTGCTAGTTGAAAGAACGTCTCTTCACTTGCTCAGTTCTGAGAGATAAGTGTGTGTGAAAGCCGTCCTTCACCTAGCTTGTTGGGAACACAAAGTTTCTTTTCAGTTGCAAACTCCATTCCATACATATATATGGGGAGGTACTAGCTCCAACTCGGTTTGACAGTGAAAACTGCAAGAACTTCAAACCGGCACTAGGAAACAGACTGAGAAAGCAGAGAAAAATTGTCTCCTGCCACCCGTTCCCTTGGTGCTAGATGAACGAACGTCTCTCCACTTGCTCAGTTCTGAGAGATAAGTGTGTGTGAAAGCCGTCCTTCAGCTAGCTTGTTGGGAAGACAAAGTTTCTTTTCAGTTGCAAACTCCATTCCATACATATATATGGGGAGGTACTAGCTCCAACTCGGTTTGACATTGAAAACTGCAGGAACTTCAAACCGGCACTAGGAAACAGACTGAGAAAGCAGAGAAAAAGTGTCTCCTGCAACCCGTTCCCTTGGTGCTAGATGAACGAACGTCTCTCCACTTGCTCAGTTCTCAGAGATAAGTGTGTGTGAAAGCCGTCCTTCATCTAGCTTTTTGGGAACACAAAGATTCTTTTCAGTTGCAAACTCCATTCCATAAATATATATGGGGAGGTAGTAGCTCCAACTCGGTTTTACAGTGAAAACTGCAGGAAATTCAAACCGGCACTAGGAAACAGACTGAGAAAGCAGAGAAAAAGTGTCTCCTGCAACCCGTTCCCTTGGTGCTAGATGAACGAACGTCTCTCCTCTTGCTCAGATCTGAGAGATAAGTGTGTGTGAAAGCCGTCCTTCACCTAGCTTGTTGGGAACACAAAGTTTCTTTTCAGTTGCAAACTCCATTCCATACATATATATGGGGAGGTACAAGCTCCAACTCGTTTTGACAGTGAAAACTGCAGGACTTCAAACCGGCACTAGGAAACACACTGAGAAAGCAGAGAAAAAGTGTCTCCTGCAACCCGTTCCCTTGGTGCTAGATGAACGAACGTCTCTCCACTTGCTCAGTTCTGAGAGATAAGTGTGTGTAAAAGCCGTCCTTCACCTAGCTTGTTGGGAACACAAAGTTTCTTTTCAGTTGCAAACTCTATTCCATACATATATATGGGGAGGTACAAGCTCCAACTCGGTTTGACAGTGAAAACTGCAGGAACTTCAAACCGGCACTAGGAAACAGACTGAGAAAGCAGAGAAAAAGTGTCTCCTGCAACCCGTTCCCTTGGTGCTAGATGAACGAACGTCTCTCCACTTGCTCAGTTCTGAGAGATAAGTGTGTGTGAAAGCCGTCCTTCAGCTAGCCTGTTGGGAACACAAAGTTTCTTTTCAGTTGCAAACTCCATTCCATACATATATATGGGGAGGTACTAGCTCCAAATCGGTTTGACAGTGAAAACTGCAGGAAATTCAAACCGGCACTAGGAAACAGACTGAGAAAGCAGACAAAAAGTGTCTCCTGCAACCCGTTCCCATGGTGCTAGATGAACGAACGTCTCTCCACTTGCTCAGTTCTGAGAGATAAGTGTGTGTGAAAGCCGTCCTTCACCTATCTTGTTGGGAACACAAAGTTTCTTTTAAGTTGCAAACTCCATTCATTACATATATATGGGGAGGTAGTAGCTCCAACTCGGTTTGACAGTGAAAACTGCAGGAACTTCAAACCAACACTAGGAAACAGACTGAGAAAGCAGAGAAAAAGTGTCTCCTGCAACCCGTTCCCTTGGTGCTAGATGAACGAACGTTTCGCCACTTGCTCAGTTCTGAGAGATAAGTGTGTGTGAAAGCCGTCCTTCACCTAGATTGTTGGGAACACAAAGTTTCTTTTCAGTTGCAAACTCCATTCCATACATATATATGGGGAGGTAGTAGCTCCAACTCGGTTTGACAGTGAAAACTGCAGGAACTTCAAAGCGGCACTCGGAAACAGACTGAGAAAGCAGAGAAAAAATGTCTCCTGCAACCCGTTCCCTTGGTGCTACATGAACAAACGTCTCTCCACTTGCTCAGTTCTCAGAGATAAGTGTGTGTGAAAGCCGTCCTTCATCTAGCTTTTTGGGAACACAAAGATTCTTTTCAGTTGCAAACTCCATTCCATAAATATATATGGGGAGGTAGTAGCTCCAACTCGGTTTTACAGTGAAAACTGCAGGAAATTCAAACCGGCACTAGGAAACAGACTGAGAAAGCAGAGAAAAAGTGTCTCCTGCAACCCGTTCCCTTGGTGCTAGATGAACGAACGTCTCTCCTCTTGCTCAGATCTGAGAGATAAGTGTGTGTGAAAGCCGTCCTTCACCTAGCTTGTTGGGAACACAAAGTTTCTTTTCAGTTGCAAACTCCATTCCATACATATATATGGGGAGGTACAAGCTCCAACTCGTTTTGACAGTGAAAACTGCAGGACTTCAAACCGGCACTAGGAAACAGACTGAGAAAGCAGAGAAAAAGTGTCTCCTGCAACCCGTTCCCTTGGTGCTAGATGAACGAACGTCTCTCCACTTGCTCAGTTCTGAGAGATAAGTGTGTGTAAAAGCCGTCCTTCACCTAGCTTGTTGGGAACACAAAGTTTCTTTTCAGTTGCAAACTCTATTCCATACATATATATGGGGAGGTACAAGCTCCAACTCGGTTTGACAGTGAAAACTGCAGGAACTTCAAACCGGCACTAGGAAACAGACTGAGAAAGCAGAGAAAAAGTGTCTCCTGCAACCCGTTCCCTTGGTGCTAGATGAACGAACGTCTCTCCACTTGCTCAGTTCTGAGAGATAAGTGTGTGTGAAAGCCGTCCTTCAGCTAGCTTGTTGGGAACACAAAGTTTCTTTTCAGTTGCAAACTCCATTCCATACATATATATGGGGAGGTACTAGCTCCAACTCGGTTTGACAGTGAAAACTGCAGGAAATTCAAACCGGCACTAGGAAACAGACTGAGAAAGCAGACAAAAAGTGTCTCCTGCAACCCGTTCCCATGGCGCTAGATGAACGAACGTCTCTCCACTTGCTCAGTTCTGAGAGATAAGTGTGTGTGAAAGCCGTCCTTCACCTAGCTTGTTGGGAACACAAAGTTTCTTTTCAGTTGCAAACTTCATTCCATACATATATATGGGGAGGTACAAGCTCCAACTCGTTTTGACAGTGAAAACTGCAGAACTTCAAACCGGCACTAGGAAACAGACTGAGAAAGCAGAGAAAAAGTGTCTCCTGCAACCCGTTCCCTTGGTGCTAGATGAACGAACGTCTCTCCATTTGCTCAGTTCTGAGAGATAAGTGTGTGTAAAAGCCGTCCTTCACCTAGCTTGTTGGGAACACAAAGTTTCTTTTCAGTTGCAAACTCTATTCCATACATATATATGGGGAGGTACAAGCTCCAACTCGGTTTGACAGTGAAAACTGCAGGAACTTCAAACCGGCACTAGGAAACAGACTGAGAAAGCAGAGAAAAAGTGTCTCCTGCAACCCGTTCCCTTGGTGCTAGATGAACGAACGTCTCTCCACTTGCTCAGTTCTGAGAGAGAAGTGTGTGTGAAAGCCGTCCTTCACCAATCTTGTTGGGAACACAAAGTTTCTTTTCAGTTGCAAACTCCATTCCTTACATATATATGGGGAGGTAGTAGCTCCAACTCGGTTTGACAGTGAAAACTGCAGGAACTTTAAACCAGCACTAGGAAACAGACTGAGAAAGCAGAGAAAAAGTATCTCATGCAACCCGTTCCCTTGGTGCTAGATGAACGATAGTTTCGCCACTTGCTCAGTTCTGAGAGATAAGTGTGTGTGAAAGCCGTCCTTCAGCTAGATTGTTGGGAACACAAAGTTTCTTTTCAGTTGCAAACTCCATTCCATACATATATATGGGGAGGTACTAGCTCCAACTCGGTTTGACAGTGAAAACTTCAGGAACTTCAAACCGGCACTAGGAAACAGACTGAGAAAGCAGACAAAAAGTGTCTCCTGCAACCCGTTCCCTTGGTGCTAGATGAACGAACGTCTCTCCACTTGCTCAGTTCTGAGAGATAAGTGTGTGTGAAAGCCGTCCTTCACCTAACTTGCTGGGAACACAAAGTTTCTTTTCAGTTGCAAACTCCATTTCATACATATATATGGGGAGGTACTAGCTCCAAGTCGGTTTGACAGTGAAAACTGCAGGAACTTCCAACCGGCACTAGGAAACAGACTGAGAAAGCAGAGAAAATGTGTCTCCTGCAACCCGTTCCCTTGGTGCTACATGAACGACCGTCTCTCCACTTGCTGAGTTCTGAGAGATAAGTGTGTGTCAAAGCCGTCCTTCACCTAGCTTGTTGGGAACACAAAGTTTCTTTTCAGTTGCAAACTCCATTCCATACATACATATGGGGAGGTACTAGCTCCAACTCGGTTTGACAGTGAAAACTGCAGGAACTTCAAACCGGCACTAGGAAACAGACTGAGAAAGCAGAGAAAAAGTGTCTCCTGCAACCCGTTACCTTGGTGCTTGTTGAACGAACGTCTCTCCACTTGGTCAGTTCTGAGAGATAACTGGGTGTGAAAGCAGTGCTTCACCCAGCTTGTTGGGAACTCAAAGTTTCTTTTCAGTTGCAAACTCCATTCCATACATATATATGGGGAGGTAGTAGCTCCAACTCGGTTTGACAGTGAAAACGGCAGGAACTTCAAACCGGCACTAGGAAACAGACTGAGAAAGCAGAGAAAAAGTGTCTCCTGCAACCCGTTCCCTTGGTGCTAGATGAAAGAACGTCTCTCCACTTGGTCAGTTCTGAGAGATAAGTGTGTGTGAAACCCGTCCTTCACCTAGCTTGCTGGGAACACTAAGTTTCTTTTCAGTTGAAAACTCCATTCCATACATATATATGGGGAGGTACTAGCTCCAACTCGGTTTGACAGTGAAAACGGCAGGAACTTCAAACCGGCACTAGGAAACAGACTGAGAAAGCAGAGAAAAAGTGTCTCCTGCAACCCGTTCCCATGGTGCTACATGAACGAACGTCTCTCCACTTGCTCAGTTCTGAGAGATAAGTGTGTGTGAAAGCCGTCCTTCACCTATCTTGTTGGGAACACAAAGTTTCTTTTCAGTTGCAAACTCCATTCCTTACATATATATGGGGAGGTAGTAGCTCCAACTCGGTTTGACAGTGAAAACTGCAGGAACTTCAAACCAGCACTAGGAAACAGACTGAGAAAGCAGACAAAAAGTGTCTCCTGCAACCCGTTCCCTTCGTGCTAGATGAACGAACGTCTCTCCACTTGCTCAGTTCTGAGAGATAAGTGTGTGTGAAAGCCGTCCTTCACATATCTTGATGGGAACACAAAGTTTCTTTTCAGTTGCAAACTCCATTCCATACATATATATGGGGAGGTACTAGCTCCAACTCGGTTTGACAGTGAAAACTGCAGGAACTTCAAACCGGCACTAGGAAACAGACTGAGAAAGCAGAGAAAATGTGTCTCCTGCAACCCGTTACCTTGGTGCTTGTTGAACGAACGTCTCTCCACTTGGTCAGTTCTGAGAGATAAGTGTGTGTGAAAGCCGTGCTTCACCTAGCTTGTTGGGAACTCAAAGTTTCTTTTCAATTGCAAACTCCATTCCATAAATATATATGGGGAGGTAGTAGCTCCTACTCGGTTTGACAGTGAAAACTGCAGGAACTTCAAACCGGCACTAGGAAACAGACTGAGAAAGCAGAGAAAAAGTGTCTCCTGCAACCCGTTCCCTTGGTGCTAGATGAAAGAACGTCTCTCCACTTTGTCAGTTCTGAGACATAAGTGTGTGTGAAAGCCGTCCTTCAGCTAGATTGTTGGGAACACAAAGTTTCTTTTCAGTTGAAAACTCCATTCCATACATATATATGGGGAGGTACTAGCTCCAACTCGGTTTGACAGTGAAAACTTCAGGAACTTCAAACCGGCACTAGGAAACAGACTGAGAAAGCAGAGAAAAAATGTCTCCTGCAACCCGTTCCCTTGGTGCTACATGAACGAACGTCTCTCCACTTGCTCAGTTCTGAGAGATAAGTGTGTGTGAAAGCCGTCCTTCACCTAGCTTTTTGGGAACACAAAGTTTCTTTTCAGTTGCAAACTCCATTCCATAAATATATATGGGGAGGTAGTAGCTCCAACTCGGTTTTACAGTGAAAACTGCAGGAACTTCAAACCGGCACTAGGAAACAGACTGAGAAAGCAGAGAAAAAGTGTCTCCTGCAACCCGGTCCCTTCGTGCTAGATGAAAGAACGTCTCTCCACTTGCTCAGTTCTGAGAGATAAGTGTGTGTGAAAGCCGTCCTTCACGTAGCTTGTTGGGAACACAAAGTTTCTTTTCAGTTGCTAACTCCATTCCATACATATATATGGGGAGGTACTAGCTCCAACTCGGTTTGACAGTGAAAACTGCAGGAACTTCAAACCGGCACTAGGAAACAGACTGAGAAAGCAGAGAAAAATTGTCTCCTGCCACCCGTTCCCTTGGTGCTAGATGAACGAACGTCTCTCCACTTGCTCAGTTCTGAGAGATAAGTGTGTGTGAAAGCCGTCCTTCAGCTAGCTTGTTGGGAAGACAAAGTTACTTTTCACTTGCAAACTCCATTCCATACATATATATGGGGAGGTACTAGCTCCAACTCGGTTTGACATTGAAAACTGCAGGAACTTCAAACCGGCACTAGGAAACAGACTGAGAAAGCAGAGAAAAAGTGTCTCCTGCAACCCGTTCCCTTGGTGCTAGATGAACGAACGTCTCTCCACTTGCTCAGTTCTGAGAGATAAGTGTGTGTGAAAGCCGTCCTTCAGCTAGCCTGTTGGGAACACAAAGTTTCTTTTCAGTTGCAAACTCCATTCCATACATATATATGGGGAGGTACTAGCTCCAACTCGGTTTGACAGTGAAAACTTCAGGAACTTCAAACCGGCACTAGGAAACAGACTGAGAAAGCAGAGAAAAAAGGTCTCCTGCAACCCGTTCCCTTGGTGCTACATGAACGAACGTCTCTCCACTTGCTCAGTTCTGAGAGATAAGTGTGTGTGAAAGCCGTCCTTCACCTAGCTTTTTGGGAACACAAAGTTTCATTTCAGTTGCAAACTCCATTCCATAAATATATATGGGGAGGTAGTAGCTCCAACTCGGTTTTACAGTGAAAACTGCAGGAACTTCAAACCGGCACTAGGAAACAGACTGAGAAAGCAGAGAAAAAGTGTCTCCTGCAACCCTGTCCCTTCGTGCTAGATGAAAGAACGTCTCTCCACTTGCTCAGTTCTGAGAGATAAGTGTGTGTGAAAGCCGTCCTTCAGCTAGCTTGTTGGGAAGACAAAGTTACTTTTCAGTTGCAAACTCCATTCCATACATACATATGGGGAGGTACTAGCTCCAACTCGGTTTGACAGTGAAAACTGCAGGAACTTCAAACCGGCACTAGGAAACAGACTGAGAAAGCAGAGAAAAAGTGTCTCCTGCAACCCGTTACCTTGGTGCTTGTTGAACGAACGTCTCTCCACTTGGTCAGTTCTGAGAGATAAGTGTTTGTGAAAGCAGTGCTTCACCTAGCTTGTTGGGAACTCAAAGTTTCTTTTCAGTTGCAAACTCCATTCCATACATACATATGGGGAGGTAGTAGCTCCAACTCGGTTTGACAGTGAAAACTGCAGGAACTTCAAACCGGCACTAGGAAACAGACTGAGAAAGCAGAGAAAAAGTGTCTCCTGCAACCCGTTCCCTTGGTGCTAGATGAAAGAACGTCTCTCCACTTGGTCAGTTCTGAGAGGTACGTGTGTGTGAAAGCCGTCCTTCAGCTAGCTTGTTGGGAACACAAAGTTTCTTTTCAGTTGAAAACTCCATTCCATACATATATATGGGGAGGTACTAGCTCCAACTCGGTTTGACAGTGAAAACTGCAGGAACTTCGAACCGGCACTAGGAAACAGACTGAGAAAGCAGAGAAAAAGTGTCTCCTGCAACCCGTTCCCTTGGTGCTAGATGAACGAACGTCTCTCCACTTGCTCAGTTCTGAGAGATAAGTGTGTGTGAAAGCCGTCCTTCACCTATCTTGTTCGGAACACAAAGTTTCTTTTCAGTTGCAAACTCCATTCCATACATATATATGGGGAGGTAGTAGCTCCAACTCGGTTTGACAGTGAAAACTGCAGGAACTTCAAACCAGCACTAGGAAACAGACTGAGAAAGCAGACAAAAAGTGTCTCCTGCAACCCGTTCCCTTCGTGCTAGATGAACCAACGTCTCTCCACTTGCTCAGTTCTGAGAGATAAGTGTGTGTGAAAGCCGTCCTTCACATATCTTGATGGGAACACAAAGTTTCTTTTCAGTTGCAAACTCCATTCCATACATATATATGGGGAGGTACTAGTTCCAACTTGGTTTGACAGTGAAAACTGCAGGAACTTCAAACCGGCACTAGGAAACAGACTGAGAAAGCAGAGAAAAAGTGTCTCCTGCAACCCGTTACATTGGTGCTTGTTGAACGAACGTCTCTCCACTTGGTCAGTTCTGAGAGATAAGTGTGAGTGAAAGCCGTGCTTCACCTAGCTTGTTGGGAACTCAAAGTTTCTTTTTAATTGCAAACTCCATTCCATACATATATATGGGGAGGTAGTAGCTCCAACTCGATTTGACAGTGAAAACTGCAGGAACTTCAAACCGGCACTAGGAAACAGACTGAGAAAGCAGAGAAAAGGTGTCTCCTGCAACCCGTTCCCTTGGTGCTACATGAAAGAACGTCTCTCCACTTGGTCAGTTCTGAGAGATAAGTGTGTGTGAAAGCCGTCCTTCAGCTAGATTGTTGGGAACACAAAGTTTCTTTTCAGTTGCAAACTCCATTCCATACATATATATGGGGAGGTACTAGCTCCAACTCGGTTTGACAGTGAAAACTTCAGGAACTTCAAACCGGCACTAGGAAACAGACAGAGAAAGCAGAGAAAAAGTGTCTCCTGCAACCCGTTCCCTTGGTGCTAGATGAACGAACGTCTCTCCACTTGCTCAGTTCTGAGAGATAAGTGTGTGTGAAAGCCGTCCTTCAGCTAGCTTGATGGGAACACAAAGTTTCTTTTCAGTTGCAAACTCCATTCCATACATATATATGGGGAGGTACTAGCTCCAACTCGGTTTTACAGTGAAAACTGCAGGAACTTCAAACCGGCACTAGGAAACAGACTGAGAAAGCAGAGAAGAAGTGTCTCCTGCAACCCGTTCCCTTGGTGCTAGATGAACGAACGTCTCTCCACTTGCTCAGTTCTGAGAGATAAGTGTGTGTGAAAGCCGTCCTTCAGCTAGCTTGTTGGGAACACAAAGTTTCTTTTCAGTTGCAAACTCCATTCCATACATATATATGGGGAGGTAGTAGCTCCAACTCGGTTTGACAGTGAAAACTGCAGGAACTTCAAACCGGCACTAGGAAACAGACTGAGAAAGCAGAGAAGAAGTGTCTCCTGCAACCCGTTCCCTTGGTGCTAGATGAACGAACGTCTCTCCACTTGCTCAGTTCTGAGAGATAAGTGTGTGTGAAAGCCGTCCTTCACCTATCTTGTTGGGAACACAAAGTTTCTTTTAAGTTGCAAACTCCATTCATTACATATATATGGGGAGGTAGTAGCTCCAACTCGGTTTGACAGTGAAAACTGCAGGAACTTCAAACCGGCACTAGGAAACAGACTGAGAAAGCAGAGAAAAAATGTCTCCTGCAACCCGCTCCCTTGGCGCTACATGAACGAACGTCTCTCCACTTGCTCAGTTCTGAGAGATAAGTGTGTGTGAAAGCCGTCCTTCAGCTAGCTTGTTGGGAACACAAAGTTTCTTTTCAGTTGCAAACTCCATTCCATACATATATATGGGGAGGTACTAGCTCCAACACGGTTTTACAGTGAAAACTGCAGGAACTTCAAACCGGCACTAGGAAACAGACTGAGAAAGCAGAGAAGAAGTGTCTCCTGCAACCCGTTCCCTTGGTGCTAGATGAACGAACGTCTCTCCACTTGCTCAGTTCTGAGAGATAAGTGTGTGTGAAAGCCGTCCTTCAGCTAGCTTGATGGGAACACAAAGTTTCTTTTCAGTTGCAAACTCCATTCCATACATATATATGGGGAGGTAGTAGCTCCAACTCGGTTTGACAGTGAAAACTGCAGGAACTTCAAACCGGCACTAGGAAACAGACTGAGAAAGCAGAGAAGAAGTGTCTCCTGCAACCCGTTCCCTTGGTGCTAGATGAACGAACGTCTCTCCACTTGCTCAGTTCTGAGAGATAAGTGTGTTTGAAAGCCGTCCTTCACATATCTTGTTGGGAACACAAAGTTTCTTTTAAGTTGCAAACTCCATTCATTACATATATATGGGGAGGTAGTAGCTCCAACTCGGTTGGACAGTGAAAACTGCAGGAACTTCAAACCGGCACTAGGAAACAGACTGAGAAAGCAGAGAAAAAATGTCTCCTGCAACCCGCTCCCTTGGTGCTACATGAACGAACGTCTCTCCACTTGCTCAGTTCTGAGAGATAAGTGTGTGTGAAAGCCGTCCTTCACCTAGCTTTTTGGGAACACAAAGTTTCTTTTAAGTTGCAAACTCCATTCATTACATATATATGGGGAGGTAGTAGCTCCAACTCGGTTTGAGAGTGAAAACTGCAGGAACTTCAAACCGGCACTAGGAAACAGACTGAGAAAGCAGAGAAAAAATGTCTCCTGCAACCCGCTCCCTTGGCGCTACATGAACGAACGTCTCTCCACTTGCTCAGTTCTGAGAGATAAGTGTGTGTGAAAGCCGTCCTTCAGCTAGCTTGTTGGGAACACAAAGTTTCTTTTCAGTTGCAAACTCCATTCCATACATATATATGGGGAGGTACTAGCTCCAACTCGGTTTGACAGTGAAAACTGCAGGAACTTCAAACCGGCACTAGGAAACAGACTGAGAAAGCAGAGAAGAAGGGTCTCCTGCAACCCGTTCCCTTGGTGCTAGATGAACGAACGTCTCTCCACTTGCTCAGTTCTGAGAGATAAGTGTGTGTGAAAGCCGTCCTTCAGCTAGCTTGTTGGGAACACAAAGTTTCTTTTCAGTTGCAAACTCCATTCCATACATATATATGGGGAGGTAGTAGCTCCAACTCTGTTTGACAGTGAAAACTGCAGGAACTTCAAACCGGCACTAGGAAACAGACTGAGAAAGCAGAGAAGAAGTGTCTCCTGCAACCCGTTCCCTTGGTGCTAGATGAATGAACGTCTCTCCACTTGCTCAGTTCTGAGAGTTAAGTGTGTGTGAAAGCCGTCCTTCACCTATCTTGTTGGGAACACAAAGTTTCTTTTAAGTTGCAAACTCCATTCATTACATATATATGGGGAGGTAGTAGCTCCAACTCGGTTGGACAGTGAAAACTGCAGGAACTTCAAACCGGCACTAGGAAACAGACTGAGAAAGCAGAGAAAAAATGTCTCCTGCAACCCGCTCCCTTGGTGCTACATGAACGAACGTCTCTCCACTTGCTCAGTTCTGAGAGATAAGTGTGTGTGAAAGCCGTCCTTCACCTAGCTTTTTGGGAACACAAAGTTTCTTTTCAGTTGCAAACTCCATTCCATAAATATATATGGGGAGGTAGTAGCTCCAACTCGGTTTGACAGTGAAAACTGCAGGAACTTCAAACCGGCACTAGGAAACAGACTGAGAAAGCAGAGAAAAAGTGTCTCCTGCAACCCGTTCCCTTGGTGCTAGATGAAAGAACGTCTCTCCACTTGCTCAGTTCTGAGAGATAATTGTGTGTGAAAGCCGTCCTTCACCTAGCTTGTTGGGAACACAAAGTTTCTTTTCAGTTGCAAACTCCATTCCATACATATATATGGGGAGGTACTAGCTCCAACTCGGTTTGACAGTGAAAACTGCAAGAACTTCAAACCGGCACTAGGAAACAGACTGAGAAAGCAGAGAAAAAGTGTCTCCTGCCACCCGTTCCCTTGGTGCTAGATGAACGAACGTCTCTCCACTTGCTCAGTTCTGAGAGATAAGTGTGTGTGAAAGCCGTCCTTCAGCTAGCTTGTTGGGAAGACAAAGTTTCTTTTCAGTTGCAAACTCCATTCCATACATATATATGGGGAGGTACTAGCTCCAAATCGGTTTGACATTGAAAACTGCAGGAACTTCAAACCGGCACTAGGAAACAGACTGAGAAAGCAGAGAAAAAGTGTCTCCTGCAACCCGTTCCCTTGGTGCTAGATGAACGAACGTCTCTCCACTTGCTCAGTTCTGAGAGATAAGTGTGTGTGAAAGCCGTCCTTCAGCTAGCCTGTTGGGAACACAAAGTTTCTTTTCAGTAGCAAACTCCATTCCATACATATATATGGGGAGGTACTAGCTCCAACTCGGTTTGACAGTGAAAACTGCAGGAACTTCAAACCGGCACTAGGAAACAGACTGAGAAAGCAGAGAAAAAGTGTCTCCTGCCACCCGTTCCCTTGGTGCTAGATGAACGAACGTCTCTCCACTTGCTCAGTTCTGAGAGATAAGTGTGTGTGAAAGCCGTCCTTCACCTATCTTGTTGGGAACACAAAGTTTCTTTTAAGTTGCAAACTCCATTCATTACATATATATGGGGAGGTAGTAGCTCCAACTCGGTTTGACAGTGAAAACTGCAGGAACTTCAAACCGGCACTAGGAAACAGACTGAGAAAGCAGAGAAAAAGTATCTCCTGCAACCCGCTCCCTTGGTGCTACATAAACGAACGTCTCTCCACTTGCTCAGTTCTGAGAGATAAGTGTGTGTGAAAGCCGCCCTTCACCTAGCTTTTTGGGAACACAAAGTTTCTTTTCAGTTGCAAACTCCATTCCATAAATATATATGGGGAGGTAGTAGCTCCAACTCGGTTTGACAGTGAAAACTGCAGGAACTTCAAACCGGCACTAGGAAACAGACTGAGAAAGCAGAGAAAAAGTGTCTCCTGCAACCCGTTCCCTTGGTGCTAGATGAAAGAACGTCTCTCCACTTGCTCAGTTCTGAGAGATAAGTGTGTGTGAAAGCCGTCCTTCACCTAGCTTGTTGGGAACACAAAGATTCTTTTCAGTTGCAAACTCCATTCCATACATATATATGGGGAGGTACTAGCTCCAACTCGTTTTGACAGTGAAAACTGCAAGAACTTCAAACCGGCACTAGGAAACAGACTGAGAAAGCAGAGAAAAAGTGTCTCCTGCCACCCGTTCCCTTGGTGCTAGATGAACGAACGTCTCTCCACTTGCTCAGTTCTGAGAGATAAGTGTGTGTGAAAGCCGTCCTTCAGCTAGCTTGTGGGGAAGACAAAGTTTCTTTTCAGTTGCAAACTCCATTCCATACATATATATGGGGAGGTACTAGCTCCAACTCGGTTTTACAGTGAAAACTGCAGGAACTTCAAACCGGCACTAGGAAACAGACTGAGAAAGCAGAGAAAAAGTGTCTCCTGCAACCCGTTCCCTTGGTGCTAGATGAACGAAAGTCTCTCCACTTGCTCAGTTCTGAGAGATAAGTGTGTGTGAAAGCCGTCCTTCAGCTAGCTTGTGGGGAAGACAAAGTTTCTTTTCAGTTGCAAACTCCATTCCATACATATATATGGGGAGGTACTAGCTCCAACTCGGTTTGACATTGAAAACTGCAGGAACTTCAAACCGGCACTAGGAAACAGACTGAGAAAGCAGAGAAAAAGTGTCTCCTGCAACCCGTTCCCTTGGTGCTAGATGAACGAAAGTCTCTCCACTTGCTCAGTTCTGAGAGATAAGTGTGTGTGAAAGCCGTCCTTCACCTAGCTTTTTGGGAACACAAAGTTTCTTTTCAGTTGCAAACTCCATTCCATACATATATATGGGGAGGTAGTAGCTCCAACTCGGTTTGACAGTGAAAACTGCAGGAACTTCAAACCGGCACTAGGAAACAGACTGAGAAAGCAGAGAAGAAGTTTCTCCTGCAACCCGTTCCCTTGGTGCTAGATGAACGAACGTCTCTCCACTTGCTCAGTTCTGAGAGATAAGTGTGTGTGAAAGCCGTCCTTCACCTATCTTGTTGGGAATACAAAGTTTCTTTTAAGTTGCAAACTCCATTCATTACATATATATGGGGAGGTAGTAGCTCCAACTCGGTTGGACAGTGAAAACTGCAGGAACTTCAAACCGGCACTAGGAAACAGACTGAGAAAGCAGAGAAAAAATGTCTCCTGCAACCCGCTCCCTTGGTGCTACATGAACGAACGTCTCTCCACTTGCTCAGTTCTGAGAGATAAGTGTGTGTGAAAGCCGTCCTTCACCTAGCTTTTTGGGAACACAAAGTTTCTTTTAAGTTGCAAACTCCATTCATTACATATATATGGGGAGGTAGTAGCTCCAACTCGGTTTGACAGTGAAAACTGCAGGAACTTCAAACCGGCACTAGGAAACAGACTGAGAAAGCAGAGAAAAAATGTCTCCTGCAACCCGCTCCCTTGGCGCTACATGAACGAACGTCTCTCCACTTGCTCAGTTCTGAGAGATAAGTGTGTGTGAAAGCCGTCCTTCAGCTAGCTTGTTGGGAACACAAAGTTTCTTTTCAGTTGCAAACTCCATTCCATACATATATATGGGGAGGTACTAGCTCCAACTCGGTTTGACAGTGAAAACTGCAGGAACTTCAAACCGGCACTAGGAAACAGACTGAGAAAGCAGAGAAGAAGTGTCTCCTGCAACCCGTTCCCTTGGTGCTAGATGAACGAACGTCTCTCCACTTGCTCAGTTCTGAGAGATAAGTGTGTGTGAAAGCCGTCCTTCAGCTAGCTTGTTGGGAACACAAAGTTTCTTTTCAGTTGCAAACTCCATTCCATACATATATATGGGGAGGTAGTAGCTCCAACTCGGTTTGACAGTGAAAACTGCAGGAACTTCAAACCGGCACTAGGAAACAGACTGAGAAAGCAGAGAAGAAGTGTCTCCTGCAACCCGTTCCCTTGGTGCTAGATGAACGAACGTCTCTCCACTTGCTCAGTTCTGAGAGATAAGTGTGTGTGAAAGCCGTCCTTCACCTATCTTGTTGGGAACACAAAGTTTCTTTTAAGTTGCAAACTCCATTCATTACATATATATGGGGAGGTAGTAGCTCCAACTCGGTTGGACAGTGAAAACTGCAGGAACTTCAAACCGGCACTAGGAAACAGACTGAGAAAGCAGAGAAAAAATGTCTCCTGCAACCCGCTCCCTTGGTGCTACATGAACGAACGTCTCTCCACTTGCTCAGTTCTGAGAGATAAGTGTGTGTGAAAGCCGTCCTTCACCTAGCTTTTTGGGAACACAAAGTTTCTTTTCAGTTGCAAACTCCATTCCATAAATATATATGGGGAGGTAGTAGCTCCAACTCGGTTTGACAGTGAAAACTGCAGGAACTTCAAACCGGCACTAGGAAACAGACTGAGAAAGCAGAGAAAAAGTGTCTCCTGCAACCCGTTCCCTTGGTGCTAGATGAAAGAACGTCTCTCCACTTGCTCAGTTCTGAGAGATAATTGTGTGTGAAAGCCGTCCTTCACCTAGCTTGTTGGGAACACAAAGTTTCTTTTCAGTTGCAAACTCCATTCCATACATATATATGGGGAGGTACTAGCTCCAACTCGGTTTGACAGTGAAAACTGCAAGAACTTCAAACCGGCACTAGGAAACAGACTGAGAAAGCAGAGAAAAAGTGTCTCCTGCCACCCGTTCCCTTGGTGCTAGATGAACGAACGTCTCTCCACTTGCTCAGTTCTGAGAGATAAGTGTGTGTGAAAGCCGTCCTTCAGCTAGCTTGTTGGGAAGACAAAGTTTCTTTTCAGTTGCAAACTCCATTCCATACATATATATGGGGAGGTACTAGCTCCAACTCGGTTTGACATTGAAAACTGCAGGAACTTCAAACCGGCACTAGGAAACAGACTGAGAAAGCAGAGAAAAAGTGTCTCCTGCAACCCGTTCCCTTGGTGCTAGATGAACGAACGTCTCTCCACTTGCTCAGTTCTGAGAGATAAGTGTGTGTGAAAGCCGCCCTTCAGCTAGCCTGTTGGGAACACAAAGTTTCTTTTCAGTAGCAAACTCCTTTCCATATATATATATGGGGAGGTACTAGCTCCAACTCGGTTTGACAGTGAAAACTGCAGGAACTTCAAACCGGCACTAGGAAACAGACTGAGAAAGCAGAGAAAAAGTGTCTCCTGCCACCCGTTCCCTTGGTGCTAGATGAACGAACGTCTCTCCACTTGCTCAGTTCTGAGAGATAAGTGTGTGTGAAAGCCGTCCTTCACCTATCTTGTTGGGAACACAAAGTTTCTTTTAAGTTGCAAACTCCATTCATTACATATATATGGGGAGGTCGTAGCTCCAACTCGGTTTGACAGTGAAAACTGCAGGAACTTCAAACCGGCACTAGGAAACAGACTGAGAAAGCAGAGAAAAAGTATCTCCTGCAACCCGCTCCCTTGGTGCTACATGAACGAACGTCTCTCCACTTGCTCAGTTCTGAGAGATAAGTGTGTGTGAAAGCCGCCCTTCACCTAGCTTTTTGGGAACACAAAGTTTCTTTTCAGTTGCAAACTCCATTCCATAAATATATATGGGGAGGTAGTAGCTCCAACTCGGTTTGACAGTGAAAACTGCAGGAACTTCAAACCGGCACTAGGAAACAGACTGAGAAAGCAGAGAAAAAGTGTCTCCTGCAACCCGTTCCCTTGGTGCTAGATGAAAGAACGTCTCTCCACTTGCTCAGTTCTGAGAGATAAGTGTGTGTGAAAGCCGTCCTTCACCTAGCTTGTTGGGAACACAAAGTTTCTTTTCAGTTGCAAACTCCATTCCATACATATATATGGGGAGGTACTAGCTCCAACTCGTTTTGACAGTGAAAACTGCAAGAACTTCAAACCGGCACTAGGAAACAGACTGAGAAAGCAGAGAAAAAGTGTCTCCTGCCACCCGTTCCCTTGGTGCTAGATGAACGAACGTCTCTCCACTTGCTCAGTTCTGAGAGATAAGTGTGTGTGAAAGCCGTCCTTCAGCTAGCTTGTGGGGAAGACAAAGTTTCTTTTCAGTTGCAAACTCCATTCCATACATATATATGGGGAGGTACTAGCTCCAACTCGGTTTGACATTGAAAACTGCAGGAACTTCAAACCGGCACTAGGAAACAGACTGAGAAAGCAGAGAAAAAGTGTCTCCTGCAACCCGTTCCCTTGGTGCTAGATGAACGAAAGTCTCTCCACTTGCTCAGTTCTGAGAGATAAGTGTGTGTGAAAGCCGTCCTTCAGCTAGCCTGTTGGGAACACAAAGTTTCTTTTCAGTAGCAAACTCCATTCCATACATATATATGGGGAGGTACTAGCTCCAACTCGGTTTGACAGTGAAAACTGCAGGAACTTCAAACCGGCACTAGGAAACAGACTGAGAAAGCAGAGAAAAAGTGTCTCCTGCAACCCGTTACCTTGGTGCTTGTTGAACGAACGTCTCTCCACTTGGTCAGTTCTGAGAGATAACTGGGTGTGAAAGCAGTGCTTCACCCAGCTTGTTGGGAACTCAAAGTTTCTTTTCAGTTGCAAACTCCATTCCATACATATATATGGGGAGGTAGTAGCTCCAACTCGGTTTGACAGTGAAAACTGCAGGAACTTCAAACCGGCACTAGGAAACAGACTGAGAAAGCAGAGAAAAAGTGTCTCCTGCAACCCGTTCCCTTGGTGCTAGATGAAAGAACGTCTCTCCACTTGGTCAGTTCTGAGAGATAAGTGTGTGTGAAACCCGTCATTCACCTAGCTTGCTGGGAAAACAAAGTTTCTTTTCAGTTGAAAACTCCATTCCATACATATATATGGGGAGGTACTAGCTCCAACTCGGTTTGACAGTGAAAACTGCAGGAACTTCAAACCGGCACTAGGAAACAGACTGAGAAAGCAGAGAAAAAGTGTCTCCTGCAACCCGTTCCCATGGTGCTACATGAACGAACGTCTCTCCACTTGCTCAGTTCTGAGAGATAAGTGTGTGTGAAAGCCGTCCTTCACCTATCTTGTTGGGAACACAAAGTTTCTTTTCAGTTGCAAACTCCATTCCTTACATATATATGGGGAGGTAGTAGCTCCAACTCGGTTTGACAGTGAAAACTGCAGGAACTTCAAACCAGCACTAGGAAACAGACTGAGAAAGCAGACAAAAAGTGTCTCCTGCAACCCTTTACCTTGGTGCTTGTTGAACGAACGTCTCTCCACTTGGTCAGTTCTGAGAGATAAGTGTGTGTGAAAGCCGTGCTTCACCTAGCTTGTTGGGAACTCAAAGTTTCTTTTCAATTGCAAACTCCATTCCATACATATATATGGGGAGGTAGTAGCTCCAACTCGGTTTGACAATGAAAACTGCAGGAACTTCAAACCGGCACTAGGAAACAGACTGAGAAATCAGAGAAAAAGTGTCTCCTGCAACCCGTTCCCTTGGTGCTAGATGAAAGAACGTCTCTCCACTTTGTCAGTTCTGAGAGATAAGTGTGTGTGAAAGCCGTCCTTCAGCTAGATTGTTGGGAACACAAAGTTTCTTTTCAGTTGCAAACTCCATTCCATACATATATATGGGGAGGTACTAGCTCCAACTCGGTTTGACAGTGAAAACTTCAGGAACTTCAAACCGGCACTAGGAAACAGACTGAGAAAGCAGAGAAAAAATGTCTCCTGCAACCCGTTCCCTTGGTGCTACATGAACGAACGTCTCTCCACTTGCTCAGTTCTGAGAGATAAGTGTGTGTGAAAGCCGTCCTTCACCTAGCTTTTTGGGAACACAAAGATTCTTTTCAGTTGCAAACTCCATTCCATAAATATATATGGGGAGGTAGTAGCTCCAACTCGGTTTTACAGTGAAAACTGCAGGAACTTCAAACCGGCACTAGGAAACAGACTGAGAAAGCAGAGAAAAAGTGTCTCCTGCAACCCGGTCCCTTCGTGCTAGTTGAAAGAACGTCTCTTCACTTGCTCAGTTCTGAGAGATAAGTGTGTGTGAAAGCCGTCCTTCACCTAGCTTGTTGGGAACACAAAGTTTCTTTTCAGTTGCAAACTCCATTCCATACATATATATGGGGAGGTACTAGCTCCAACTCGGTTTGACAGTGAAAACTGCAAGAACTTCAAACCGGCACTAGGAAACAGACTGAGAAAGCAGAGAAAAATTGTCTCCTGCCACCCGTTCCCTTGGTGCTAGATGAACGAACGTCTCTCCACTTGCTCAGTTCTGAGAGATAAGTGTGTGTGAAAGCCGTCCTTCAGCTAGCTTGTTGGGAAGACAAAGTTTCTTTTCAGTTGCAAACTCCATTCCATACATATATATGGGGAGGTACTAGCTCCAACTCGGTTTGACATTGAAAACTGCAGGAACTTCAAACCGGCACTAGGAAACAGACTGAGAAAGCAGAGAAAAAGTGTCTCCTGCAACCCGTTCCCTTGGTGCTAGATGAACGAACGTCTCTCCACTTGCTCAGTTCTCAGAGATAAGTGTGTGTGAAAGCCGTCCTTCACCTAGCTTGCTGGGAACACAAAGTTTCTTTTCAGTTGCAAACTCCATTTCATACATATATATGGGGAGGTACTAGCTCCAAGTCGGTTTGACAGTGAAAACTGCAGGAACTTCCAACCGGCACTAGGAAACAGACTGAGAAAGCAGAGAAAAAGTGTCTCCTGCAACCCGTTCCCTTGGTGCTGCATGAACGACCGTCTCTCCACTTGCTGAGTTCTGAGAGATAAGTGTGTGTCAAAGCCGTCCTTCAACTAGCTTGTTGGGAACACAAAGTTTCTTTTCAGTTGCAAACTCCATTCCATACATACATATGGGGAGGTACTAGCTCCAACTCGGTTTGACAGTGAAAACTGCAGGAACTTCAAACCGGCACTAGGAAACAGACTGAGAAAGCAGAGAAAAAGTGTCTCCTGCAACCCGTTACCTTGGTGCTTGTTGAACGAACGTCTCTCCACTTGGTCAGTTCTGAGAGATAACTGGGTGTGAAAGCAGTGCTTCACCCAGCTTGTTGGGAACTCAAAGTTTCTTTTCAGTTGCAAACTCCATTCCATACATATATATGGGGAGGTAGTAGCTCCAACTCGGTTTGACAGTGAAAACTGCAGGAACTTCAAACCGGCACTAGGAAACAGACTGAGAAAGCAGAGAAAAAGTGTCTCCTGCAACCCGTTCCCTTGGTGCTAGATGAAAGAACGTCTCTCCACTTGGTCAGTTCTGAGAGATAAGTGTGTGTGAAACCCGTCATTCACCTAGCTTGCTGGGAAAACAAAGTTTCTTTTCAGTTGAAAACTCCATTCCATACATATATATGGGGAGGTACTAGCTCCAACTCGGTTTGACAGTGAAAACTGCAGGAACTTCAAACCGGCACTAGGAAACAGACTGAGAAAGCAGAGAAAAAGTGTCTCCTGCAACCCGTTCCCATGGTGCTACATGAACGAACGTCTCTCCACTTGCTCAGTTCTGAGAGATAAGTGTGTGTGAAAGCCGTCCTTCACCTATCTTGTTGGGAACACAAAGTTTCTTTTCAGTTGCAAACTCCATTCCTTACATATATATGGGGAGGTAGTAGCTCCAACTCGGTTTGACAGTGAAAACTGCAGGAACTTCAAACCAGCACTAGGAAACAGACTGAGAAAGCAGACAAAAAGTGTCTCCTGCAACCCGTTACCTTGGTGCTTGTTGAACGAACGTCTCTCCACTTGGTCAGTTCTGAGAGATAAGTGTGTGTGAAAGCCGTGCTTCACCTAGCTTGTTGGGAACTCAAAGTTTCTTTTCAATTGCAAACTCCATTCCATACATATATATGGGGAGGTAGTAGCTCCAACTCGGTTTGACAGTGAAAACTGCAGGAACTTCAAACCGGCACTAGGAAACAGACTGAGAAATCAGAGAAAAAGTGTCTCCTGCAACCCGTTCCCTTGGTGCTAGATGAAAGAACGTCTCTCCACTTTGTCAGTTCTGAGAGATAAGTGTGTGTGAAAGCCGTCCTTCAGCTAGATTGTTGGGAACACAAAGTTTCTTTTCAGTTGCAAACTCCATTCCATACATATATATGGGGAGGTACTAGCTCCAACTCGGTTTGACAGTGAAAACTTCAGGAACTTCAAACCGGCACTAGGAAACAGACTGAGAAAGCAGAGAAAAAATGTCTCCTGCAACCCGTTCCCTTGGTGCTACATGAACGAACGTCTCTCCACTTGCTCAGTTCTGAGAGATAAGTGTGTGTGAAAGCCGTCCTTCACCTAGCTTTTTGGGAACACAAAGATTCTTTTCAGTTGCAAACTCCATTCCATAAATATATATGGGGAGGTAGTAGCTCCAACTCGGTTTTACAGTGAAAACTGCAGGAACTTCAAACCGGCACTAGGAAACAGACTGAGAAAGCAGAGAAAAAGTGTCTCCTGCAACCCGGTCCCTTCGTGCTAGTTGAAAGAACGTCTCTTCACTTGCTCAGTTCTGAGAGATAAGTGTGTGTGAAAGCCGTCCTTCACCTAGCTTGTTGGGAACACAAAGTTTCTTTTCAGTTGCAAACTCCATTCCATACATATATATGGGGAGGTACTAGCTCCAACTCGGTTTGACAGTGAAAACTGCAAGAACTTCAAACCGGCACTAGGAAACAGACTGAGAAAGCAGAGAAAAATTGTCTCCTGCCACCCGTTCCCTTGGTGCTAGATGAACGAACGTCTCTCCACTTGCTCAGTTCTGAGAGATAAGTGTGTGTGAAAGCCGTCCTTCAGCTAGCTTGTTGGGAAGACAAAGTTTCTTTTCAGTTGCAAACTCCATTCCATACATATATATGGGGAGGTACTAGCTCCAACTCGGTTTGACATTGAAAACTGCAGGAACTTCAAACCGGCACTAGGAAACAGACTGAGAAAGCAGAGAAAAAGTGTCTCCTGCAACCCGTTCCCTTGGTGCTAGATGAACGAACGTCTCTCCACTTGCTCAGTTCTCAGAGATAAGTGTGTGTGAAAGCCGTCCTTCATCTAGCTTTTTGGGAACACAAAGATTCTTTTCAGTTGCAAACTCCATTCCATAAATATATATGGGGAGGTAGTAGCTCCAACTCGGTTTTACAGTGAAAACTGCAGGAAATTCAAACCGGCACTAGGAAACAGACTGAGAAAGCAGAGAAAAAGTGTCTCCTGCAACCCGTTCCCTTGGTGCTAGATGAACGAACGTCTCTCCTCTTGCTCAGATCTGAGAGATAAGTGTGTGTGAAAGCCGTCCTTCACCTAGCTTGTTGGGAACACAAAGTTTCTTTTCAGTTGCAAACTCCATTCCATACATATATATGGGGAGGTACAAGCTCCAACTCGTTTTGACAGTGAAAACTGCAGGACTTCAAACCGGCACTAGGAAACACACTGAGAAAGCAGAGAAAAAGTGTCTCCTGCAACCCGTTCCCTTGGTGCTAGATGAACGAACGTCTCTCCACTTGCTCAGTTCTGAGAGATAAGTGTGTGTAAAAGCCGTCCTTCACCTAGCTTGTTGGGAACACAAAGTTTCTTTTCAGTTGCAAACTCTATTCCATACATATATATGGGGAGGTACAAGCTCCAACTCGGTTTGACAGTGAAAACTGCAGGAACTTCAAACCGGCACTAGGAAACAGACTGAGAAAGCAGAGAAAAAGTGTCTCCTGCAACCCGTTCCCTTGGTGCTAGATGAACGAACGTCTCTCCACTTGCTCAGTTCTGAGAGATAAGTGTGTGTGAAAGCCGTCCTTCAGCTAGCCTGTTGGGAACACAAAGTTTCTTTTCAGTTGCAAACTCCATTCCATACATATATATGGGGAGGTACTAGCTCCAAATCGGTTTGACAGTGAAAACTGCAGGAAATTCAAACCGGCACTAGGAAACAGACTGAGAAAGCAGACAAAAAGTGTCTCCTGCAACCCGTTCCCATGGTGCTAGATGAACGAACGTCTCTCCACTTGCTCAGTTCTGAGAGATAAGTGTGTGTGAAAGCCGTCCTTCACCTATCTTGTTGGGAACACAAAGTTTCTTTTAAGTTGCAAACTCCATTCATTACATATATATGGGGAGGTAGTAGCTCCAACTCGGTTTGACAGTGAAAACTGCAGGAACTTCAAACCAACACTAGGAAACAGACTGAGAAAGCAGAGAAAAAGTGTCTCCTGCAACCCGTTCCCTTGGTGCTAGATGAACGAACGTTTCGCCACTTGCTCAGTTCTGATAGATAAGTGTGTGTGAAAGCCGTCCTTCACCTAGATTGTTGGGAACACAAAGTTTCTTTTCAGTTGCAAACTCCATTCCATACATATATATGGGGAGGTAGTAGCTCCAACTCGGTTTGACAGTGAAAACTGCAGGAACTTCAAAGCGGCACTCGGAAACAGACTGAGAAAGCAGAGAAAAAATGTCTCCTGCAACCCGTTCCCTTGGTGCTACATGAACAAACGTCTCTCCACTTGCTCAGTTCTCAGAGATAAGTGTGTGTGAAAGCCGTCCTTCATCTAGCTTTTTGGGAACACAAAGATTCTTTTCAGTTGCAAACTCCATTCCATAAATATATATGGGGAGGTAGTAGCTCCAACTCGGTTTTACAGTGAAAACTGCAGGAAATTCAAACCGGCACTAGGAAACAGACTGAGAAAGCAGAGAAAAAGTGTCTCCTGCAACCCGTTCCCTTGGTGCTAGATGAACGAACGTCTCTCCTCTTGCTCAGATCTGAGAGATAAGTGTGTGTGAAAGCCGTCCTTCACCTAGCTTGTTGGGAACACAAAGTTTCTTTTCAGTTGCAAACTCCATTCCATACATATATATGGGGAGGTACAAGCTCCAACTCGTTTTGACAGTGAAAACTGCAGGACTTCAAACCGGCACTAGGAAACAGACTGAGAAAGCAGAGAAAAAGTGTCTCCTGCAACCCGTTCCCTTGGTGCTAGATGAACGAACGTCTCTCCACTTGCTCAGTTCTGAGAGATAAGTGTGTGTAAAAGCCGTCCTTCACCTAGCTTGTTGGGAACACAAAGTTTCTTTTCAGTTGCAAACTCTATTCCATACATATATATGGGGAGGTACAAGCTCCAACTCGGTTTGACAGTGAAAACTGCAGGAACTTCAAACCGGCACTAGGAAACAGACTGAGAAAGCAGAGAAAAAGTGTCTCCTGCAACCCGTTCCCTTGGTGCTAGATGAACGAACGTCTCTCCACTTGCTCAGTTCTGAGAGATAAGTGTGTGTGAAAGCCGTCCTTCAGCTAGCTTGTTGGGAACACAAAGTTTCTTTTCAGTTGCAAACTCCATTCCATACATATATATGGGGAGGTACTAGCTCCAACTCGGTTTGACAGTGAAAACTGCAGGAAATTCAAACCGGCACTAGGAAACAGACTGAGAAAGCAGACAAAAAGTGTCTCCTGCAACCCGTTCCCATGGCGCTAGATGAACGAACGTCTCTCCACTTGCTCAGTTCTGAGAGATAAGTGTGTGTGAAAGCCGTCCTTCACCTAGCTTGTTGGGAACACAAAGTTTCTTTTCAGTTGCAAACTTCATTCCATACATATATATGGGGAGGTACAAGCTCCAACTCGTTTTGACAGTGAAAACTGCAGAACTTCAAACCGGCACTAGGAAACAGACTGAGAAAGCAGAGAAAAAGTGTCTCCTGCAACCCGTTCCCTTGGTGCTAGATGAACGAACGTCTCTCCATTTGCTCAGTTCTGAGAGATAAGTGTGTGTAAAAGCCGTCCTTCACCTAGCTTGTTGGGAACACAAAGTTTCTTTTCAGTTGCAAACTCTATTCCATACATATATATGGGGAGGTACAAGCTCCAACTCGGTTTGACAGTGAAAACTGCAGGAACTTCAAACCGGCACTAGGAAACAGACTGAGAAAGCAGAGAAAAAGTGTCTCCTGCAACCCGTTCCCTTGGTGCTAGATGAACGAACGTCTCTCCACTTGCTCAGTTCTGAGAGAGAAGTGTGTGTGAAAGCCGTCCTTCACCAATCTTGTTGGGAACACAAAGTTTCTTTTCAGTTGCAAACTCCATTCCTTACATATATATGGGGAGGTAGTAGCTCCAACTCGGTTTGACAGTGAAAACTGCAGGAACTTTAAACCAGCACTAGGAAACAGACTGAGAAAGCAGAGAAAAAGTATCTCATGCAACCCGTTCCCTTGGTGCTAGATGAACGATAGTTTCGCCACTTGCTCAGTTCTGAGAGATAAGTGTGTGTGAAAGCCGTCCTTCAGCTAGATTGTTGGGAACACAAAGTTTCTTTTCAGTTGCAAACTCCATTCCATACATATATATGGGGAGGTACTAGCTCCAACTCGGTTTGACAGTGAAAACTTCAGGAACTTCAAACCGGCACTAGGAAACAGACTGAGAAAGCAGACAAAAAGTGTCTCCTGCAACCCGTTCCCTTGGTGCTAGATGAACGAACGTCTCTCCACTTGCTCAGTTCTGAGAGATAAGTGTGTGTGAAAGCCGTCCTTCACCTAACTTGCTGGGAACACAAAGTTTCTTTTCAGTTGCAAACTCCATTTCATACATATATATGGGGAGGTACTAGCTCCAAGTCGGTTTGACAGTGAAAACTGCAGGAACTTCCAACCGGCACTAGGAAACAGACTGAGAAAGCAGAGAAAATGTGTCTCCTGCAACCCGTTCCCTTGGTGCTACATGAACGACCGTCTCTCCACTTGCTGAGTTCTGAGAGATAAGTGTGTGTCAAAGCCGTCCTTCACCTAGCTTGTTGGGAACACAAAGTTTCTTTTCAGTTGCAAACTCCATTCCATACATACATATGGGGAGGTACTAGCTCCAACTCGGTTTGACAGTGAAAACTGCAGGAACTTCAAACCGGCACTAGGAAACAGACTGAGAAAGCAGAGAAAAAGTGTCTCCTGCAACCCGTTACCTTGGTGCTTGTTGAACGAACGTCTCTCCACTTGGTCAGTTCTGAGAGATAACTGGGTGTGAAAGCAGTGCTTCACCCAGCTTGTTGGGAACTCAAAGTTTCTTTTCAGTTGCAAACTCCATTCCATACATATATATGGGGAGGTAGTAGCTCCAACTCGGTTTGACAGTGAAAACGGCAGGAACTTCAAACCGGCACTAGGAAACAGACTGAGAAAGCAGAGAAAAAGTGTCTCCTGCAACCCGTTCCCTTGGTGCTAGATGAAAGAACGTCTCTCCACTTGGTCAGTTCTGAGAGATAAGTGTGTGTGAAACCCGTCCTTCACCTAGCTTGCTGGGAACACTAAGTTTCTTTTCAGTTGAAAACTCCATTCCATACATATATATGGGGAGGTACTAGCTCCAACTCGGTTTGACAGTGAAAACGGCAGGAACTTCAAACCGGCACTAGGAAACAGACTGAGAAAGCAGAGAAAAAGTGTCTCCTGCAACCCGTTCCCATGGTGCTACATGAACGAACGTCTCTCCACTTGCTCAGTTCTGAGAGATAAGTGTGTGTGAAAGCCGTCCTTCACCTATCTTGTTGGGAACACAAAGTTTCTTTTCAGTTGCAAACTCCATTCCTTACATATATATGGGGAGGTAGTAGCTCCAACTCGGTTTGACAGTGAAAACTGCAGGAACTTCAAACCAGCACTAGGAAACAGACTGAGAAAGCAGACAAAAAGTGTCTCCTGCAACCCGTTCCCTTCGTGCTAGATGAACGAACGTCTCTCCACTTGCTCAGTTCTGAGAGATAAGTGTGTGTGAAAGCCGTCCTTCACATATCTTGATGGGAACACAAAGTTTCTTTTCAGTTGCAAACTCCATTCCATACATATATATGGGGAGGTACTAGCTCCAACTCGGTTTGACAGTGAAAACTGCAGGAACTTCAAACCGGCACTAGGAAACAGACTGAGAAAGCAGAGAAAATGTGTCTCCTGCAACCCGTTACCTTGGTGCTTGTTGAACGAACGTCTCTCCACTTGGTCAGTTCTGAGAGATAAGTGTGTGTGAAAGCCGTGCTTCACCTAGCTTGTTGGGAACTCAAAGTTTCTTTTCAATTGCAAACTCCATTCCATAAATATATATGGGGAGGTAGTAGCTCCTACTCGGTTTGACAGTGAAAACTGCAGGAACTTCAAACCGGCACTAGGAAACAGACTGAGAAAGCAGAGAAAAAGTGTCTCCTGCAACCCGTTCCCTTGGTGCTAGATGAAAGAACGTCTCTCCACTTTGTCAGTTCTGAGACATAAGTGTGTGTGAAAGCCGTCCTTCAGCTAGATTGTTGGGAACACAAAGTTTCTTTTCAGTTGAAAACTCCATTCCATACATATATATGGGGAGGTACTAGCTCCAACTCGGTTTGACAGTGAAAACTTCAGGAACTTCAAACCGGCACTAGGAAACAGACTGAGAAAGCAGAGAAAAAATGTCTCCTGCAACCCGTTCCCTTGGTGCTACATGAACGAACGTCTCTCCACTTGCTCAGTTCTGAGAGATAAGTGTGTGTGAAAGCCGTCCTTCACCTAGCTTTTTGGGAACACAAAGTTTCTTTTCAGTTGCAAACTCCATTCCATAAATATATATGGGGAGGTAGTAGCTCCAACTCGGTTTTACAGTGAAAACTGCAGGAACTTCAAACCGGCACTAGGAAACAGACTGAGAAAGCAGAGAAAAAGTGTCTCCTGCAACCCGGTCCCTTCGTGCTAGATGAAAGAACGTCTCTCCACTTGCTCAGTTCTGAGAGATAAGTGTGTGTGAAAGCCGTCCTTCACGTAGCTTGTTGGGAACACAAAGTTTCTTTTCAGTTGCTAACTCCATTCCATACATATATATGGGGAGGTACTAGCTCCAACTCGGTTTGACAGTGAAAACTGCAGGAACTTCAAACCGGCACTAGGAAACAGACTGAGAAAGCAGAGAAAAATTGTCTCCTGCCACCCGTTCCCTTGGTGCTAGATGAACGAACGTCTCTCCACTTGCTCAGTTCTGAGAGATAAGTGTGTGTGAAAGCCGTCCTTCAGCTAGCTTGTTGGGAAGACAAAGTTACTTTTCACTTGCAAACTCCATTCCATACATATATATGGGGAGGTACTAGCTCCAACTCGGTTTGACATTGAAAACTGCAGGAACTTCAAACCGGCACTAGGAAACAGACTGAGAAAGCAGAGAAAAAGTGTCTCCTGCAACCCGTTCCCTTGGTGCTAGATGAACGAACGTCTCTCCACTTGCTCAGTTCTGAGAGATAAGTGTGTGTGAAAGCCGTCCTTCAGCTAGCCTGTTGGGAACACAAAGTTTCTTTTCAGTTGCAAACTCCATTCCATACATATATATGGGGAGGTACTAGCTCCAACTCGGTTTGACAGTGAAAACTTCAGGAACTTCAAACCGGCACTAGGAAACAGACTGAGAAAGCAGAGAAAAAAGGTCTCCTGCAACCCGTTCCCTTGGTGCTACATGAACGAACGTCTCTCCACTTGCTCAGTTCTGAGAGATAAGTGTGTGTGAAAGCCGTCCTTCACCTAGCTTTTTGGGAACACAAAGTTTCATTTCAGTTGCAAACTCCATTCCATAAATATATATGGGGAGGTAGTAGCTCCAACTCGGTTTTACAGTGAAAACTGCAGGAACTTCAAACCGGCACTAGGAAACAGACTGAGAAAGCAGAGAAAAAGTGTCTCCTGCAACCCTGTCCCTTCGTGCTAGATGAAAGAACGTCTCTCCACTTGCTCAGTTCTGAGAGATAAGTGTGTGTGAAAGCCGTCCTTCAGCTAGCTTGTTGGGAAGACAAAGTTACTTTTCAGTTGCAAACTCCATTCCATACATACATATGGGGAGGTACTAGCTCCAACTCGGTTTGACAGTGAAAACTGCAGGAACTTCAAACCGGCACTAGGAAACAGACTGAGAAAGCAGAGAAAAAGTGTCTCCTGCAACCCGTTACCTTGGTGCTTGTTGAACGAACGTCTCTCCACTTGGTCAGTTCTGAGAGATAAGTGTTTGTGAAAGCAGTGCTTCACCTAGCTTGTTGGGAACTCAAAGTTTCTTTTCAGTTGCAAACTCCATTCCATACATACATATGGGGAGGTAGTAGCTCCAACTCGGTTTGACAGTGAAAACTGCAGGAACTTCAAACCGGCACTAGGAAACAGACTGAGAAAGCAGAGAAAAAGTGTCTCCTGCAACCCGTTCCCTTGGTGCTAGATGAAAGAACGTCTCTCCACTTGGTCAGTTCTGAGAGGTACGTGTGTGTGAAAGCCGTCCTTCAGCTAGCTTGTTGGGAACACAAAGTTTCTTTTCAGTTGAAAACTCCATTCCATACATATATATGGGGAGGTACTAGCTCCAACTCGGTTTGACAGTGAAAACTGCAGGAACTTCGAACCGGCACTAGGAAACAGACTGAGAAAGCAGAGAAAAAGTGTCTCCTGCAACCCGTTCCCTTGGTGCTAGATGAACGAACGTCTCTCCACTTGCTCAGTTCTGAGAGATAAGTGTGTGTGAAAGCCGTCCTTCACCTATCTTGTTCGGAACACAAAGTTTCTTTTCAGTTGCAAACTCCATTCCATACATATATATGGGGAGGTAGTAGCTCCAACTCGGTTTGACAGTGAAAACTGCAGGAACTTCAAACCAGCACTAGGAAACAGACTGAGAAAGCAGACAAAAAGTGTCTCCTGCAACCCGTTCCCTTCGTGCTAGATGAACCAACGTCTCTCCACTTGCTCAGTTCTGAGAGATAAGTGTGTGTGAAAGCCGTCCTTCACATATCTTGATGGGAACACAAAGTTTCTTTTCAGTTGCAAACTCCATTCCATACATATATATGGGGAGGTACTAGTTCCAACTTGGTTTGACAGTGAAAACTGCAGGAACTTCAAACCGGCACTAGGAAACAGACTGAGAAAGCAGAGAAAAAGTGTCTCCTGCAACCCGTTACATTGGTGCTTGTTGAACGAACGTCTCTCCACTTGGTCAGTTCTGAGAGATAAGTGTGAGTGAAAGCCGTGCTTCACCTAGCTTGTTGGGAACTCAAAGTTTCTTTTTAATTGCAAACTCCATTCCATACATATATATGGGGAGGTAGTAGCTCCAACTCGATTTGACAGTGAAAACTGCAGGAACTTCAAACCGGCACTAGGAAACAGACTGAGAAAGCAGAGAAAAGGTGTCTCCTGCAACCCGTTCCCTTGGTGCTACATGAAAGAACGTCTCTCCACTTGGTCAGTTCTGAGAGATAAGTGTGTGTGAAAGCCGTCCTTCAGCTAGATTGTTGGGAACACAAAGTTTCTTTTCAGTTGCAAACTCCATTCCATACATATATATGGGGAGGTACTAGCTCCAACTCGGTTTGACAGTGAAAACTTCAGGAACTTCAAACCGGCACTAGGAAACAGACAGAGAAAGCAGAGAAAAAGTGTCTCCTGCAACCCGTTCCCTTGGTGCTAGATGAACGAACGTCTCTCCACTTGCTCAGTTCTGAGAGATAAGTGTGTGTGAAAGCCGTCCTTCAGCTAGCTTGATGGGAACACAAAGTTTCTTTTCAGTTGCAAACTCCATTCCATACATATATATGGGGAGGTACTAGCTCCAACTCGGTTTTACAGTGAAAACTGCAGGAACTTCAAACCGGCACTAGGAAACAGACTGAGAAAGCAGAGAAGAAGTGTCTCCTGCAACCCGTTCCCTTGGTGCTAGATGAACGAACGTCTCTCCACTTGCTCAGTTCTGAGAGATAAGTGTGTGTGAAAGCCGTCCTTCAGCTAGCTTGTTGGGAACACAAAGTTTCTTTTCAGTTGCAAACTCCATTCCATACATATATATGGGGAGGTAGTAGCTCCAACTCGGTTTGACAGTGAAAACTGCAGGAACTTCAAACCGGCACTAGGAAACAGACTGAGAAAGCAGAGAAGAAGTGTCTCCTGCAACCCGTTCCCTTGGTGCTAGATGAACGAACGTCTCTCCACTTGCTCAGTTCTGAGAGATAAGTGTGTGTGAAAGCCGTCCTTCACCTATCTTGTTGGGAACACAAAGTTTCTTTTAAGTTGCAAACTCCATTCATTACATATATATGGGGAGGTAGTAGCTCCAACTCGGTTTGACAGTGAAAACTGCAGGAACTTCAAACCGGCACTAGGAAACAGACTGAGAAAGCAGAGAAAAAATGTCTCCTGCAACCCGCTCCCTTGGCGCTACATGAACGAACGTCTCTCCACTTGCTCAGTTCTGAGAGATAAGTGTGTGTGAAAGCCGTCCTTCAGCTAGCTTGTTGGGAACACAAAGTTTCTTTTCAGTTGCAAACTCCATTCCATACATATATATGGGGAGGTACTAGCTCCAACACGGTTTTACAGTGAAAACTGCAGGAACTTCAAACCGGCACTAGGAAACAGACTGAGAAAGCAGAGAAGAAGTGTCTCCTGCAACCCGTTCCCTTGGTGCTAGATGAACGAACGTCTCTCCACTTGCTCAGTTCTGAGAGATAAGTGTGTGTGAAAGCCGTCCTTCAGCTAGCTTGATGGGAACACAAAGTTTCTTTTCAGTTGCAAACTCCATTCCATACATATATATGGGGAGGTAGTAGCTCCAACTCGGTTTGACAGTGAAAACTGCAGGAACTTCAAACCGGCACTAGGAAACAGACTGAGAAAGCAGAGAAGAAGTGTCTCCTGCAACCCGTTCCCTTGGTGCTAGATGAACGAACGTCTCTCCACTTGCTCAGTTCTGAGAGATAAGTGTGTTTGAAAGCCGTCCTTCACATATCTTGTTGGGAACACAAAGTTTCTTTTAAGTTGCAAACTCCATTCATTACATATATATGGGGAGGTAGTAGCTCCAACTCGGTTGGACAGTGAAAACTGCAGGAACTTCAAACCGGCACTAGGAAACAGACTGAGAAAGCAGAGAAAAAATGTCTCCTGCAACCCGCTCCCTTGGTGCTACATGAACGAACGTCTCTCCACTTGCTCAGTTCTGAGAGATAAGTGTGTGTGAAAGCCGTCCTTCACCTAGCTTTTTGGGAACACAAAGTTTCTTTTAAGTTGCAAACTCCATTCATTACATATATATGGGGAGGTAGTAGCTCCAACTCGGTTTGAGAGTGAAAACTGCAGGAACTTCAAACCGGCACTAGGAAACAGACTGAGAAAGCAGAGAAAAAATGTCTCCTGCAACCCGCTCCCTTGGCGCTACATGAACGAACGTCTCTCCACTTGCTCAGTTCTGAGAGATAAGTGTGTGTGAAAGCCGTCCTTCAGCTAGCTTGTTGGGAACACAAAGTTTCTTTTCAGTTGCAAACTCCATTCCATACATATATATGGGGAGGTACTAGCTCCAACTCGGTTTGACAGTGAAAACTGCAGGAACTTCAAACCGGCACTAGGAAACAGACTGAGAAAGCAGAGAAGAAGGGTCTCCTGCAACCCGTTCCCTTGGTGCTAGATGAACGAACGTCTCTCCACTTGCTCAGTTCTGAGAGATAAGTGTGTGTGAAAGCCGTCCTTCAGCTAGCTTGTTGGGAACACAAAGTTTCTTTTCAGTTGCAAACTCCATTCCATACATATATATGGGGAGGTAGTAGCTCCAACTCTGTTTGACAGTGAAAACTGCAGGAACTTCAAACCGGCACTAGGAAACAGACTGAGAAAGCAGAGAAGAAGTGTCTCCTGCAACCCGTTCCCTTGGTGCTAGATGAATGAACGTCTCTCCACTTGCTCAGTTCTGAGAGTTAAGTGTGTGTGAAAGCCGTCCTTCACCTATCTTGTTGGGAACACAAAGTTTCTTTTAAGTTGCAAACTCCATTCATTACATATATATGGGGAGGTAGTAGCTCCAACTCGGTTGGACAGTGAAAACTGCAGGAACTTCAAACCGGCACTAGGAAACAGACTGAGAAAGCAGAGAAAAAATGTCTCCTGCAACCCGCTCCCTTGGTGCTACATGAACGAACGTCTCTCCACTTGCTCAGTTCTGAGAGATAAGTGTGTGTGAAAGCCGTCCTTCACCTAGCTTTTTGGGAACACAAAGTTTCTTTTCAGTTGCAAACTCCATTCCATAAATATATATGGGGAGGTAGTAGCTCCAACTCGGTTTGACAGTGAAAACTGCAGGAACTTCAAACCGGCACTAGGAAACAGACTGAGAAAGCAGAGAAAAAGTGTCTCCTGCAACCCGTTCCCTTGGTGCTAGATGAAAGAACGTCTCTCCACTTGCTCAGTTCTGAGAGATAATTGTGTGTGAAAGCCGTCCTTCACCTAGCTTGTTGGGAACACAAAGTTTCTTTTCAGTTGCAAACTCCATTCCATACATATATATGGGGAGGTACTAGCTCCAACTCGGTTTGACAGTGAAAACTGCAAGAACTTCAAACCGGCACTAGGAAACAGACTGAGAAAGCAGAGAAAAAGTGTCTCCTGCCACCCGTTCCCTTGGTGCTAGATGAACGAACGTCTCTCCACTTGCTCAGTTCTGAGAGATAAGTGTGTGTGAAAGCCGTCCTTCAGCTAGCTTGTTGGGAAGACAAAGTTTCTTTTCAGTTGCAAACTCCATTCCATACATATATATGGGGAGGTACTAGCTCCAAATCGGTTTGACATTGAAAACTGCAGGAACTTCAAACCGGCACTAGGAAACAGACTGAGAAAGCAGAGAAAAAGTGTCTCCTGCAACCCGTTCCCTTGGTGCTAGATGAACGAACGTCTCTCCACTTGCTCAGTTCTGAGAGATAAGTGTGTGTGAAAGCCGTCCTTCAGCTAGCCTGTTGGGAACACAAAGTTTCTTTTCAGTAGCAAACTCCATTCCATACATATATATGGGGAGGTACTAGCTCCAACTCGGTTTGACAGTGAAAACTGCAGGAACTTCAAACCGGCACTAGGAAACAGACTGAGAAAGCAGAGAAAAAGTGTCTCCTGCCACCCGTTCCCTTGGTGCTAGATGAACGAACGTCTCTCCACTTGCTCAGTTCTGAGAGATAAGTGTGTGTGAAAGCCGTCCTTCACCTATCTTGTTGGGAACACAAAGTTTCTTTTAAGTTGCAAACTCCATTCATTACATATATATGGGGAGGTAGTAGCTCCAACTCGGTTTGACAGTGAAAACTGCAGGAACTTCAAACCGGCACTAGGAAACAGACTGAGAAAGCAGAGAAAAAGTATCTCCTGCAACCCGCTCCCTTGGTGCTACATAAACGAACGTCTCTCCACTTGCTCAGTTCTGAGAGATAAGTGTGTGTGAAAGCCGCCCTTCACCTAGCTTTTTGGGAACACAAAGTTTCTTTTCAGTTGCAAACTCCATTCCATAAATATATATGGGGAGGTAGTAGCTCCAACTCGGTTTGACAGTGAAAACTGCAGGAACTTCAAACCGGCACTAGGAAACAGACTGAGAAAGCAGAGAAAAAGTGTCTCCTGCAACCCGTTCCCTTGGTGCTAGATGAAAGAACGTCTCTCCACTTGCTCAGTTCTGAGAGATAAGTGTGTGTGAAAGCCGTCCTTCACCTAGCTTGTTGGGAACACAAAGATTCTTTTCAGTTGCAAACTCCATTCCATACATATATATGGGGAGGTACTAGCTCCAACTCGTTTTGACAGTGAAAACTGCAAGAACTTCAAACCGGCACTAGGAAACAGACTGAGAAAGCAGAGAAAAAGTGTCTCCTGCCACCCGTTCCCTTGGTGCTAGATGAACGAACGTCTCTCCACTTGCTCAGTTCTGAGAGATAAGTGTGTGTGAAAGCCGTCCTTCAGCTAGCTTGTGGGGAAGACAAAGTTTCTTTTCAGTTGCAAACTCCATTCCATACATATATATGGGGAGGTACTAGCTCCAACTCGGTTTTACAGTGAAAACTGCAGGAACTTCAAACCGGCACTAGGAAACAGACTGAGAAAGCAGAGAAAAAGTGTCTCCTGCAACCCGTTCCCTTGGTGCTAGATGAACGAAAGTCTCTCCACTTGCTCAGTTCTGAGAGATAAGTGTGTGTGAAAGCCGTCCTTCAGCTAGCTTGTGGGGAAGACAAAGTTTCTTTTCAGTTGCAAACTCCATTCCATACATATATATGGGGAGGTACTAGCTCCAACTCGGTTTGACATTGAAAACTGCAGGAACTTCAAACCGGCACTAGGAAACAGACTGAGAAAGCAGAGAAAAAGTGTCTCCTGCAACCCGTTCCCTTGGTGCTAGATGAACGAAAGTCTCTCCACTTGCTCAGTTCTGAGAGATAAGTGTGTGTGAAAGCCGTCCTTCACCTAGCTTTTTGGGAACACAAAGTTTCTTTTCAGTTGCAAACTCCATTCCATACATATATATGGGGAGGTAGTAGCTCCAACTCGGTTTGACAGTGAAAACTGCAGGAACTTCAAACCGGCACTAGGAAACAGACTGAGAAAGCAGAGAAGAAGTTTCTCCTGCAACCCGTTCCCTTGGTGCTAGATGAACGAACGTCTCTCCACTTGCTCAGTTCTGAGAGATAAGTGTGTGTGAAAGCCGTCCTTCACCTATCTTGTTGGGAATACAAAGTTTCTTTTAAGTTGCAAACTCCATTCATTACATATATATGGGGAGGTAGTAGCTCCAACTCGGTTGGACAGTGAAAACTGCAGGAACTTCAAACCGGCACTAGGAAACAGACTGAGAAAGCAGAGAAAAAATGTCTCCTGCAACCCGCTCCCTTGGTGCTACATGAACGAACGTCTCTCCACTTGCTCAGTTCTGAGAGATAAGTGTGTGTGAAAGCCGTCCTTCACCTAGCTTTTTGGGAACACAAAGTTTCTTTTAAGTTGCAAACTCCATTCATTACATATATATGGGGAGGTAGTAGCTCCAACTCGGTTTGACAGTGAAAACTGCAGGAACTTCAAACCGGCACTAGGAAACAGACTGAGAAAGCAGAGAAAAAATGTCTCCTGCAACCCGCTCCCTTGGCGCTACATGAACGAACGTCTCTCCACTTGCTCAGTTCTGAGAGATAAGTGTGTGTGAAAGCCGTCCTTCAGCTAGCTTGTTGGGAACACAAAGTTTCTTTTCAGTTGCAAACTCCATTCCATACATATATATGGGGAGGTACTAGCTCCAACTCGGTTTGACAGTGAAAACTGCAGGAACTTCAAACCGGCACTAGGAAACAGACTGAGAAAGCAGAGAAGAAGTGTCTCCTGCAACCCGTTCCCTTGGTGCTAGATGAACGAACGTCTCTCCACTTGCTCAGTTCTGAGAGATAAGTGTGTGTGAAAGCCGTCCTTCAGCTAGCTTGTTGGGAACACAAAGTTTCTTTTCAGTTGCAAACTCCATTCCATACATATATATGGGGAGGTAGTAGCTCCAACTCGGTTTGACAGTGAAAACTGCAGGAACTTCAAACCGGCACTAGGAAACAGACTGAGAAAGCAGAGAAGAAGTGTCTCCTGCAACCCGTTCCCTTGGTGCTAGATGAACGAACGTCTCTCCACTTGCTCAGTTCTGAGAGATAAGTGTGTGTGAAAGCCGTCCTTCACCTATCTTGTTGGGAACACAAAGTTTCTTTTAAGTTGCAAACTCCATTCATTACATATATATGGGGAGGTAGTAGCTCCAACTCGGTTGGACAGTGAAAACTGCAGGAACTTCAAACCGGCACTAGGAAACAGACTGAGAAAGCAGAGAAAAAATGTCTCCTGCAACCCGCTCCCTTGGTGCTACATGAACGAACGTCTCTCCACTTGCTCAGTTCTGAGAGATAAGTGTGTGTGAAAGCCGTCCTTCACCTAGCTTTTTGGGAACACAAAGTTTCTTTTCAGTTGCAAACTCCATTCCATAAATATATATGGGGAGGTAGTAGCTCCAACTCGGTTTGACAGTGAAAACTGCAGGAACTTCAAACCGGCACTAGGAAACAGACTGAGAAAGCAGAGAAAAAGTGTCTCCTGCAACCCGTTCCCTTGGTGCTAGATGAAAGAACGTCTCTCCACTTGCTCAGTTCTGAGAGATAATTGTGTGTGAAAGCCGTCCTTCACCTAGCTTGTTGGGAACACAAAGTTTCTTTTCAGTTGCAAACTCCATTCCATACATATATATGGGGAGGTACTAGCTCCAACTCGGTTTGACAGTGAAAACTGCAAGAACTTCAAACCGGCACTAGGAAACAGACTGAGAAAGCAGAGAAAAAGTGTCTCCTGCCACCCGTTCCCTTGGTGCTAGATGAACGAACGTCTCTCCACTTGCTCAGTTCTGAGAGATAAGTGTGTGTGAAAGCCGTCCTTCAGCTAGCTTGTTGGGAAGACAAAGTTTCTTTTCAGTTGCAAACTCCATTCCATACATATATATGGGGAGGTACTAGCTCCAACTCGGTTTGACATTGAAAACTGCAGGAACTTCAAACCGGCACTAGGAAACAGACTGAGAAAGCAGAGAAAAAGTGTCTCCTGCAACCCGTTCCCTTGGTGCTAGATGAACGAACGTCTCTCCACTTGCTCAGTTCTGAGAGATAAGTGTGTGTGAAAGCCGCCCTTCAGCTAGCCTGTTGGGAACACAAAGTTTCTTTTCAGTAGCAAACTCCTTTCCATATATATATATGGGGAGGTACTAGCTCCAACTCGGTTTGACAGTGAAAACTGCAGGAACTTCAAACCGGCACTAGGAAACAGACTGAGAAAGCAGAGAAAAAGTGTCTCCTGCCACCCGTTCCCTTGGTGCTAGATGAACGAACGTCTCTCCACTTGCTCAGTTCTGAGAGATAAGTGTGTGTGAAAGCCGTCCTTCACCTATCTTGTTGGGAACACAAAGTTTCTTTTAAGTTGCAAACTCCATTCATTACATATATATGGGGAGGTCGTAGCTCCAACTCGGTTTGACAGTGAAAACTGCAGGAACTTCAAACCGGCACTAGGAAACAGACTGAGAAAGCAGAGAAAAAGTATCTCCTGCAACCCGCTCCCTTGGTGCTACATGAACGAACGTCTCTCCACTTGCTCAGTTCTGAGAGATAAGTGTGTGTGAAAGCCGCCCTTCACCTAGCTTTTTGGGAACACAAAGTTTCTTTTCAGTTGCAAACTCCATTCCATAAATATATATGGGGAGGTAGTAGCTCCAACTCGGTTTGACAGTGAAAACTGCAGGAACTTCAAACCGGCACTAGGAAACAGACTGAGAAAGCAGAGAAAAAGTGTCTCCTGCAACCCGTTCCCTTGGTGCTAGATGAAAGAACGTCTCTCCACTTGCTCAGTTCTGAGAGATAAGTGTGTGTGAAAGCCGTCCTTCACCTAGCTTGTTGGGAACACAAAGTTTCTTTTCAGTTGCAAACTCCATTCCATACATATATATGGGGAGGTACTAGCTCCAACTCGTTTTGACAGTGAAAACTGCAAGAACTTCAAACCGGCACTAGGAAACAGACTGAGAAAGCAGAGAAAAAGTGTCTCCTGCCACCCGTTCCCTTGGTGCTAGATGAACGAACGTCTCTCCACTTGCTCAGTTCTGAGAGATAAGTGTGTGTGAAAGCCGTCCTTCAGCTAGCTTGTGGGGAAGACAAAGTTTCTTTTCAGTTGCAAACTCCATTCCATACATATATATGGGGAGGTACTAGCTCCAACTCGGTTTGACATTGAAAACTGCAGGAACTTCAAACCGGCACTAGGAAACAGACTGAGAAAGCAGAGAAAAAGTGTCTCCTGCAACCCGTTCCCTTGGTGCTAGATGAACGAAAGTCTCTCCACTTGCTCAGTTCTGAGAGATAAGTGTGTGTGAAAGCCGTCCTTCAGCTAGCCTGTTGGGAACACAAAGTTTCTTTTCAGTAGCAAACTCCATTCCATACATATATATGGGGAGGTACTAGCTCCAACTCGGTTTGACAGTGAAAACTGCAGGAACTTCAAACCGGCACTAGGAAACAGACTGAGAAAGCAGAGAAAAAGTGTCTCCTGCAACCCGTTCCCATGGTGCTAGATGAACGAACGTCTCTCCACTTGCTCAGTTCTGAGAGATAAGTGTGTGTGAAAGCCGTACTTCACCTATCTTGTTGGGAACACAAAGTTTCTTTTCAGTTGCAAACTCCATTCCTTACATATATATGGGGAGGTAGTAGCTCCAACTCGGTTTGACAGTGAAAACTGCAGGAACTTCAAACCAGCACTAGGAAACAGACTGAGAAAGCAGAGAAAAAGTATCTCCTGCAACCCGTTCCCCTGGTGCTAGATGAACGAACGTTTCGCCACTTGCTCAGTTCTGAGAGATAAGTGTGTGTGAAAGCCGTCCTTCACCTAGATTGTTGGGAACACAAAGTTTCTTTTCAGTTGCAAAATCCATTCCATACATATATATGGGGAGGAACTAGCTCCAACTCGTTTTGACAGTGAAAACTGCAGGAACTTCAAACCGGCACTAGGAAACAGACTGAGAAAGCAGAGAAAAAATGTCTCCTGCAACCCGTTCCCTTGGTGCTACATGAACGATCGTCTCTCCACTTGCTCAGTTCTGAGAGATAAGTGTGTGTGAAAGCCGTCCTTCACCTAGATTGTTGGGAACACAAAGTTTCTTTTCAGTTGCAAACTCCATTCCATACATATATATGGGGAGGTAGTAGCTCCAATTCGATTTTACAGTGAAAACTGCAGGAACTTCAAACCGGCACTAGGAAACAGACTGAGAAAGCAGAGAAGAAGTGTCTCCTGCAACCCGTTCCCTTGGTGCTAGATGAAAGAACGTCTCTCCACTTGCTCAGTTCTGAGAGATAAGTGTGTGTGAAAGCCGTCCTTCACCTAGCTTGTTGGGAACACAAAGTTTCTTTTCAGTTGCAAACTCCATTCCATAAATATATATGGGGAGGTAGTAGCTCCAACTCGGTTTTACAGTGAAAACTGCAGGAACTTCAAACCGGCACTAGGAAACAGACTGAGAAAGCAGAGAAAAAGTGTCTCCTGCAACCCGGTCCCTTCGTGCTAGATGAAAGAACGTCTCTCCACTTGCTCAGTTCTGAGAGATAAGTGTGTGTGAAAGCCGTACTTCACCTATCTTGTTGGGAACACAAAGTTTCTTTTCAGTTGCAAACTCCATTCCTTACATATATATCGGGAGGTAGTAGCTCCAACTCGGTTTGACAGTGAAAACTGCAGGAACTTCCAACCGGCACTAGGAAACAGACTGAGAAAGCAGAGAAAAAGTATCTCCTGCAACCCGTTCCCCTGGTGCTAGATGAACGAACGTTTCGCCACTTGCTCAGTTCTGAGAGATAAGTGTGTGTGAAAGCCGTCCTTCACCTAGATTGTTGGGAACACAAAGTTTCTTTTCAGTTGCAAACTCCATTCCATACATATATATGGGGAGGAACTAGCTCCAACTCGGTTTGACAGTGAAAACTGCAGGAACTTCAAACCGGCACTAGGAAACAGACTGAGAAAGCAGAGAAAAAATGTCTCCTGCAACCCGCTCCCTTGGCGCTACATGAACGAACGTCTCTCCACTTGCTCAGTTCTGAGAGATAAGTGTGTGTGAAAGCCGTCCTTCAGCTAGCTTGTTGGGAACACAAAGTTTCTTTTCAGTTGCAAACTCCATTCCATACATATATATGGGGAGGTACTAGCTCCAACTCGGTTTTACAGTGAAAACTGCAGGAACTTCAAACCGGCACTAGGAAACAGACTGAGAAAGCAGAGAAGAAGTGTCTCCTGCAACCCGTTCCCTTGGTGCTAGATGAACGAACGTCTCTCCACTTGCTCAGTTCTGAGAGATAAGTGTGTGTGAAAGCCGTCCTTCAGCTAGCTTGTTGGGAACACAAAGTTTCTTTTCAGTTGCAAACTCCATTCCATACATATATATGGGGAGGTAGTAGCTCCAACTCGGTTTGACAGTGAAAACTGCAGGAACTTCAAACCGGCACTAGGAAACAGACTGAGAAAGCAGAGAAGAAGTGTCTCCTGCAACCCGTTCCCTTGGTGCTAGATGAACGAACGTCTCTCCACTTGCTCAGTTCTGAGAGATAAGTGTGTGTGAAAGCCGTCCTTCACCAATCTTGTTGGGAACACAAAGTTTCTTTTAAGTTGCAAACTCCATTCATTACATATATATGGGGAGGTAGTAGCTCCAACTCGGTTGGACAGTGAAAACTGCAGGAACTTCAAACTGGCACTAGGAAACAGACTGAGAAAGCAGAGAAAAAATGTCTCCTGCAACCCGCTCCCTTGGTGCTACATGAACGAACGTCTCTCCACTTGCTCAGTTCTGAGAGATAAGTGTGTGTGAAAGCCGTCCTTCACCTAGCTTTTTGGGAACACAAAGTTTCTTTTAAGTTGCAAACTCCATTCATTACATATATATGGGGAGGTAGTAGCTCCAACTCGGTTTGACAGTGAAAACTGCAGGAACTTCAAACCGGCACTAGGAAACAGACTGAGAAAGCAGAGAAAAAATGTCTCCTGCAACCCGCTCCCTTGGCGCTACATGAACGAACGTCTCTCCACTTGCTCAGTTCTGAGAGATAAGTGTGTGTGAAAGCCGTCCTTCAGCTAGCTTGTTGGGAACACAAAGTTTCTTTTCAGTTGCAAACTCCATTCCATACATATATATGGGGAGGTACTAGCTCCAACTCGGTTTGACAGTGAAAACTGCAGGAACTTCAAACCGGCACTAGGAAACAGACTGAGAAAGCAGAGAAGAAGTGTCTCCTGCAACCCGTTCCCTTGGTGCTAGATGAACGAACGTCTCTCCACTTGCTCAGTTCTGAGAGATAAGTGTGTGTGAAAGCCGTCCTTCAGCTAGCATGTTGGGAACACAAAGTTTCTTTTCAGTTGCAAACTCCATTCCATACATATATATGGGGAGGTAGTAGCTCCAACTCGGTTTGACAGTGAAAACTGCAGGAACTTCAAACCGGCACTAGGAAACAGACTGAGAAAGCAGAGAAGAAGTGTCTCATGCAACCCGTTCCCTTGGTGCTAGATGAACGAACGTCTCTCCACTTGCTCAGTTCTGAGAGATAAGTGTGTGTGAAAGCCGTCCTTCAGCTAGCTTGTTGGGAACACAAAGTTTCTTTTCAGTTGCAAACTCCATTCCATACATATATATGGGGAGGTACTAGCTCCAACTCGGTTTGACAGTGAAAACTGCAGGAACTTCAAACCGGCACTAGGAAACAGACTGAGAAAGCAGAGAAGAAGTGTCTCCTGCAACCCGTTCCCTTGGTGCTAGATGAACGAACGTCTCTCCACTTGCTCAGTTCTGAGAGATAAGTGTGTGTGAAAGCCGTCCTTCAGCTAGCTTGTTGGGAACACAAAGTTTCTTTTCAGTTGCAAACTCCATTCCATACATATATATGGGGAGGTACTAGCTCCAACTCGGTTTGACAGTGAAAACTGCAAGAACTTCAAACCGGCACTAGGAAACAGACTGAGAAAGCAGAGAAAAAGTGTCTCCTGCCACCCGTTCCCTTGGTGCTAGATGAACGAACGTCTCTCCACTTGCTCAGTTCTGAGAGTTAAGTGTGTGTGAAAGCCGTCCTTCAGCTAGCTTGTTGGGAAGACAAAGTTTCTTTTCAGTTGCAAACTCCATTCCATACATATATATGGGGAGGTACTAGCTCCAACTCGGTTTGACATTGAAAACTGCAGGAACTTCAAACCGGCACTAGGAAACAGACTGAGAAAGCAGAGAAAAAGTGTCTCCTGCAACCCGTTCCCTTGGTGCTAGATGAACGAACGTCTCTCCACTTGCTCAGTTCTGAGAGATAAGTGTGTGTGAAAGCCGTCCTTCAGCTAGCCTGTTGGGAACACAAAGTTTCTTTTCAGTAGCAAACTCCATTCCATACATATATATGGGGAGGTACTAGCTCCAAATCGGTTTGACAGTGAAAACTGCAAGAACTTCAAACCGGCACTAGGAAACAGACTGAGAAAGCAGAGAAAAAGTGTCTCCTGCCACCCGTTCCCTTGGTGCTAGATGAACGAACGTCTCTCCACTTGCTCAGTTCTGAGAGTTAAGTGTGTGTGAAAGCCGTCCTTCAGCTAGCTTGTTGGGAAGACAAAGTTTCTTTTCAGTTGCAAACTCCATTCCATACATATATATGGGGAGGTACTAGCTCCAACTCGGTTTGACATTGAAAACTGCAGGAACTTCAAACCGGCACTAGGAAACAGACTGAGAAAGCAGAGAAAAAGTGTCTCCTGCAACCCGTTCCCTTGGTGCTAGATGAACGAACGTCTCTCCACTTGCTCAGTTCTGAGAGATAAGTGTGTGTGAAAGCCGTCCTTCAGCTAGCCTGTTGGGAACACAAAGTTTCTTTTCAGTAGCAAACTCCATTCCATACATATATATGGGGAGGTACTAGCTCCAAATCGGTTTGACAGTGAAAACTGCAGGAACTTCATACCGGCACTAGGAAACAGACTGAGAAAGCAGAGAAAAAGTGTCTCCTGCCACCCGTTCCCTTGGTGCTAGATGAACGAACGTCTCTCCACTTGCTCAGTTCTGAGAGATAAGTGTGTGTGAAAGCCGTCCTTCAGCTAGCTTGTTGGGAACACAAAGTTTCTTTTCAGTTGCAAACTCCATTCCATACATATATATGGGGAGGTACTAGCTCCAACTCGGTTTGACAGTGAAAACTGCAGGAACTTCAAACCGGCACTAGGAAACAGACTGAGAAAGCAGAGAAGAAGTGTCTCCTGCAACCCGTTCCCTTGGTGCTAGATGAACGAACGTCTCTCCACTTGCTCAGTTCTGAGAGATAAGTGTGTGTGAAAGCCGTCCTTCAGCTAGCATGTTGGGAACACAAAGTTTCTTTTCAGTTGCAAACTCCATTCCATACATATATATGGGGAGGTAGTAGCTCCAACTCGGTTTGACAGTGAAAACTGCAGGAACTTCAAACCGGCACTAGGAAACAGACTGAGAAAGCAGAGAAGAAGTGTCTCATGCAACCCGTTCCCTTGGTGCTAGATGAACGAACGTCTCTCCACTTGCTCAGTTCTGAGAGATAAGTGTGTGTGAAAGCCGTCCTTCAGCTAGCTTGTTGGGAACACAAAGTTTCTTTTCAGTTGCAAACTCCATTCCATACATATATATGGGGAGGTACTAGCTCCAACTCGGTTTGACAGTGAAAACTGCAGGAACTTCAAACCGGCACTAGGAAACAGACTGAGAAAGCAGAGAAGAAGTGTCTCCTGCAACCCGTTCCCTTGGTGCTAGATGAACGAACGTCTCTCCACTTGCTCAGTTCTGAGAGATAAGTGTGTGTGAAAGCCGTCCTTCAGCTAGCTTGTTGGGAACACAAAGTTTCTTTTCAGTTGCAAACTCCATTCCATACATATATATGGGGAGGTACTAGCTCCAACTCGGTTTGACAGTGAAAACTGCAAGAACTTCAAACCGGCACTAGGAAACAGACTGAGAAAGCAGAGAAAAAGTGTCTCCTGCCACCCGTTCCCTTGGTGCTAGATGAACGAACGTCTCTCCACTTGCTCAGTTCTGAGAGTTAAGTGTGTGTGAAAGCCGTCCTTCAGCTAGCTTGTTGGGAAGACAAAGTTTCTTTTCAGTTGCAAACTCCATTCCATACATATATATGGGGAGGTACTAGCTCCAACTCGGTTTGACATTGAAAACTGCAGGAACTTCAAACCGGCACTAGGAAACAGACTGAGAAAGCAGAGAAAAAGTGTCTCCTGCAACCCGTTCCCTTGGTGCTAGATGAACGAACGTCTCTCCACTTGCTCAGTTCTGAGAGATAAGTGTGTGTGAAAGCCGTCCTTCAGCTAGCCTGTTGGGAACACAAAGTTTCTTTTCAGTAGCAAACTCCATTCCATACATATATATGGGGAGGTACTAGCTCCAAATCGGTTTGACAGTGAAAACTGCAAGAACTTCAAACCGGCACTAGGAAACAGACTGAGAAAGCAGAGAAAAAGTGTCTCCTGCCACCCGTTCCCTTGGTGCTAGATGAACGAACGTCTCTCCACTTGCTCAGTTCTGAGAGTTAAGTGTGTGTGAAAGCCGTCCTTCAGCTAGCTTGTTGGGAAGACAAAGTTTCTTTTCAGTTGCAAACTCCATTCCATACATATATATGGGGAGGTACTAGCTCCAACTCGGTTTGACATTGAAAACTGCAGGAACTTCAAACCGGCACTAGGAAACAGACTGAGAAAGCAGAGAAAAAGTGTCTCCTGCAACCCGTTCCCTTGGTGCTAGATGAACGAACGTCTCTCCACTTGCTCAGTTCTGAGAGATAAGTGTGTGTGAAAGCCGTCCTTCAGCTAGCCTGTTGGGAACACAAAGTTTCTTTTCAGTAGCAAACTCCATTCCATACATATATATGGGGAGGTACTAGCTCCAAATCGGTTTGACAGTGAAAACTGCAGGAACTTCATACCGGCACTAGGAAACAGACTGAGAAAGCAGAGAAAAAGTGTCTCCTGCCACCCGTTCCCTTGGTGCTAGATGAACGAACGTCTCTCCACTTGCTCAGTTCTGAGAGATAAGTGTGTGTGAAAGCCGTCCTTCACCTATCTTGTTGGGAACACAAAGTTTCTTTTAAGTTGCAAACTCCATTCATTACATATATATGGGGAGGTAGTAGCTCCAACTCGGTTTGACAGTGAAAACTGCAGGAACTTCAAACCGGCACTAGGAAACAGACTGAGAAAGCAGAGAAAAAGTATCTCCTGCAACCCGCTCCCTTGGTGCTACATGAACGAACGTCTCTCCACTTGCTCAGTTCTGAGAGATAAGTGTGTGTGAAAGCCGTCCTTCACCTAGCTTTTTGGGAACACAAAGTTTCTTTTCAGTTGCAAACTCCATTCCATAAATATATATGGGGAGGTAGAAGCTCCAACTCGGTTTGACAGTGAAAACTGCAGGAACTTCAAACCGGCACTAGGAAACAGACTAAGAAAGCAGAGAAAAAGTGTCTCCTGCAACCCGTTCCCTTGGTGCTAGATGAAAGAACGTCTCTCCACTTGCTCAGTTCTGAGAGATAAGTGTGTGTGAAAGCCGTCCTTCACCTAGCTTGTTGGGAACACAAAGTTTCTTTTCAGTTGCAAACTCCATTCCATACATATATATGGGGAGGTACTAGCTCCAACTCGGTATGACAGTGAAAACTGCAAGAACTTCAAACCGGCACTAGGAAACAGACTGAGAAAGCAGAGAAAAAGTGTCTCCTGCCACCCGTTCCCTTGGTGCTAGATGAACGAACGTCTCTCCACTTGCTCAGTTCTGAGAGATAAGTGTGTGTGAAAGCCGTCCTTCAGCTAGCTTGTTGGGAAGACAAAGTTTCTTTTCAGTTGCAAACTCCATTCCATACATATATATGAGGAGGTACTAGCTCCAACTCGGTTTGACATTGAAAACTGCAGGAACTTCAAACCGGCACTAGGAAACAGACTGAGAAAGCAGAGAAAAAATGTCTCCTGCAACCCGTTCCCTTGGTGCTACATGAACGAACGTCTCTCCACTTGCTCAGTTCTGAGAGATAAGTGTGTGTGAAAGCCGTCCTTCACCTAGCTTGTTGGGAACACAAAGTTTCTTTTCAGTTGCAAACTCCATTCCATAAATATATATGGGGCGGTAGTAGCTCCAACTCGGTTTTACAGTGAAAACTGCAGGAACTTCAAACCGGCACTAGGAAACAGACTGAGAAAGCAGAGAAAAAGTGTCTCCTGCAACCTGGTCCCTTCGTGCTAGATGAAAGAACGTCTCTCCACTTGCTCAGTTCTGAGAGATAAGTGTGTGTGAAAGCCGTACTTCACCTATCTTGTTGGGAACACAAAGTTTCTTTTAAGTTGCAAACTCCATTCCTTACATATATATGGGGAGGTAGTAGCTCCAACTCGGTTTGACAGTGAAAACTGCAGGAACTTCAAACCGGCACTAGGAAACAGACTGAGAAAGCAGAGAAAAAGTATCTCCTGCAACCCGTTCCCCTGGTGCTAGATGAACGAACGTTTCGCCACTTGCTCAGTTCTGAGAGATAAGTGTGTGTGAAAGCCGTCCTTCACCTAGATTGTTGGGAACACAAAGTTTCTTTTCAGTTGCAAACTCCATTCCATACATATATATGGGGAGGAACTAGCTCCAACTCGGTTTGACAGTGAAAACTGCAGGAACTTCAAACCGGCACTAGGAAACAGACTGAGAAAGCAGAGAAAAAATGTCTCCTGCAACCCGTTCCCTTGGTGCTACATGAACGATCGTCTCTCCACTTGCTCAGTTCTGAGAGATAAGTGTGTGTGAAAGCCGTCCTTCACCTAGCTTGTTGGGAACACATAGTTTCTTTTCAGTTGCAAACTCCCTTCCATACATATATATGGGGAGGTAGTAGCTCCAACTCGGTTTTACAGTGAAAACTGCAGGAACTTCCAACCGGCACTAGGAAACAGACTGAGAAAGCAGAGAAAAAGTGTATCCTGCAACCCGTTCCCTTGGTGCTAGATGAAAGAACGTCTCTCCACTTGCTCAGTTCTGAGAGATAAGTGTGTGTGAAAGCCGTACTTCACCTATCTTGTTGGGAACACAAAGTTTCTTTTCAGTTGCAAACTCCATTCCTTACATATATATGGGGAGGTAGTAGCTCCAACTGGGTTTGACAGTGAAAACTGCAGGAACTTCAAACCAGCACTAGGAAACAGACTGAGAAAGCAGAGAAAAAGTATCTCCTGCAACCCGTTCCCCTGGTGCTAGATGAACGAACGTTTCGCCACTTGCTCAGTTCTGAGAGATAAGTGTGTGTGAAAGCCGTCCTTCACCTAGATTGTTGGGAACACAAAGTTTCTTTTCAGTTGCAAAATCCATTCCATACATATATATGGGGAGGAACTAGCTCCAACTCGGTTTGACAGTGAAAACTGCAGGAACTTCAAACCGGCACTAGGAAACAGACTGAGAAAGCAGAGAAAAAATGTCTCCTGCAACCCGTTCCCTTGGTGCTACATGAACGATCGTCTCTCCACTTGCTCAGTTCTGAGAGATAAGTGTGTGTGAAAGCCGTCCTTCACCTAGCTTGTTGGGAACACAAAGTTTCTTTTCAGTTGCAAACTCCATTCCATACATATATATGGGGAGGTAGTAGCTCCAACTCGGTTTTACAGTGAAAACTGCAGGAACTTCAAACCGGCACTAGGAAACAGACTGAGAAAGCAGAGAAGAAGTGTCTCCTGCAACCCGTTCCCTTGGTGCTAGATGAAAGAACGTCTCTCCACTTGCTCAGTTCTGAGAGATAAGTGTGTGTGAAAGCCATCCTTCACTTAGCTTGTTGGGAACACAAAGTTTCTTTTCAGTTGCAAACTCCATTCCATACATATATATGGGGAGGTACTAGCTCCAACTCGGTTTTACAGTGAAAACTGCAGGAACTTCAAACCGGCACTAGGAAACAGACTGAGAAAGCAGAGAAAAAGTGTCTCCTGCAACCCGTTCCCTTGGTGCTAGATGAACGAACGTCTCTCCACTTGCTCAGTTCTGAGAGAGAAGTGTGTGTGAAAGCCGACCTTCACCTAGCTTGTTGGGAACACAAGGTTTCTTTTCAGTTGCAAACTCCATTCCTTACATATATATGGGGAGGTAGAAGCTCCAACACGGTTTGACAGTGAAAACTGCAAGAACTTCAAACCAGCACTAGGAAACAGACTGAGAAAGCAGAGAAAAAGTATCTCCTGCAACCCGTTCCCCTGGTGCTAGATGAACGAACGTTTCGCCACTTGCTCAGTTCTGAGAGGTAAGTGTGTGTGAAAGCCGTCCTTCACCTAGATTGTTGGGAACACAAAGTTTCTTTACAGTTGCAAACTCCATTCCATACATATATATGGGGAGGAACTAGCTCCAACTCGGTTTGACAGTGAAAACTGCAGGAACTTCAAACCGGCACTAGGAAACAGACTGAGAAAGCAGAGAAAAAATGTCTCCTACAACCCGTTCCCTTGGTGCTAGATGAACGAACGTCTCTCCACTTGCTCAGTTCTGAGAGATAAGTGTGTGTGAAAGCCGTCCTTCACCTAGCTTGTTGGGAACACAAAGTTTCTTTTAAGTTGCAAACTCCATTCCATAAATATATATGGGGAGGTAGTAGCTCCAACTCGGTTTTACAGTGAAAACTGCAGGAACTTCAAACCGGCACTAGGAAACAGACTGAGAAAGCAGAGAAAAAGTGTCTCCTGCAACCCGTTCCCTTGGTGCTAGATGAAAGAACGTCTCTCCACTTGCTCAGTTCTGAGAGATAAGTGTGTGTGAAAGCCGTCCTTCACCTAGCTTGTTGGGAACACAAAGTTTCTTTTCAGTTGCAAACTCCATTCCATACATATATATGGGGAGGTACTAGCTCCAACTCGGTTTTACAGTGAAAACTGCAGGAACTTCAAACCGGCACTAGGAAACAGACTGAGAAAGCAGAGAAAAAGTGTCTCCTGCAACCCGGTCCCTTCGTGCTAGATGAAAGAACGTCTCTCCACTTGCTCAGTTCTGAGAGATAAGTGTGTGTGAAAGCCGTACTTCACCTATCTTGTTGGGAACACAAAGTTTCTTTTCAGTTGCAAACTCCATTCCTTACATATATATGGGGAGGTAGTAGCTCCAACTCGGTTTGACAGTGAAAACTGCAGGAACTTCAAACCGGCACTAGGAAACAGACTGAGAAAGCAGAGAAAAAGTATCTCCTGCAACCCGTTCCACTGGTGCTAGATGAACGAACGTTTCGCCACTTGCTCAGTTCTGAGAGATAAGTGTGTGTGAAAGCCGTCCTTCACCTAGATTGTTGGGAACACAAAGTTTCTTTTCAGTTACAAACTCCATTCCATACATATATATGGGGAGGAACTAGCTCCAACTCGGTTTGACAGTGAAAACTGCAGGAACTTCAAACCGGCACTAGGAAACAGACTGAGAAAGCAGAGAAAAAATGTCTCCTGCAACCCGTTCCCTTGGTGCTACATGAACGATCGTCTCTCCACTTGCTCAGTTCTGAGAGATAAGTGTGTGTGAAAGCCGTCCTTCACCTAGCTTGTTGGGAACACAAAGTTTCTTTTCACTTGCAAACTCCCTTCCATACATATATATGGGGAGGTAGTAGCTCCAACTCGGTTTTACAGTGAAAACTGCAGGAACTTCCAACCGGCACTAGGAAACAGACTGAGAAAGCAGAGAAAAAGTGTCTCCTGCAACCCGTTCCCTTGGTGCTAGATGAAAGAACGTCTCTCCACTTGCTCAGTTCTGAGAGATAAGTGTGTGTGAAAGCCGTCCTTCACCTAGCTTGTTGGGAACACAAAGTTTCTTTTCAGTTGCAAACTCCATTCCATACATATATATGGGGAGGTACTAGCTCCAACTCGGTTTGACATTGAAAACTGCAGGAACTTCAAACCGGCCCTAGGAAACAGACTGAGAAAGCAGAGAAAAAGTGTCTCCTGCAACCCGTTCCCTGGGTGCTAGATGAACGAACGTCTCTCCACTTGCTCAGTTCTGAGAGATACGTGTGTGTGAAAGCCGTACTTCACCTATCTTGTTGGGAACACAAGGTTTCTTTTCAGTTGCAAACTCCATTCCTTACATATATATGGGGAGGTAGTAGCTCCAACTCGGTTTGACAGTGAAAACTGCAGGAACTTCAAACCAGCACTAGGAAACAGACTGAGAAAGCAGAGAAAAAGTATCTCCTGCAACCCGTTCCCCTGGTGCTAGATGAACGAACGTTTCGCCACTTGCTCAGTTCTGAGAGATAAGTGTGTGTGAAAGCCGTCCTTCACATAGATTGTTGGGAACACAAAGTTTCTTTTCAGTTGCAAACTCCATTCCATACATATATATGGGGAGGAACTAGCTCCAACTCGTTTTGACAGTGAAAACTGCAGGAACTTCAAACCGGCACTAGGAAACAGACTGAGAAAGCAGAGAAAAAATGTCTCCTGCAACCCGTTCCCTTGGTGCTAGATGAACGAACGTCTCTCCACTTGCTCAGTTCTGAGAGATAAGTGTGTGTGTAAGCCGTCCTTCACCTAGCTTGTTGGGAACACAAAGTTTCTTTTCAGTTGCAAACTCCATTCCATAAATATATATGGGGAGGTAGTAGCTCCAACTCGGTTTTACAGTGAAAACTGCAGGAACTTCAAACCGGCACTAGGAAACAGACTGAGAAAGCAGAGAAAAAGTGTCTCCTGCAACCCGTTCCCTTGGTGCTAGATGAAAGAACGTCTCTCCACTTGCTCAGTTCTGAGAGATAAGTGTGTGTGAAAGCCGTCCTTCACCTAGCTTGTTGGGAACACAAAGTTTCTTTTCAGTTGCAAACTCCATTCCATACATATATATGGGGAGGTACTAGCTCCAAATCGGTTTGACAGTGAAAACTGCAGGAACTTCAAACCGGCACTAGGAAACAGACTGAGAAAGCAGAGAAAAAATGTCTCCTGCATCCCGTTCCCTTGGTGCTACATGAACGAACGTCTCTCCACTTGCTCAGTTCTGAGAGATAAGTGTGTGTGAAAGCCATCCTTCACCTAGCTTTTTGGGAACACAAAGTTTCTTTTCAGTTGCAAACTCCATTCCATAAATATATATGGGGAGGTAGTAGCTCCAACTCTGTTTTACAGTGAAAACTGCAGGAACTTCAAACCGGCACTAGGAAACAGACTGAGAAAGCAGAGAAAAAGTGTCTCCTGCAACCCGGTCCCTTCGTGCTAGATGAAAGAACGTCTCTTCACTTGCTCAGTTCTGAGAGATAAGTGTGTGTGAAAGCCGTCCTTCACCTAGCTTGTTGGGAACACAAAGTTTCTTTTCAGTTGCAAACTCCATTCCATACATATATATGGGGAGGTACTAGCTGCAACTCGGTTTGACAGTGAAAACTGCAAGAACTTCAAACCGGCACTAGGAAACAGACTGAGAAAGCAGAGAAAAATTGTCTCCTGCCACCCGTTCCCTTGGTGCTAGATGAACGAACGTCTCTCCACTTGCTCAGTTCTGAGAGATAAGTGTGTGTGAAAGCTGTCCTTCAGCTAGCTTGTTGGGAAGACAAAGTTTCTTTTCAGTTGCAAACTCCATTCCATACATATATATGGGGAGGTACTAGCTCCAACTCGGTTTGACATTGAAAACTGCAGGAACTTCAAACCGGCACTAGGAAACAGACTGAGAAAGCAGAGAAAAAGTGTCTCCTGCAACCCGTTCCCTTGGTGCTAGATGAACGAACGTCTCTCCACTTGCTCAGTTCTGAGAGATAAGTGTGTGTGAAAGCCGTCCTTCAGCTAGCCTGTTGGGAACACAAAGTTTCTTTTCAGTTGCAAACTCCATTCCATACATATATATGGGGAGGTACTAGCTCCAACTCGGTTTGACAGTGAGAACTTCAGGAAATTCAAACCGGCACTAGGAAACAGACTGAGAAAGCAGAGAAAAAGTGTCTCCTGCAACCCGTTCCCATGGTGCTAGATGAACGAACGTCTCTCCACTTGCTCAGTTCTGAGAGATAAGTGTGTGTGAAAGCCGTACTTCACCTATCTTGTTGGGAACACAAAGTTTCTTTTAAGTTGCAAACTCCATTCATTACATATATATGGGGAGGTAGTAGCTCCAACTAGGTTTGACAGTGAAAACTGCAGGAACTTCAAACCAGCACTAGGAAACAGACTGAGAAAGCAGAGAAAAAGTGTCTCCTGCAACCCGTTCCCTTGGTGCTAGATGAACGAACGTTTCGCCACTTGCTCAGTTCTGAGAGATAAGTGTGTGTGAAAGCCGTCCTTCACCTAGATTGTTGGGAACACAAAGTTTCTTTTCAGTTGCAAACTCCATTCCATACATATATATGGGGAGGTAGTAGCTCCAACTCGGTTTGACAGTGAAAACTGCAGGAACTTCAAACCGGCACTAGGAAACAGACTGAGAAAGCAGAGAAAAAATGTCTCGTGCAACCCGTTCCCTTGGTGCTACATGAACGAACGTCTCTCCACTTGCTAAGTTCTGAGAGATAAGTGTGTGTGAAAGCCGTCCTTCATCTAGCTTTTTGGGAACACAAAGTTTCTTTTCAGTTGCAAACTCCATTCCATAAATATATATGGGGAGGTAGTAGCTCCAACTCGGTTTTACAGTGAAAACTGCAGGAACTTCAAACCGGCACTAGGAAACAGACTGAGAAAGCAGAGAAAAAGTGTCTCCTGCAACCCGTTCCCTTGGTGCTAGATGAACGAACGTCTCTCCTCTTGCTCAGATCTGAGAGATAAGTGTGTGTGAAAGCCGTCCTTCACCTAGCTTGTTGGGAACACAAAGTTTCTTTTCAGTTGCAAACTCCATTCCATACATATATATGGGGAGGTACAAGCTCCAACTCGTTTTGACAGTGAAAACTGCAGGACTTGAAACCGGCACTAGGAAACAGACTGAGAAAGCAGAGAAAAAGTGTCTCCTGCAACCCGTTCCCTTGGTGCTAGATGAACGAACGTCTCTCCACTTGCTCAGTTCTGAGAGATAAGTGTGTGTAAAAGCCGTCCTTCACCTAGCTTGTTGGGAACACAAAGTTTCTTTTCAGTTGCAAACTCTATTCCATACATATATATGGGGAGGTACAAGCTCCAACTCGGTTTGACAGTGAAAACTGCAGGAACTTCAAACCGGCACTAGGAAACAGACTGAGAAAGCAGAGAAAAAGTGTCTCCTGCAACCCGTTCCCTTGGTGCTAGATGAACGAACGTCTCTCCACTTGCTCAGTTCTGAGAGAGAAGTGTGTGTGAAAGCCGTCCTTCACCTATCTTGTTGGGACACAAAGTTTCTTTTCAGTTGCAAACTCCATTCCTTACATATATATGGGGAGGTAGTAGCTCCAACTCGGTTTGACAGTGAAAACTGCAGGAACTTTAAACCAGCACTAGGAAACAGACTGAGAAAGCAGAGAAAAAGTATCTCATGCAACCCGTTCCCTTGGTGCTAGATGAACGAAAGTTTCGCCACTTGCTCAGTTCTGAGAGATAAGTGTGTGTGAAAGCCGTCCTTCAGCTAGATTGTTGGGAACACAAAGTTTCTTTTCAGTTGCAAACTCCATTCCATACATATATATGGGGAGGTACTAGCTCCAACTCGGTTTGACAGTGAAAACTTCAGGAACTTCAAACCGGCACTAGGAAACAGACTGAGAAAGCAGACAAAAAGTGTCTCCTGCAACCCGTTCCCTTGGTGCTAGATGAACGAACATCTCTCCACTTGCTCAGTTCTGAGAGATAAGTGTGTGTGAAATCCTTCCTTCACCTAGCTTGCTGGGAACACAAAGTTTCTTTTCAGTTGCAAACTCCATTTCATACATATATATGGGGAGGTACTAGCTCCAAGTCGGTTTGACAGTGAAAACTGCAGGAACTTCCAACCGGCACTAGGAAACAGACTGAGAAAGCAGAGAAAAAGTGTCTCCTGCAACCCGTTCCCTTGGTGCTACGTGAACGACCGTCTCTCCACTTGCTGAGTTCTGAGAGATAAGTGTGTGTCAAAGCCGTCCTTCACATAGCTTGTTGGGAACACAAAGTTTCTTTTCAGTTGCAAACTCCATTCCATACATATATATGGGGAGGTACAAGCTCCAACTCGTTTTGACAGTGAAAACTGCAGGACTTGAAACCGGCACTAGGAAACAGACTGAGAAAGCAGAGAAAAAGTGTCCCCTGCAACCCGTTCCCTTGGTGCTAGATGAACGAACGTCTCTCCACTTGCTCAGTTCTGAGAGATAAGTGTGTGTAAAAGCCGTCCTTCACCTAGCTTGTTGGGAACACAAAGTTTCTTTTCAGTTGCAAACTCTATTCCATACATATATATGGGGAGGTACAAGCTCCAACTCGGTTTGACAGTGAAAACTGCAGGAACTTCAAACCGGCACTAGGAAACAGACTGAGAAAGCAGAGAAAAAGTGTCTCCTGCAACCCGTTCCCTTGGTGCTAGATGAACGAACGTCTCTCCACTTGCTCAGTTCTGAGAGAGAAGTGTGTGTGAAAGCCGTCCTTCACCTATCTTGTTGGGAACACAAAGTTTCTTTTCAGTTGCAAACTCCATTCCTTACATATATATGGGGAGGTAGTAGCTCCAACTCGGTTTGACAGTGAAAACTGCAGGAACTTTAAACCAGCACTAGGAAACAGACTGAGAAAGCAGAGAAAAAGTATCTCATGCAACCCGTTCCCTTGGTGCTAGATGAACGAAAGTTTCGCCACTTGCTCAGTTCTGAGAGATAAGTGTGTGTGAAAGCCGTCCTTCAGCTAGATTGTTGGGAACACAAAGTTTCTTTTCAGTTGCAAACTCCATTCCATACATATATATGGGGAGGTACTAGCTCCAACTCGGTTTGACAGTGAAAACTTCAGGAACTTCAAACCGGCACTAGGAAACAGACTGAGAAAGCAGACAAAAAGTGTCTCCTGCAACCCGTTCCCTTGGTGCTAGATGAACGAACATCTCTCCACTTGCTCAGTTCTGAGAGATAAGTGTGTGTGAAAGCCGTCCTTCACCTAGCTTGCTGGGAACACAAAGTTTCTTTTCAGTTGCAAACTCCATTTCATACATATATATGGGGAGGTACTAGCTCCAAGTCGGTTTGACAGTGAAAACTGCAGGAACTTCCAACCGGCACTAGGAAACAGACTGAGAAAGCAGAGAAAATGTGTCTCCTGCAACCCGTTCCCTTGGTGCTACGTGAACGACCGTCTCTCCTCTTGCTGAGTTCTGAGAGATAAGTGTGTGTCAAAGCCGTCCTTCACATAGCTTGTTGGGAACACAAAGTTTCTTTTCAGTTGCAAACTCCATTCCATACATACATATGGGGAGGTAGTAGCTCCAACTCGGTTTGACAGTGAAAACTGCAGGAACTTCAAACCGGCACTAGGAAACAGACTGAGAAAGCAGAGAAAAAGTATCTCCTGCAACACGTTACCTTGGTGCTTGTTGAACGAACGTCTCTCCACTTGGTCAGTTCTGAGAGATAACTGGGTGTGAAAGCAGTGCTTCACCCAGCTTGTTGGGAACTCAAAGTTTCTTTTCAGTTGCAAACTCCATTCCAAACATATATATGGGGAGGTAGTAGCTCCAACTCGGTTTGACAGTGAAAACTGCAGGAACTTCAAACCGGCACTAGGAAACAGACTGAGAAAGCAGAGAAAAAGTGTCTCCTGCAACCCGTTCCCTTGGTGCTAGATGAACGAACGTTTCGCCACTTGCTCAGTTCTGAGAGATAAGTGTGTGTGAAAGCCGTCCTTCACCTAGATTGTTGGGAACACAAAGTTTCTTTTCAGTTGCAAACTCCATTCCATACATATATATGGGGAGGTAGTAGCTCCAACTCGGTTTGACAGTGAAAACTGCAGGAACTTCAAACCGGCACTAGGAAACAGACTGAGAAAGCAGAGAAAAAATGTCTCCTGCAACCCGTTCCCTTGGTGCTACATGAACGAACGTCTCTCCACTTGCTAAGTTCTGAGAGATAAGTGTGTGTGAAAGCCGTCCTTCATCTAGCTTTTTGGGAACACAAAGTTTCTTTTCAGTTGCAAACTCCATTCCATAAATATATATGGGGAGGTAGTAGCTCCAACTCGGTTTTACAGTGAAAACTGCAGGAACTTCAAACCGGCACTAGGAAACAGACTGAGAAAGCAGAGAAAAAGTGTCTCCTGCAACCCGTTCCCTTGGTGCTAGATGAACGAACGTCTCTCCTCTTGCTCAGATCTGAGAGATAAGTGTGTGTGAAAGCCGTCCTTCACCTAGCTTGTTGGGAACACAAAGTTTCTTTTCAGTTGCAAACTCCATTCCATACATATATATGGGGAGGTACAAGCTCCAACTCGTTTTGACAGTGAAAACTGCAGGACTTGAAACCGGCACTAGGAAACAGACTGAGAAAGCAGAGAAAAAGTGTCTCCTGCAACCCGTTCCCTTGGTGCTAGATGAACGAACGTCTCTCCACTTGCTCAGTTCTGAGAGATAAGTGTGTGTAAAAGCCGTCCTTCAACTAGCTTGTTGGGAACACAAAGTTTCTTTTCAGTTGCAAACTCTATTCCATACATATATATGGGGAGGTACAAGCTCCAACTCGGTTTGACAGTGAAAACTGCAGGAACTTCAAACCGGCACTAGGAAACAGACTGAGAAAGCAGAGAAAAAGTGTCTCCTGCAACCCGTTCCCTTGGTGCTAGATGAACGAACGTCTCTCCACTTGCTCAGTTCTGAGAGAGAAGTGTGTGTGAAAGCCGTCCTTCACCTATCTTGTTGGGAACACAAAGTTTCTTTTCAGTTGCAAACACCATTCCTTACATATATATGGGGAGGTAGTAGCTCCAACTCGGTTTGACAGTGAAAACTGCAGGAACTTTAAACCAGCACTAGGAAACAGACTGAGAAAGCAGAGAAAAAGTATCTCATGCAACCCGTTCCCTTGGTGCTAGATGAACGAAAGTTTCGCCACTTGCTCAGTTCTGAGAGATAAGTGTGTGTGAAAGCCGTCCTTCAGCTAGATTGTTGGGAACACAAAGTTTCTTTTCAGTTGCAAACTCCATTCCATACATATATATGGGGAGGTACTAGCTCCAACTCGGTTTGACAGTGAAAACTTCAGGAACTTCAAACCGGCACTAGGAAACAGACTGAGAAAGCAGACAAAAAGTGTCTCCTGCAACCCGTTCCCTTGGTGCTAGATGAATGAACATCTCTCCACTTGCTCAGTTCTGAGAGATAAGTGTGTGTGAAAGCCGTCCTTCACCTAGCTTGCTGGGAACACAAAGTTTCTTTTCAGTTGCAAACTCCATTTCATACATATATATGGGGAGGTACTAGCTCCAAGTCGGTTTGACAGTGAAAACTGCAGGAACTTCCAACCGGCACTAGGAAACAGACTGAGAAAGCAGAGAAAAAGTGTCTCCTGCAACCCGTTCCCTTGGTGCTACGTGAACGACCGTCTCTCCACTTGCTGAGTTCTGAGAGATAAGTGTGTGTCAAAGCCGTCCTTCACATAGCTTGTTGGGAACACAAAGTTTCTTTTCAGTTGCAAACTCCATTCCATACATACATATGGGGAGGTACTAGCTCCAACTCGGTTTGACAGTGAAAACTGCAGGAACTTCAAACCGGCACTAGGAAACAGACTGAGAAAGCAGAGAAAAAGTGTCTCCTGCAACCCGTTACCTTGTTGCTTGTTGAACGAACGTCTCTCCACTTGGTCAGTTCTGAGAGATAAGTGTGTGTGAAAGCCGTGCTTCACCTAGCTTGTTGGGAACTCAAAGTTTCTTTTCAATTGCAAACTCCATTCCATACATATATATGGGGAGGTAGTAGCTCCAACTCGGTTTGACAGTGAAAACTGCAGGAACTTCAAACCGGCACTAGGAAACAGACTGAGAAAGCAGAGAAAAAGTGTCTCCTGCAACCCGTTCCCTTGGTGCTAGATGAAAGAACGTCTCTCCACTTTGTCAGTTCTGAGAGATAAGTGTGTGTGAAAGCCGTCCTTCAGCTAGATTGTTGGGAACACAAAGTTTCTTTTCAGTTGCAAACTCCATTCCATACATATATATGGGGAGGTACTAGCTCCAACTCGGTTTGACAGTGAAAACTTCAGGAACTTCAAACCGGCACTAGGAAACAGACTGAGAAAGCAGAGAAAAAATGTCTCCTGCAACCCGTTCCCTTGGTGCTACATGAACGAACGTCTCTCCACTTGCTCAGTTCTGAGAGATTAGTGTGTGTGAAAGCCGTCCTTCACCTAGCTTTTTGGGAACACAAAGTTTCTTTTCAGTTGCAAACTCCATTCCATACATATATATGGGGAGGTAGTAGCTCCAACTCGTTTTTACAGTGAAAACTGCAGGAACTTCAAACCGGCACTAGGAAACAGACTGAGAAAGCAGAGAAAAAGTGTCTCCTGCAACCCGGTCCCTTCGTGCTAGATGAAAGAACGTCTCTCCACTTGCTCAGTTCTGAGAGATAAGTGTGTGTGAAAGCCTTCCTTTAGCTAGCTTGTTGGGAACACAAAGTTACTTTTCACTTGCAAACTCCATTCCATACATATATATGGGGAGGTACTAGCTCCAACTCGGTTTGACAGTGAAAACTGCAGGAACTTCAAACCGGCACTAGGAAACAGACTGAGAAAGCAGAGAAAAAGTGTCTCCTGCAACCCGTTCCCTTGGTGCTACATGAACGAACGTCTCTCCACTTGCTCAGTTCTGAGAGATAAGTGTGTGTGAAAGGCGTCCTTCAGCTAGCCTGTTGGGAACACAAAGTTTCTTTTCAGTTGCAAACTCCATTCCATACATATATATGGGGAGGTACTAGCTCCAACTCGGTTTGACAGTGAAATCTTCAGGAACTTCAAACCGGCACTAGGAAACAGACTGAGAAAGCAGAGAAAAAATGTCTCCTGCAACCCGTTCCCTTGGTGCTACATGAACGAACGTCTCTCCACTTGCTCAGTTCTGAGAGATAAGTGTGTGTGAAAGCCGTCCTTCACCTAGCTTTTTGGGAACACAAAGTTTCTTTTCAGTTGCAAACTCCATTCCATAAATATATATGGGGAGGTAGTAGCTCCAACTCGGTTTTACAGTGAAAACTGCAGGAACTTCAAACCGGCACTAGGAAACAGACTGAGAAAGCAGAGAAAAGTGTCTCCTGCAACCCGGTCCCTTGGTGCTATATGAACGAACGTCTCTCCACTTGCTCAGTTCTGAGAGATAAGTGTGTGTGAAAGCCGTCCTTCACCTAGCTTGTTGGGAACACAAAGTTTCTTTTCAGTTGCAAACTCCATTCCATACATATATATGGGGAGGTACTAGCTCCAACTCGCTTTGACAGTGAAAACTGCAGGAACTTCAAACCGGCACTAGGAAACAGACTGAGAAAGCAGAGAAAAAGTGTCTCCTGCCACCCGTTCCCTTGGTGCTAGATGAACGAACGTCTCTCCACTTGCTCAGTTCTGAGAGATAAGTGTGTGTGAAAGCCGTCCTTCAGCTAGCTTGTTGGGAAGACAAAGTTACTTTTCAGTTGCAAACTCCATTCCATACATATATATGTGGAGGTACTAGCTCCAACTCGGTTTGACATTGAAAACTGCAGGAACTTCAAACCGGCACTAGGAAACAGACTGAGAAAGCAGAGAAAAAGTGTCTCCTGCAACCCGGTCCCTTCGTGCTAGATGAAAGAACGTCTCTCCACTTGCTCAGTTCTGAGAGATAAGTGTGTGTGAAAGCCGTCCTTCACCTAGCTTGTTGGGAACACAAAGTTTCTTTTCAGTTGCAAACTCCATTCCATACATATATATGGGGAGGTACTAGCTCCAACTCGGTTTGACAGTGAAAACTGCAGGAACTTCAAACCGGCACTAGGAAACAGACTGAGAAAGCAGACAAAAAGTGTCTCCTGCAACCCGTTCCCTTGGTGCTAGATGAACGAACGTCTCTCCACTTGCTCAGTTCTGAGAGATAAGTGTGTGTGAAAGCCGTCCTTCAGCTAGCTTGTTGGGAAGACAAAGTTACTTTTCAGTTGCAAACTCCATTCCATACATATATATGGGGAGGTACTAGCTCCAACTCGGTTTGACATTGAAAACTGCAGGAACTTCAAACCGGCACTAGGAAACAGACTGAGAAAGCAGAGAAAAAGTGTCTCCAGCAACCCGTTCCCTTGGTGCTAGATGAACGAACGTCTCTCCACTTGCTCAGTTCTGAGAGAGAAGTGTGTGTGAAAGCCGTCCTTCACCTATCTTGTTGGGAACACAAAGTTTCTTTTCAGTTGCAAACTCCATTCCTTACATATATATGGGGAGGAAGTAGCTCCAACTCGGTTTGACAGTGAAAACTGCAGGAACTTTAAACCAGCACTAGGAAACAGACTGAGAAAGCAGAGAAAAAGTATCTCATGCAACCCGTTCCCTTGGTGCTAGATGAACGAAAGTTTCGCCACTTGCTCAGTTCTGAGAGATAAGTGTGTGTGAAAGCCGTCCTTCAGCTAGATTGTTGGGAACACAAAGTTTCTTTTCAGTTGCAAACTCCATTCCATACATATATATGGGGAGGTACTAGCTCCAACTCGGTTTGACAGTGAAAACTTCAGGAACTTCAAACCGGCACTAGGAAACAGACTGAGAAAGCAGACAAAAAGTGTCTCCTGCAACCCGTTCCCTTGGTGCTAGATGAACGAACGTCTCTCCACTTGCTCAGTTCTGAGAGATAAGTGTGTGTGAAAGCCGTCCTTCACCTAGCTTGCTGGGAACACAAAGTTTCTTTTCAGTTGCAAACTCCATTTCATACATATATATGGGGAGGTACTAGCTCCAAGTCGGTTTGACAGTGAAAACTGCAGGAACTTCCAACCGGCACTAGGAAACAGACTGAGAAAGCAGAGAAAAGTGTCTCCTGCAACCCGTTCCCTTGGTGCTACATGAACGAACGTCTCTCCACTTGCTGAGTTCTGAGAGATAAGTGTGTGTCAAAGCCGTCCTTCACCTAGCTTGTTGGGAACACAAAGTTTATTTTCAGTTGCAAACTCCATTCCATACATACATATGGGGAGGTACTAGCTCCAACTCGGTTTGACAGTGAAAACTGCAGGAACTTCAAACCGGCACTAGGAAACAGACTGAGAAAGCAGAGAAAAAGTGTCTCCTGCAACCCGTTACCTTGGTGCTTGTTGAACGAACGTCTCTCCACTTGGTCAGTTCTGAGAGATAACTGGGTGTGAAAGCAGTGCTTCACCCAGCTTGTTGGGAACTCAAAGTTTCTTTTCAGTTGCAAACCCCATTCCATACATATATATGGGGAGGTAGTAGCTCCAACTCGGGTTGACAGTGAAAACTGCAGGAACTTCAAACCGGCACTAGGAAACAGACTGAGAAAGCAGAGAAAAAGTGTCTCCTGCAACCCGTTCCCTTGGTGCTGCATGAACGACCGTCTCTCCACTTGCTGAGTTCTGAGAGATAAGTGTGTGTCAAAGCCGTCCTTCAACTAGCTTGTTGGGAACACAAAGTTTCTTTTCAGTTGAAAACTCCATTCCATACATATATATGGGGAGGTACTAGCTCCAACTCGGTTTGACAGTGAAAACTGCAGGAACTTCAAACCGGCACTAGGAAACAGACTGAGAAAGCAGAGAAAAAGTGTCTCCTGCAACCCGTTCCCATGGTGCTACATGAACGAACGTCTCTCCACTTGCTCAGTTCTGAGAGATAAGTGTGTGTGAAAGCCGCCCTTCACCTATCTTGTTGGGAACACAAAGTTTCTTTTCAGTTGCAAACTCCATTCCTTACATATATATGGGGAGGTAGTAGCTCCAACTCGGTTTTACAGTGAAAACTGCAGGAACTTCAAACCAGCACTAGGAAACAGACTGAGAAAGCAGACAAAAAGTGTCTCCTGCAACCCGTTCCCTTCGTGCTAGATGAACGAACGTCTCTCCACTTGCTCAGTTCTGAGAGATAAGTGTGTGTGAAAGCCGTCCTTCACATATCTTGTTGGGAACACAAAGTTTCTTTTCAGTTGCAAACTCCATTCCATACATATATATGGGGAGGTACTAGCTCCAACACGGTTTGACAGTGAAAACTGCAGGAACTTCAAACCGGCACTAGGAAACAGACTGAGAAAGCAGAGAAAAAGTGTCTCCTGCAACCCGTTACATTGGTGCTTGTTGAACGAACGTCTCTCCACTTGGTCAGTTCTGAGAGATAAGTGTGTGTGAAAGCCGTGCTTCACCTAGCTTGTTGGGAACTCAAAGTTTCTTTTCAATTGCAAACTCCATTCCATACATATATATGGGGAGGTAGTAGCTCCAACTCGGTTTGACAGTGAAAACTGCAGGAACTTCAAACCGGCACTAGGAAACAGACTGAGAAAGCAGAGAAAAAATGTCTCCTGCAACCCGTTCCCTTGGTGCTACATGAACGAACGTCTCTCCACTTGCTCAGTTCTGAGAGATAAGTGTGTCTGAAAGCCGTCCTTCACCTAGCTTTTTGGGAACACAAAGTTTCTTTTCAGTTGCAAACTCCATTCCATAAATATATATGTGGAGGTAGTAGCTCCAACTCGGTTTTACAGTGAAAACTGCAGGAACTTCAAACCGGCACTAGGAAACAGACTGAGAAAGCAGAGAAAAAGTGTCTCCTGCAACCCGGTCCCTTCGTGCTAGATGAAAGAACGTCTCTCCACTTGCTCAGTTCTGAGAGATAAGTGTGTGTGAAAGCCGTCCTTCACCTAGCTTGTTGGGAACACAAAGTTTCTTTTCAGTTGCAAACTCCATTCCATACATATATATGGGGAGGTACTAGCTCCAACTCGGTTTGACAGTGAAAACTGCAGGAACTTCAAACCGGCACTAGGAAACAGACTGAGAAAGCAGAGAAAAATTGTCTCCTGCCACCCGTTCCCTTGGTGCTAGATGAACGAACGTCTCTCCACTTGCTCAGTTCTGAGAGATAAGTGTGTGTGAAAGCCGTCCTTCAGCTAGCTTGTTGGGAAGACAAAGTTACTTTTCACTTGCAAACTCCATTCCATACATATATATGGGGAGGTACTAGCTCCAACTCGGTTTGACATTGAAAACTGCAGGAACTTCAAACCGGCACTAGGAAACAGACTGAGAAAGCAGAGAAAAAGTGTCTCCTGCAACCCGTTCCCTTGGTGCTAGATGAACGAACGTCTCTCCACTTGCTCAGTTCTGAGAGATAAGTGTGTGTGAAAGCCGTCCTTCAGCTAGCCTGTTGGGAACACAAAGTTTCTTTTCAGTTGCAAACTCCATTCCATACATATATATGGGGAGGAACTAGCTCCAACTCGGTTTGACAGTGAAAACTTCAGGAACTTCAAACCGGCACTAGGAAACAGACTGAGAAAGCAGAGAAAAAATGTCTCCTGCAACCCGTTCCCTTGGTGCTACATGAACGAACGTCTCTCCACTTGCTCAGTTCTGAGAGATAAGTGTGTGTGAAAGCCGTCCTTCACCTAGCTTTTTGGGAACACAAAGTTTCTTTTCAGTTGCAAACTCCATTCCATAAATATATATGGGGAGGTAGTAGCTCCAACTCGGTTTTACAGTGAAAACTGCAGGAACTTCAAACCGGCACTAGGAAACAGACTGAGAAAGCAGAGAAAAAGTGTCTCCTGCAACCCGGTCCCTTCGTGCTAGATGAAAGAACGTCTCTCCACTTGCTCAGTTCTGAGAGATAAGTGTGTGTGAAAGCCGTCCTTCACCTAGCTTGTTGGGAACACAAAGTTTCTTTTCAGTTGCAAACTCCATTCCATACATATATATGGGGAGGTACTAGCTCCAACTCGCTTTGACAGTGAAAACTGCAGGAACTTCAAACCGGCACTAGGAAACAGACTGAGAAAGCAGAGAAAAAGTGTCTCCTGCCACCCGTTCCCTTGGTGCTAGATGAACGAACGTCTCTCCACTTGCTCAGTTCTGAGAGATAAGTGTGTGTGAAAGCCGTCCTTCAGCTAGCTTGTTGGGAAGACAAAGTTACTTTTCAGTTGCAAACTCCATTCCATACATATATATGGGGAGGTACTAGCTCCAACTCGGTTTGACATTGAAAACTGCAGGAACTTCAAACCGGCACTAGGAAACAGACTGAGAAAGCAGAGAAAAAGTGTCTCCTGCAACCCGTTCCCTTGGTGCTAGATGAACGAACGTCTCTCCACTTGCTCAGTTCTGAGAGATAAGTGTGTGTGAAAGCCGTCCTTCAGCTAGCCTGTTGGGAACACAAAGTTTCTTTTCAGTTGCAAACTCCATTCCATACATATATATGGGGAGGTACTAGCTCCAACTCGGTTTGACAGTGAAAACTTCAGGAACTTCAAACCGGCACTAGGAAACAGACTGAGAAAGCAGAGAAAAAATGTCTCCTGCAACCCGTTCCCTTGGTGCTACATGAACGAACGTCTCTCCACTTGCTCAGTTCTGAGAGATAAGTGTGTGTGAAAGCCGTCCTTCACCTAGCTTTTTGGGAACACAAAGTTTCTTTTCAGTTGCAAACTCCATTCCATAAATATATATGGGGAGGTAGTAGCTCCAACTCGGTTTTACAGTGAAAACTGCAGGAACTTCAAACCGGCACTAGGAAACAGACTGAGAAAGCAGAGAAAAAATGTCTCCTGCAACCCGTTCCCTTGGTGCTACATGAACGAACGTCTCTCCACTTGCTCAGTTCTGAGAGATAAGTGTGTGTGAAAGCCGTCCTTCACCTAGCTTTTTGGGAACACAAAGTTTCTTTTAAGTTGCAAACTCCATTCATTACATATATATGGGGAGGTAGTAGCTCCAACTCGGTTTGACAGTGAAAACTGCAGGAACTTCAAACCAGCACTAGGAAACAGACTGAGAAAGCAGAGAAAAAGTGTCTCCTGCAACCCGTTCCCTTGGTGCTAGATGAACGAACGTTTCGCCACTTGCTCAGTTCTGAGAGATAAGTGTGTGTGAAAGCCGTCCTTCACCTAGATTGTTGGGAACACAAAGTTTCTTTTCAGTTGCAAACTCCATTCCATACATATATATGGGGAGGTAGTAGCTCCAACTCGGTTTGACAGTGAAAACTGCAGGAACTTCAAACCGGCACTAGGAAACAGACTGAGAAAGCAGAGAAAAAATGTCTCCTGCAACCCGTTCCCTTGGTGCTACATGAACGAACGTCTCTCCACTTGCTCAGTTCTGAGAGATAAGTGTGTGTGAAAGCCGTCCTTCATCTAGCTTTTTGGGAACACAAAGTTTCTTTTCAGTTGCAAACTCCATTCCATAAATATATATGGGGAGGTAGTAGCTCCAACTCGGTTTTACAGTGAAAACTGCAGGAACTTCAAACCGGCACTAGGAAACAGACTGAGAAAGCAGAGAAAAAGTGTCTCCTGCAACCCGTTCCCTTGGTGCTAGATGAACGAACGTCTCTCCACTTGCTCAGATCTGAGAGATAAGTGTGTGTGAAAGCTGTCCTTCAACTAGCTTGTTGGGAACACAAAGTTTCTTTTCAGTTACAAACTCCATTCCATACATATATATGGGGAGGTACAAGCTCCAACTCGTTTTGACAGTGAAAACTGCAGGACTTCAAACCGGCACTAGGAAACAGACTGAGAAAGCAGAGAAATAGTGTCTCCTGCAACCCGTTCCCTTGGTGGTAGATGAACGAACGTCTCTCCCTTGCTCAGTTCTGAGAGATAAGTGTGTGTAAAAGCCGTCCTTCACCTAGCTTGTTGGGAACACAAAGTTTCTTTTCAGTTGCAAACTCTATTCCATACATATATATGGGGAGGTACAAGCTCCAACTCGGTTTGACAGTGAAAACTGCAGGAACTTCAAACCGGCACTAGGAAACAGACTGAGAAAGCAGAGAAAAAGTGTCTCCTGCAACCCGTTCCCTTGGTGCTAGATGAACGAATGTCTCTCCACTTGCTCAGTTCTGAGAGAGAAGTGTGTGTGAAAGCCGTCCTTCACCTATCTTTTTGGGAACACAAAGTTTCTTTTAAGTTGCAAACTCCATTCCTTACATATATATGGGGAGGTAGTAGCTCCAACTCTGTTTTACAGTGAAAACTGCAGGAACTTCAAACCGGCACTAGGAAACAGACTGAGAAAGCAGAGAAAAAGTGTCTCCTGCAACCCGGTCCCTTCGTGCTAGATGAACGAACGTCTCTCCACTTGCTCAGTTCTGAGAGAGAAGTGTGTGTGAAAGCCGTCCTTCACCTATCTTTTTGGGAACACAAAGTTTCTTTTAAGTTGCAAACTCCATTCCTTACATATATATGGGGAGGTAGTAGCTCCAACTCGGTTTGACAGTGAAAACTGCAGGAACTTTAAACCAGCACTAGGAAACAGACTGAGAAAGCAGAGAAGAAGTGTCTCCTGCAACCCGTTCCCTTGGTGCTAGATGAACGAACGTCTCTCCACTTGCTCAGTTCTGAGAGATAAGTGTGTGTGAAAGCCGTCCTTCACCTAGCTTGCTGGGAACACAAAGTTTCTTTTCAGTTGCAAACTCCATTCCATACATATATATGGGGTGGTACTAGCTCCAAGTCGGTTTGACAGTGAAAACTGCAGGAACTTCCAACCGGCACTAGGAAACAGACTGAGAAAGCAGAGAAAAAGTGTCTCCTGCAACCCGTTCCCTTGGTGCTACATGAACGAACGTCTCTCCACTTGCTGAGTTCTGAGAGATAAGTGTGTGTCAAAGCCGTCCTTCACCTAGCTTGTTGGGAACACAAAGTTTCTTTTCAGTTGCAAACTCCATTCCATACATATATATGGGGAGGTAGTAGCTCCAACTCGGTTTGACAGTGAAAACTGCAGGAACTTCAAACCGGCACTAGGAAACAGACTGAGAAAGCAGAGAAAAGGTGTCTCCTGCAACCCGGTCCCTTCGTGCTAGATGAACGAACGTCTCTCCACTTGCTCAGTTCTGAGAGATAAGTGTGTGTGAAAGCCGTCCTTCACATATCTTGATGGGAACACAAAGTTTCTTTTCAGTTGCAAACTCCATTCCATACATACATATGGGGAGGTACAAGCTCCAACTCGGTTTGACAGTGAAAACAGCAGGAACTTCAAACCGGCACTAGGAAACAGACTGAGAAAGCAGAGAAAAAGTGTCTCCTGCAACCCGTTCCCTTGATGCTTGTTGAACGAACGTCTCTCCACTTGGTCAGTTCTGAGAGATAACTGGGTGTGAAAGCAGTGCTTCACCCAGCTTGTTGGGAACTCAAAGTTTCTTTTCAGTTGCAAACTCCATTCCATACATATATATGGGGAGGTAGTAGCTCCAACTCGGTTTGACAGTGAAAACTGCAGGAACTTCAAACCGGCACTAGGAAACAGACTGAGAAAGCAGAGAAAAAGTGTCTCCTGCAACCCGTTCCCTTGGTGCTAGATGAAAGAACGTCTCTCCACTTGGTCAGTTCTGAGAGATAAGTGTGTGTGAAAGCCGTCCTTCACCTAGCTTGTTGGGAACACAAAGTTTCTTTTCAGTTGAAAACTCCATTCCATACATATATATGGGGAGGTACTAGCTCCAACTCGGTTTGACAGTGAAAACTGCAGGAACTTCAAACCGGCACTAGGAAACAGACTGAGAAAGCAGAGAAAAAGTGTCTCCTGCAACCCGTTCCCTTGGTGCTACATGAACGAACGTCTCTCCACTTGCTCAGTTCTGAGAGATAAGTGTGTGTGAAAGCCGTCCTTCACCTATCTTGTTGGGAACACAAAGTTTCTTTTCAGTTGCAAACTCCATTCATTACATATATATGGGGAGGTAGTAGCTCCAACTCGGTTTGACAGTGAAAACTGCAGGAACTTCAAACCAGCACTAGGAAACAGACTGAGAAAGCAGAGAAAAAGTGTCTCCTGCAACCCGTTCCCTTGGTGCTAGATGAACGAACGTTTCGCCACTTGCTCAGTTCTGAGAGATAAGTGTGTGTGAAAGCCGTCCTTCACCTAGATTGTTGGGAACACAAAGTTTCTTTTCAGTTGCAAACTCCATTCCATATATATATATATGGGGAGGTAGTAGCTCCAACTCGGTTTGACAGTGAAAACTGCAGGAACTTCAAACCGGCACTAGGAAACAGACTGAGAAAGCAGAGAAAAAATGTCTCCTGCAACCCGTTCCCTTGGTGCTACATGAACGAACGTCTCTCCACTTGCTAAGTTCTGAGAGATAAGTGTGTGTGAAAGCCGTCCTTCATCTAGCTTGTTGGGAACACAAAGTTTCTTTTCAGTTGCAAACTCCATTCCATAAATATATATGGGGAGGTAGTAGCTCCAACTCGGTTTTACAGTGAAAACTGCAGGAACTTCAAACCGGCACTAGGAAACAGACTGAGAAAGCAGAGAAAAAGTGTCTCCTGCAACCCGTTCCCTTGGTGCTAGATGAACGAACGTCTCTCCTCTTGCTCAGATCTGAGAGATAAGTGTGTGTGAAAGCCGTCCTTCACCTAGCTTGTTGGGAACACAAAGTTTCTTTTCAGTTGCAAACTCCATTCCATACATATATATGGGGAGGTACAAGCTCCAACTCGTTTTGACAGTGAAAACTGCAGGACTTCGAACCGGCACTAGGAAACAGACTGAGAAAGCAGAGAAAAAGTGTCTCCTGCAACCCGTTCCCTTGGTGCTAGATGAACGAACGTCTCTCCACTTGCTCAGTTCTGAGAGATAAGTGTGTGTAAAAGCCGTCCTTCACCTAGCTTGTTGGGAACACAAAGTTTCTTTTCAGTTGCAAACTCTATTCCATACATATATATGGGGAGGTACAAGCTCCAACTCGGTTTGACAGTGAAAACTGCAGGAACTTCAAACCGGCACTAGGAAACAGACAGAGAAAGCAGAGAAAAAGTGTCTCATGCAACCCGTTCCCTTGGTGCTAGATGAACGAACGTCTCGCCACTTGCTCAGTTCTGAGAGATAAGTGTGTGTGAAAGCCGTCCTTCACCTATCTTGTTGGGAACACAAAGTTTCTTTTCAGTTGCAAACTCCATTCCATACATATATATGGGGAGGTACTAGCTCCAACTCGGTTTGACAGTGAAAACTTCAGGAACTTCAAACCGGCACTAGGAAACAGACTGAGAAAGCAGACAAAAAGTGTCTCCTGCAACCCGTTCCCTTGGTGCTAGATGAACGAACGCCTCTCCACTTGCTCAGTTCTGAGAGATAAGTGTGTGTGAAAGCCGTCCTTCACCTAGCTTGCTTCGAACACAAAGTTTCTTTTCAGTTGCAAACTCCATTTCATACATATATATGGGGAGGTACTAGCTCCAAGTCGGTTTGACAGTGAAAACTGCAGGAACTTCCAACCGGCACTAGGAAACAGACTGAGAAAGCAGAGAAAAAGTGTCTCCTGCAACCCGTTCCCTTGGTGCTACATGAACGACCGTCTCTCCACTTGCTGAGTTCTGAGAGATATGTGTGTGTCAAAGCCGTCCTTCACCTAGCTTGTTGGGAACACAAAGTTTCTTTTCAGTTGCAAACTCCATTCCATACATACATATGGGGAGGTACTAGCTCCAACTCGGTTTGACAGTGAAAACTGCAGGAACTTCAAACCGGCACTAGGAAACAGACTGAGAAAGCAGAGAAAAAGTGTCTCCTGCAACCCGTTCCCTTGGTGCTAGATGAACGAACGTCTCTCCTCTTGCTCAGTTCTGAGAGATAAGTGTGTGTGAAAGCCGTCCTTCACCTAGCTTGTTGGGAACACAAAGTTTCTTTTCAGTTGCAAACTCCATTCCATACATATATATGGGGAGGTACAAGCTCCAACTCGTTTTGACAGTGAAAACTGCAGGACTTCAAACCGGCACTAGGAAACAGACTGAGAAAGCAGAGAAAAAGTGTCTCCTGCAACCCGTTCCCTTGGTGCTAGATGAACGAAAGTCTCTCCACTTGCTCAGTTCTGAGAGATAAGTGTGTGTAAAAGCCGTCCTTCACCTAGCTTGTTGGGAACACAAAGTTTCTTTTCAGTTGCAAACTCTATTCCATACATATATATGGGGAGGTACAAGCTCCAACTCGGTTTGACAGTGAAAACTGCAGGAACTTCAAACCGGCACTAGGAAACAGACTGAGAAAGCAGAGAAAAAGTATCTCATGCAACCCGTTCCCTTGGTGCTAGATGAAAGAAAGTTTCGCCACTTGCTCAGTTCTGAGAGATAAGTGTGTGTGAAAGCCGTCCTTCAGCTAGATTGTTGGGAACACAAAGTTTCTTTTCAGTTGCAAACTCCATTCCATACATATATATGGGGAGGTACTAACTCCAACTCGGTTTGACAGTGAAAATTCAGGAACTTCAAACCGGCACTAGGAAACAGACTGAGAAAGCAGACAAAAAGTGTCTCCTGCAACCCGTTCCCTTGGTGCTAGATGAACGAACGCCTCTCCACTTGCTCAGTTCTGGGAGATAAGTGTGTGTGAAAGCCGTCCTTCACCTAGCTTGCTGGGAACACAAAGTTTCTTTTCAGTTGCAAACTCCATTTCATACATATATATGGGGAGGTACTAGCTCCAAGTCGGTTTGACAGTGAAAACTGCAGGAACTTCCAACCGGCACTAGGAAACAGACTGAGAAAGCAGAGAAAAAGTGTCTCCTGCAACCCGTTCCCTTGGGGCTACATGAACGACCGTCTCTCCACTTGCTGAGTTCTGAGAGATAAGTGTGTGTCAAAGCCGTCCTTCACCTAGCTTGTTGGGAACACAAAGTTTCTTTTCAGTTGCAAACTCCATTCCATACATACATATGGGGAGGTACTAGCTCCAACTCGGTTTGACAGTGAAAACTGCAGGAACTTCAAACCGGCACTAGGAAACAGACTGAGAAAGCAGAGAAAAAGTGTCTCCTGCAACCCGTTACCTTGGTGCTTGTTGAACGAACGTCTCTCCACTTGGTCAGTTCTGAGAGATAACTGGGTGTGAAAGCAGTGCTTCACCCAGCTTGTTGGGAACTCAAAGTTTCTTTTCAGTTGCAAACTCCATTCCATACATATATATGGGGAGGTAGTAGCTCCAACTCGGTTTGACAGTGAAAACTGCAGGAACTTCAAACCGGCACTAGGAAACAGACTGAGAAAGCAGAGAAAAAGTGTCTCCTGCAACCCGTTCCCTTGGTGCTACATGAAAGAACGTCTCTCCACTTGGTCAGTTCTGAGAGATAAGTGTGTGTGAAACCCGTCCTTCACCTAGCTTGCTGGGAACACAAAGTTTCTTTTCAGTTGAAAACTCCATTCCATACATATATATGGGGAGGTACTAGCTCCAACTCGGTTTGACAGTGAAAACTGCAGGAACTTCAAACCGGCACTAGGAAACAGACTGAGAAAGCAGAGAAAAAGTGTCTCCTGCAACCCGTTCCCTTGGTGCTAGATGAACGAACGTCTCTCCACTTGCTCAGATCTGAGAGATAAGTGTGTGTGAAAGCCGTCCTTCACCTAGCTTGTTGGGAACACAAAGTTTCTTTTCAGTTGCAAACTCCATTCCATACATATATATGGGGAGGTACAAGCTCCAACTCGTTTTGACAGTGAAAACTGCAGGACTTCAAACCGGCACTAGGAAACAGACTGAGAAAGCAGAGAAATAGTGTCTCCTGCAACCCGTTCCCTTGGTGCTAGATGAACGAACGTCTCTCCACTTGCTCAGTTCTGAGAGATAAGTGTGTGTAAAAGCCGTCCTTCACCTAGCTTGTTGGGAACACAAAGTTTCTTTTCAGTTGCAAACTCTATTCCATACATATATATGGGGAGGTACAAGCTCCAACTCGGTTTGACAGTGAAAACTGCAGGAACTTCAAACCGGCACTAGGAAACAGACTGAGAAAGCAGAGAAAAAGTGTCTCCTGCAACCCGTTCCCTTGGTGCTAGATGAACGAATGTCTCTCCACTTGCTCAGTTCTGAGAGAGAAGTGTGTGTGAAAGCCGTCCTTCACCTATCTTTTTGGGAACACAAAGTTTCTTTTAAGTTGCAAACTCCATTCCTTACATATATATGGGGAGGTAGTAGCTCCAACTCGGTTTGACAGTGAAAACTGCAGGAACTTTAAACCAGTACTAGGAAACAGACTGAGAAAGTAGAGAAAAAGTGTCCCTGCAACCCGTTCCCTTGGTGCTAGATGAACGAACGTCTCTCCACTTGCTCAGTTCTGAGAGATAAGTGTGTGTGAAAGCCGTCCTTCACCTAGCTTGCTGGGAACACAAAGTTTCTTTTCAGTTGCAAACTCCATTTCATACATATATATGGGGTGGTACTAGCTCCAAGTCGGTTTGACAGTGAAAACTGCAGGAACTTCCAACCGGCACTAGGAAACAGACTGAGAAAGCAGAGAAAAAGTGTCTCCTGCAACCCGTTCCCTTGGTGCTACATGAACGACCGTCTCTCCACTTGCTGAGTTCTGAGAGATAAGTGTGTGTCAAAGCCGTCCTTCACCTAGCTTGTTGGGAACACAAAGTTTCTTTTCAGTTGCAAACTCCATTCCATACATATATATGGGGAGGTAGTAGCTCCAACTCTGTTTTACAGTGAAAACTGCAGGAACTTCAAACCGGCACTAGGAAACAGACTGAGAAAGCAGAGAAAAAGTGTCTCCTGCAACCCGGTCCCTTCGTGCTAGATGAACGAACGTCTCTCCACTTGCTCAGTTCTGAGAGAGAAGTGTGTGTGAAAGCCGTCCTTCACCTACCTTTTTGGGAACACAAAGTTTCTTTTAAGTTGCAAACTCCATTCCTTACATATATATGGGGAGGTAGTAGCTCCAACTCGGTTTTACAGTGAAAACTGCAGGAACTTTAAACCAGCACTAGGAAACAGACTGAGTAAGCAGAGAAGAAGTGTCTCCTGCAACCCGTTCCCTTGGTGCTAGATGAACGAACGTCTCTCCACTTGCTCAGTTCTGAGAGATAAGTGTGTGTGAAAGCCGTCCTTCACCTAGCTTGCTGGGAACACAAAGTTTCTTTTCAGTTGCAAACTCCATTTCATACATATATATGGGGTGGTACTAGCTCCAAGTCGGTTTGACAGTGAAAACTGCAGGAACTTCCAACCGGCACTAGGAAACAGACTGAGAAAGCAGAGAAAAAGTGTCTCCTGCAACCCGTTCCCTTGGTGCTACATGAACGACCGTCTCTCCACTTGCTGAGTTCTGAGAGATAAGTGTGTGTCAAAGCCGTCCTTCACCTAGCTTGTTGGGAACACAAAGTTTCTTTTCAGTTGCAAACTCCATTCCATACATATATATGGGGAGGTAGTAGCTCCAACTCTGTTTTACAGTGAAAACTGCAGGAACTTCAAACCGGCACTAGGAAACAGACTGAGAAAGCAGAGAAAAAGTGTCTCCTGCAACCCGGTCCCTTCGTGCTAGATGAACGAACGTCTTTCCACTTGCTCAGTTCTGAGAGAGAAGTGTGTGTGAAAGCCGTCCTTCACCTATCTTTTTGGGAACACAAAGTTTCTTTTAAGTTGCAAACTCCATTCCTTACATATATATGGGGAGGTAGTAGCTCCAACTCGGTTTGACAGTGGAAACTGCAGGAACTTTAAACCAGCACTAGGAAACAGACTGAGAAAGCAGAGAAAAAGTGTCTCCTGCAACCCGTTCCCTTGGTGCTAGATGAACGAACGTCTCTCCACTTGCTCAGTTCTGAGAGATAACTGTGTGTGAAAGACGTCCTTCACCTAGCTTGCTGGGAACACAAAGTTTCTTTTCAGTTGCAAAATCCATTTCATACATATATATGGGGTGGTACTAGCTCCAAGTCGGTTTGACAGTGAAAACTGCAGGAACTTCCAACCGGCACTAGGAAACAGACTGAGAAAGCAGAGAAAAAGTGTCTCCTGCAACCCGTTCCCTTGGTGCTACATGAACGAACGTCTCTCCACTTGCTGAGTTCTGAGAGATAAGTGTGTGTCAAAGCCGTCCTTCACCTAGCTTGTTGGGAACACAAAGTTTCTTTTCAGTTGCAAACTCCATTCCATACATATATATGGGGAGGTAGTAGCTCCAACTCGGTTTGACAGTGAAAACTGCAGGAACTTCAAACCGGCACTAGGAAACAGACTGAGAAAGCAGAGAAAAAGTGTCTCCTGCAACCCGGTCCCTTCGTGCTAGATGAACGAACGTCTCTCCACTTGCTCAGTTCTGAGAGATAAGTGTGTGTGAAAGCCGTCCTTCACATATCTTGATGGGAACACAAAGTTTCTTTTCAGTTGCAAACTCCATTCCATACATACATATGGGGAGGTACTAGCTCCAACTCGGTTTGACAGTGAAAACTGCAGGAACTTCAAACCGGCACTAGGAAACAGACTGAGAAAGCAGAGAAAAAGTGTCTCCTGCAACCCGTTCCCTTGGTGCCTGTTGAACGAACGTCTCTCCACTTGGTCAGTTCTGAGAGATAACTGGGTGTGAAAGCAGTGCTTCACCCAGCTTGTTGGGAACTCAAAGTTTCTTTTCAGTTGCAAACTCCATTCCATACATATATATGGGGAGGTAGTAGCTCCAACTCGGTTTGACAGTGAAAACTGCAGGAACTTCAAACCGGCACTAGGAAACAGACTGAGAAAGCAGAGAAAAAGTGTCTCCTGCAACCCGTTCCCTTGGTGCTAGATGAAAGAACGTCTCTCCACTTGGTCAGTTCTGAGAGATAAGTGTGTGTGAAAGCCGTCCTTCACCTAGCTTGCTGGGAACACAAAGTTTCTTTTCAGTTGAAAACTCCATTCCATACATATATATGGGGAGGTACTAGCTCCAACTCGGTTTGACAGTGAAAACTGCAGGAACTTCAAACCGGCACTAGGAAACAGACTGAGAAAGCAGAGAAAAAGTGTCTCCTGCAACCCGTTCCCTTGGTGCTACATGAACGAACGTCTCTCCACTTGCTCAGTTCTGAGAGATAAGTGTGTGTGAAAGCCGTCCTTCACCTATCTTGTTGGGAACACAAAGTTTCTTTTCAGTTGCAAACTCCATTCATTACATATATATGGGGAGGTAGTAGCTCCAACTCGGTTTGACAGTGAAAACTGCAGGAACTTCAAACCAGCACTAGGAAACAGACTGAGAAAGCAGAGAAAAAGTGTCTCCTGCAACCCGTTCCCTTGGTGCTAGATGAACGAACGTTTCGCCACTTGCTCAGTTCTGAGAGATAAGTGTGTGTGAAAGCCGTCCTTCACCTAGATTGTTGGGAACACAAAGTTTCTTTTCAGTTGCAAACTCCATTCCATACATATATATGGGGAGGTAGTAGCTCCAACTCGGTTTGACAGTGAAAACTGCAGGAACTTCAAACCGGCACTAGGAAACAGACTGAGAAAGCAGAGAAAAAATGTCTCCTGCAACCCGTTCCCTTGGTGCTAAATGAACGAACGTCTCTCCACTTGCTAAGTTCTGAGAGATAAGTGTGTGTGAAAGCCGTCCTTCATCTAGCTTTTTGGGAACACAAAGTTTCTTTTCAGTTGCAAACTCCATTCCATAAATATATATGGGGAGGTAGTAGCTCCAACTCGGTTTTACAGTGAAAACTGCAGGAACTTCAAACCGGCACTAGGAAACAGACTGAGAAAGCAGAGAAAAAGTGTCTCCTGCAACCCGTTCCCTTGGTGCTAGATGAACGAACGTCTCTCCTCTTGCTCAGATCTGAGAGATAAGTGTGTGTGAAAGCCGTCCTTCACCTAGCTTGTTGGGAACACAAAGTTTCTTTTCAGTTGCAAACTCCATTCCATACATATATATGGGGAGGTACAAGCTCCAACTCGTTTTGACAGTGAAAACTGCAGGACTTCAAACCGGCACTAGGAAACAGACTGAGAAAGCAGAGAAAAAGTGTCTCCTGCAACCCGTTCCCTTGGTGCTAGATGAACGAACGTCTCTCCACTTGCTCAGTTCTGAGAGATAAGTGTGTGTAAAAGCCGTCCTTCACCTAGCTTGTTGGGAACACAAAGTTTCTTTTCAGTTGCAAACTCTATTCCATACATATATATGGGGAGGTACAAGCTCCAACTCGGTTTGACAGTGAAAACTGCAGGAACTTCAAACCGGCACTAGGAAACAGACTGAGAAAGCAGAGAAAAAGTGTCTCCTGCAACCCGTTCCCTTGGTGCTAGATGAACGAACGTCTCTCCACTTGCTCAGTTCTGAGAGAGAAGTGTGTGTGAAAGCCGTCCTTCACCTATCTTGTTGGGAACACAAAGTTTCTTTTCAGTTGCAAACTCCATTCCTTACATATATATGGGGAGGTAGTAGCTCCAACTCGGTTTGACAGTGAAAACTGCAGGAACTTTAAACCAGCACTAGGAAGCAGACTGAGAAAGCAGAGAAAAAGTATCTCATGCAACCCGTTCCCTTGGTGCTAGATGAACGAAAGTTTCGCCACTTGCTCAGTTCTGAGAGATAAGTGTGTGTGAAAGCCGTCCTTCAGTTAGATTGTTGGGAACACAAAGTTTCTTTTCAGTTGCAAACTCCATTCCATACATATATATGGGGAGGCACTAGCTCCAACTCGGTTTGACAGTGAAAACTTCAGGAACTTCAAACCGGCACTAGGAAACAGACTGAGAAAGCAGACAAAAAGTGTCTCCTGCAACCCGTTCCCTTGGTGCTAGATGAACGAACGCCTATCCACTTGCTCAGTTCTGAGAGATAAGTGTGTGTGAAAGCCGTCCTTCACCTAGCTTGCTGGGAACACAAAGTTTCTTTTCAGTTGCAAACTCCATTTCATACATATATATGGGGAGGTACTAGCTCCAAGTCGGTTTGACAGTGAAAACTGCAGGAACTTCCAACCGGCACTAGGAAACAGACTGAGAAAGCAGAGAAAAAGTGTCTCCTGCAACCCGTTCCCTTGGTGCTACATGAACGACCGTCTCTCCACTTGCTGAGTTCTGAGAGATAAGTGTGTGTCAAAGCCGTCCTTCACCTAGCTTGTTGGGAACACAAAGTTTCTTTTCAGTTGCAAACTCCATTCCATACATACATATGGGGAGGTACTAGCTCCAACTCGGTTTGACAGTGAAAACTGCAGGAACTTCAAACCGGCACTAGGAAACAGACTGAGAAAGCAGAGAAAAAGTGTCTCCTGCAACCCGTTACCTTGGTGCTTGTTGAACGAACGTCTCTCCACTTGGTCAGTTCTGAGAGATAACTGGGTGTGAAAGCAGTGCTTCACCCAGCTTGTTGGGAACTCAAAGTTTCTTTTCAGTTGCAAACTCCATTCCATACATATATATGGGGAGGTAGTAGCTCCAACTCGGTTTGACAGTGAAAACTGCAGGAACTTCAAACCGGCACTAGGAAACAGACTGAGAAAGCAGAGAAAAAGTGTCTCCTGCAACCCGTTCCCTTGGTGCTACATGAAAGAACGTCTTTCCACTTGGTCAGTTCTGAGAGATAAGTGTGTGTGAAACCCGTCCTTCACCTAGCTTGCTGGGAACACAAAGTTTCTTTTCAGTTGAAAACTCCATTCCATACATATATATGGGGAGGTACTAGCTCCAACTCGGTTTGACAGTGAAAACTGCAGGAACTTCAAACCGGCACTAGGAAACAGACTGAGAAAGCAGAGAAAAAGTGTCTCCTGCAACCCGTTCCCATGGTGCTACATGAACGAACGTCTCTCCACTTGCTCAGTTCTGAGAGATAAGTGTGTGTGAAAGCCGTCCTTCACCTATCTTGTTGGGAACACAAAGTTTCTTTTCAGTTGCAAACTCCATTCCTTACATATATATGGGGAGGTAGTAGCTCCAACTCGGTTTTACAGTGAAAACTGCAGGAACTTCAAACCGGCACTAGGAAACAGACTGAGAAAGCAGACAAAAAGTGTCTCCTGCAACCCGTTCCCTTCGTGCTAGATGAACGAACGTCTCTCCACTTGCTCAGTTCTGAGAGATAAGTGTGTGTGAAAGCCGTCCTTCACATATCTTGATGGGAACACAAAGTTTCTTTTCAGTTGCAAACTCCATTCCATACATATATATGGGGAGGTACTAGCTCCAACTCGGTTTGACAGTGAAAACTGCAGGAACTTCAAACCGGCACTAGGAAACAGACTGAGAAAGCAGAGAAAAAGTGTCTCCTGCAACCCGTTACCTTGGTGCTTGTTGAACGAACGTCTCTCCACTTGGTCAGTTCTGAGAGATAAGTGTGTGTGAAAGCCGTGCTTCACCTAGCTTGTTGGGAACTCAAAGTTTCTTTTCAATTGCAAACTCCATTCCATACATATATATGGGGAGGTAGTAGCTCCAACTCGGTTTGACAGTGAAAACTGCAGGAACTTCAAACCGGCACTAGGAAACAGACTGAGAAAGCAGAGAAAAAGTGTCTCCTGCAACCCGTTCCCTTGGTGCTAGATGAAAGAACGTCTCTCCACTTTGTCAGTTCTGAGAGATAAGTGTGTGTGAAAGCCGTCCTTCAGCTAGATTGTTGGGAACACAAAGTTTCTTTTCAGTTGCAAACTCCATTCCATACATATATATGGGGAGGTAGTAGCTCCAACTCGGTTTGACAGTGAAAACTGCAGGAACTTCAAACCGGCACTAGGAAACAGACTGAGAAAGCAGAGAAAAAATGGCTCCTGCAACCCGTTCCCTTGGTGCTACATGAACGAACGTCTCTCAACTTGCTCAGTTCTGAGAGATAAGTGTGTGTGAAAGCCGTCCTTCACCTAGCTTTTTGGGAACACAAAGTTTCTTTTCAGTTGCAAACTCCATTCCATAAATATATATGGGGAGGTAGTAGCTCCAACTCGGTTTTACAGTGAAAACTGCAGGAACTTCAAACCGGCACTAGGAAACAGACTGAGAAAGCAGAGAAAAAGTGTCTCCTGCAACCCGGTCCCTTCGTGCTAGATGAAAGAACGTCTCTCCACTTGCTCAGTTCTGAGAGATAAGTGTGTGTGAAAGCCGTCCTTCACCTAGCTTGTTGGGAACACAAAGTTTCTTTTCAGTTGCAAACTCCATTCCATACATATATATGGGGAGGTACTAGCTCCAACTCGGTTTGACAGTGAAAACTGCAAGAACTTCAAACCGGCACTAGGAAACAGACTGAGAAAGCAGAGAAAAATTGTCTCCTGCCACCCGTTCCCTTGGTGCTAGATGAACGAACGTCTCTCCACTTGCTCAGTTCTGAGAGATAAGTGTGTGTCAAAGCCGTCCTTCAGCTAGCTTGTTGGGAAGACAAAGTTACTTTTCAGTTACAAACTCCATTCCATACATATATATGGGGAGGTACTAGCTCCAACTCGGTTTGACATTGAAAACTGCAGGAACTTCAAACCGGCACTAGGAAACAGACTGAGAAAGCAGAGAAAAAGTGTCTCCTGCAACCCGTTCCCTTGGTGCTAGATGAACGAACGTCTCTCCACTTGCTCAGTTCTGAGAGATAAGTGTGTGTGAAAGCCGTCCTTCAGCTAGCCTGTTGGGAACACAAAGTTTCTTTTCAGTTGCAAACTCCATTCCATACATATATATGGGGAGGTACTAGCTCCAACTCGGTTTGACAGTGAAAACCGCAGGAACTTCAAACCGGCACTAGGAAACAGACTGAGAAAGCAGAGAAAAAGTGTCTCCTGCAACCCGTTCCCATGGTGCTAGATGAACGAACGTCTCTCCACTTGCTCAGTTCTGAGAGATAAGTGTGTGTGAAAGCCGTCCTTCACCTATCTTGTTGGGAATACAAAGTTTCTTTTAAGTTGCAAACTCCATTCATTACATATATATGGGGAGGTAGTAGCTCCAACTCGGTTTGACAGTGAAAACTGCAGGAACTTCAAACCAGCACTAGGAAACAGACTGAGAAAGCAGAGAAAAAGTGTCTCCTGCAACCCGTTCCCTTGGTGCTAGATGAACGAACGTTTCGCCACTTGCTCAGTTCTGAGAGATAAGTGTGTGTGAAAGCCGTCCTTCACCTAGATTGTTGGGAACACAAAGTTTCTTTTCAGTTGAAAACTCCATTCCATACATATATATGGGGAGGTAGTAGCTCCAACTCGGTTTGACAGTGAAAACTGCAGGAACTTCAAACCGGCACTAGGAAACAGACTGAGAAAGCAGAGAAAAAATATCTCCTGCAACCCGTTCCCTTGGTGCTACATGAACGAACGTCTCTCCACTTGCTCAGTTCTGAGAGATAAGTGTGTGTGAAAGCCGTCCTTCATCTAGCTTTTTGGGAACACAAAGTTTCTTTTCAGTTGCAAACTCCATTCCATAAATATATATGGGGAGGTAGTAGCTCCAACTCGGTTTTACAGTGAAAACTGCAGGAACTTCAAACCGGCACTAGGAAACAGACTGAGAAAGCAGAGAAAAAGTGTCTCCTGCAACCCGTTCCCTTGGTGCTAGATGAACGAACGTCTCTCCACTTGCTCAGATCTGAGAGATAAGTGTGTGTGAAAGCCGTCCTTCACCTAGCTTGTTGGGAACACAACGTTTCTTTTCAGTTGCAAACTCCATTCCATACATATATATGGGGAGGTACAAGCTACAACTCGTTTTGACAGTGAAAACTGCAGGACTTCAAACCGGCACTAGGAAACAGACTGAGAAAGCAGAGAAAAAGTGTCTCCTGCAACCCGTTCCCTTGGTGCTAGATGAACGAACGTCTCTCCACTTGCTAAGTTCTGAGAGATAAGTGTGTGTGAAAGCCGTCCTTCAATTATCTTTTTGGGAACACAAAGTTTCTTTTCAGTTGCAAACTCCATTCCTTACATATATATGGGGAGGTAGTAGCTCCAACTCGGTTTGACAGTGAAAACTGCAGGAACTTTAAACCGGTAGTAGGAAACAGACTGAGAAAGCAGAGAAAAAGTGTCTCCTGCAACCCGTTCCCTTGGTGCTAGATGAACGAACGTCTCTCCACTTGCTCAGTTCTGAGAGATAATTGTGTGTGAAATCCGTCCTTCACCTAGCTTGCTGGGAACACAAAGTTTCTTTTCAGTTGCAAACTCCATTTCATACATATATATGGGGTGGTACTAGCTCCAAGTCGGTTTGACAGTGAAAACTGCAGGAACTTCCAACCGGCACTAGGAAACAGACTGAGAAAGCAGAGAAAAAGTGTCTCCTGCAACCCGTTCCCTTGGTGCTACATGAACGACCGTCTCTCCACTTGCTGAGTTCTGAGAGATAAGTGTGTGTCAAAGCCGTCCTTCACCTAGCTTGTTGGGAACACAAAGTTTCTTTTCAGTTGCAAACTCCATTCCATACATATATATGGGGAGGTAGTAGCTCCAACTCTGTTTTACAGTGAAAACTGCAGGAACTTCAAACCGGCACTAGGAAACAGACTGAGAAAGCAGAGAAAAAGTGTCTCCTGCAACCCGGTCCCTTCGTGCTAGATGAACGAACGTCTCTCCACTTGCTCAGTTCTGAGAGAGAAGTGTGTGTGAAAGCCGTCCTTCACCTATCTTTTTGGGAACACAAAGTTTCTTTTAAGTTGCAATCTCCATTCCTTACATATATATGGGGAGGTAGTAGCTCCAACTCGGTTTGACAGTGAAAACTGCAGGAACTTTAAACCAGCACTAGGAAACAGACTGAGAAAGCAGAGAAAAAGTGTCTCCTGCAACCCGTTCCCTTGGTGCTAGATGAACGAACGTCTCTCCACTTGCTCAGTTCTGAGAGATAAGTGTGTGTGAAAGCCGTCCTTCACCTAGCTTGCTGGGAACACAAAGTTTCTTTTCAGTTGCAAACTCCATTCCATACATATATATGGGGTGGTACTAGCTCCAAGTCGGTTTGACAGTGAAAACTGCAGGAACTTCCAACCGGCACTAGGAAACAGACTGAGAAAGCAGAGAAAAAGTGTCTCCTGCAACCCGTTCCCTTGGTGCTACATGAACGAACGTCTCTCCACTTGCTCAGTTCTGAGAGATAAGTGTGTGTGAAAGCCGTCCTTCACCTAACTTGTTCGGAACACAAAGTTTCTTTTCAGTTGCAAACTCCATTCCTTACATATATATGGGGAGGTAGTAGCTCCAACTCGGTTTTACAGTGAAAACTGCAGGAACTTCAAACCAGCACTAGGAAACACACTGAGAAAGCAGAGAAAAAGTGTCTCCTGCAACACGTACCCTTCGTGCTAGATGAACCAACGTCTCTCCACTTGCTCAGTTCTGAGAGATAAGTGTGTGTGAAAGCCGTCCTTCACATATCTTGATGGGAACACAAAGTTTCTTTTCAGTTGCAAACTCCATTCCATACATATATATGGGGAGGTACTAGCTCCAACTCGGTTTGACAGTGAAAACTGCAGGAACTTCAAACCGGCACTAGGAAACAGACTGAGAAAGCAGAGAAAAAGTGTCTCCTGCAACCCGTTACCTTGGTGCTTGTTGAACGAACGTCTCTCCACTTGGTCAGTTCTGAGAGATAAGTGTGTGTGAAAGCCGTGCTTCACCTAGCTTGTTGGGAACTCAAAGTTCCTTTTCAATTGCAAACTCCATTCCATACATATATATGGGGAGGTAGTAGCTCCAACTCGGTTTGACAGTGAAAACTGCAGGAACTTCAAACCGGCACTAGGAAACAGACTGAGAAAGCAGAGAAAAAGTGTCTCCTGCAACCCGTTCCCTTGGTGCTAGATGAAAGAACGTCTCTCCACTTGGTCAGTTCTGAGAGATAAGTGTGTGTGAAAGCCGTCCTTCAGCTAGATTGTTGGGAACACAAAGTTTCTTTTCAGTTGCAAACTCCATTCCATACATATATATGGGGAGGTACTAGCTCCAACTCGGTTTGACAGTGAAAACTTCAGGAACTTCAAACCGGCACTAGGAAACAGACAGAGAAAGCAGAGAAAAAGTGTCTCCTGCAACCCGTTCCCTTGGTGCTAGATGAACGAACGTCTCTCCACTTGCTCAGTTCTGAGAGATAAGTGTGTGTGAAAGCCGTCCTTCACCTACCTTGCTGGGAACACAAAGTTTCTTTTCAGTTGCAAACTCCATTCCATACATATATATGGGGAGGTACTAGCTCCAACTCGGTTTGACAGTGAAAACTGCAGGAACTTCAAACCGGCACTAGGAAACAGACTGAGAAAGCAGAGAAAAAGTGTCTCCTGCAACCCGTTCCCTTGGTGCTACATGAACGAACGTCTCTCCACTTGCTCAGTTCTGAGAGATAAGTGTGTGTGAAAGCCGTCCTTCAACTAGCTTGTTGGGAACACAAAGTTTCTTTTCAGTTGCAAACTCCATTCCATACATATATATGGGGAGGTAGTAGCTCCAACTCGGTTTTACAGTGAAAACTGCAGGAACTTCAAACCGGCACTAGGAAACAGACTGAGAAAGCAGACAAAAAGTGTCTCCTGCAACCCGTTCCCTTGGTGCTAGATGAACGAACGTCTCTCCACTTGCTCAGTTCTGAGAGATAAGTGTGTGTGAAAGCCGTCCTTCACATATCTTGATGGGAACACAAAGTTTCTTTTCAGTTGCAAACTCCATTCCATACATACATATGGGGAGGTACTAGCTCCAACTCGGTTTGACAGTGAAAACTGCAGGAACTTCAAACCGGCACTAGGAAACAGACTGAGAAAGCAGAGAAAAAGTGTCTCCTGCAACCCGTTACCTTGGTGCTTGTTGAACGAACGTCTCTCCACTTGGTCAGTTCTGAGAGATAAGTGGGTGTGAAAGCAGTGCTTCACCCAGCTTGTTGGGAACTCAAAGTTTCTTTTCAGTTGCAAACTCCATTCCATACATATATATGGGGAGGTAGTAGCTCCAACTCGGTTTGACAGTGAAAACTGCAGGAACTTCAAACCGGCACTAGGAAACAGACTGAGAAAGCAGAGAAATAGTGTCTCCTGCAACCCGTTCCCTTGGTGCTAGATGAAAGAACGTCTCTCCACTTGGTCAGTTCTGAGAGATAAGTGTGTGTGAAACCCGTCCTTCACCTAGCTTGCTGGGAACACAAAGTTTCTTTTCAGTTGAAAACTCCATTCCATACATATATATGGGGAGGTACTAGCTCCAACTCGGTTTGACAGTGAAAACTGCAGGAACTTCAAACCAGCACTAGGAAACAGACTGAGAAAGCAGACAAAAAGTGTCTCCTGCAACCCGTTCCCTTCGTGCTAGATGAACGAACGTCTCTCCACTTGCTCAGTTCTGAGAGATAAGTGTGTGTGAAAGCCGTCCTTCACATATCTTGATGGGAACACAAAGTTTCTTTTCAGTTGCAAACTCCATTCCATGCATATATATGGGGAGGTACTAGCCCCAACTCGGTTTGACAGTGAAAACTGCAGGAACTTCAAACCGGCAGTAGGAAACAGACTGAGAAAGCAGAGAAAAAGTGTCTCCTGCAACCCGTTACCTTGGTGCTTGTTGAACGAACGTCTCTCCACTTGCTCAGTTCTGAGAGATAAGTGTGTGTGAAAGCCGTGCTTCACCTAGCTTGTTGGGAACTCAAAGTTTCTTTTCAATTGCAAACTCCATTCCATACATATATATGGGGAGGTAGTAGCTCCAACTCGGTTTGACAGTGAAAACTGCAGGAACTTCAAACCGGCACTAGGAAACAGACTGAGAAAGCAGAGAAAAAGTGTCTCCTGCAACCCGTTCCCTTGGTGCTAGATGAAAGAACGTCTCTCCACTTGGTCAGTTCTGAGAGATAAGTGTGTGTGAAAGCCGTCCTTCAGCTAGATTGTTGGGAACACAAAGTTTCTTTTCAGTTGCAAACTCCATTCCATACATATATATGGGGAGGTACTAGCTCCAACTCGGTTTGACAGTGAAAACTTCAGGAACTTCAAACCGGCACTAGGAAACAGACAGAGAAAGCAGAGAAAAAGTGTCTCCTGCAACCCGTTCCCTTGGTGCTAGATGAACGAACGTCTCTCCACTTGCTCAGTTCTGAGAGATAAGTGTGTGTGAAAGCCGTCCTTCACCTAGCTTGCTGGGAACACAAAGTTTCTTTTCAGTTGCAAACTCCATTCCATACATATATATGGGGAGGTACTAGCTCCAACTCGTTTTGACAGTGAAAACTGCAGGAACTTCAAACCGGCACTAGGAAACAGACTGAGAAAGCAGAGAAAAAGTGTTTCCTGCAACCCGTTCCCTTGGTGCTACATGAACGAACGTCTCTCCACTTGCTCAGTTCTGAGAGATAAGTGTGTGTGAAAGCCGTCCTTCACATATCTTGATGGGAACACAAAGTTTCTTTTCAGTTGCAAACTCCATTCCATACATATATATGGGGAGGTAGTAGCTCCAACTCGGTTTTACAGTGAAAACTGCAGGAACTTCAAACCGGCACTAGGAAACAGACTGAGAAAGCAGACAAAAAGTGTCTCCTGCAACCCGTTCCCTTCGTGCTAGATGAACGAACGTCTCTCCACTTGCTCAGTTCTGAGAGATAAGTGTGTGTGAAAGCCGTCCTTCACATATCTTGATGGGAACACAAAGTTTCTTTTCAGTTGCAAACTCCATTCCATACATATATATGGGGAGGTAGTAGCTCCAACTCGGTTTTACAGTGAAAACTGCAGGAACTTCAAACCGGCACAAGGAAAAAGACTGAGAAAGCAGAGAAAAAGTGTCCCCTGCAACCCGGTCCCTTCGTGCTAGATGAAAGAACGTCTCTCCACTTGGTCAGTTCTGAGAGATAAGTGTGTGTGAAAGCCGTCCTTCAGCTAGATTGTTGGGAACACAAAGTTTCTTTTCAGTTGAAAACTCCATTCCATACATATATATGGGGAGGTACTAGCTCCAACTCGGGTTGACAGTGAAAACTTCAGGAACTTCAAACCGGCACTAGGAAACAGACAGAGAAAGCAGAGAAAAAGTGTCTCCTGCAACCCGTTCCCTTGGTGCTAGATGAACGAACGTCTCTCCACTTGCTCAGTTCTGAGAGATAAGTGTGTGTGAAAGCCGTCCTTCACCTAGCTTGCTGGGAACACAAAGTTTCTTTTTAATTGCAAACTCCATTCCATACATATATATGGGGAGGTAGTAGCTCCAACTCGGTTTGACAGTGAAAACTGCAGGAACTTCAAACCAGCACTAGGAAACAGACTGAGAAAGCAGAGAAAAAGTGTCTCCTGCAACCCGTTCCCTTGGTGCTACATGAACGAACGTCTCTCCACTTGCTCAGTTCTGAGAGATAAGTGTGTGTGAAAGCCGTCCTTCACCTAGCTTGTTGGGAACACAAAGTTTCTTTTCAGTTGCAAACTCCATTCCATACATATATATGGGGAGGTACTAGCTCCAACTCGGTTTTACAGTGAAAACTGCAGGAACTTCAAACCGGCACTAGGAAACAGACTGAGAAAGCAGACAAAAAGTGTCTCCTGCAACCCGTTCCCTTCGTGCTAGATGAACGAACGTCTCTCCACTTGCTCAGTTCTGAGAGATAAGTGTGTGTGAAAGCCGTCCTTCACATATCTTGATGGGAACACAAAGTTTCTTTTCAGTTGCAAACTCCATTCCATACATATATATGGGGAGGTAGTAGCTCCAACTCGGTTTTACAGTGAAAACTGCAGGAACTTCAAACCGGCACTAGGAAACAGACTGAGAAAGCAGACAAAAAGTGTCTCCTGCAACCCGTTCCCTTCGTGCTAGATGAACGAACGTCTCTCCACTTGCTCAGTTCTGAGAGATAAGTGTGTGTGAAAGCCGTCCTTCACATATCTTGATGGGAACACAAAGTTTCTTTTCAGTTGCAAACTCCATTCCATACATATATATGGGGAGGTACTAGCTCCAACTCGGTTTGACAGTGAAAACTTCAGGAACTTCAAACCGGCACTAGGAAACAGACTGAGAAAGCAGAGAAAAAGTGTCTCCTGCAACCCGTTCCCTTGGTGCTAGATGAAAGAACGTCTCTCCACTTTGTCAGTTCTGAGAGATAAGTGTGTGTGAAAGCCGTCCTTCAGCTAGATTGTTGGGAACACAAAGTTTCTTTTCAGTTGCAAACTCCATTCCATACATATATATGGGGAGGTAGTAGCTCCAACTCGGTTTGACAGTGAAAACTGCAGGAACTTCAAACCGGCACTAGGAAACAGACTGAGAAAGCAGAGAAAAAATGGCTCCTGCAACCCGTTCCCTTGGTGCTACATGAACGAACGTCTCTCAACTTGCTCAGTTCTGAGAGATAAGTGTGTGTGAAAGCCGTCCTTCACCTAGCTTTTTGGGAACACAAAGTTTCTTTTCAGTTGCAAACTCCATTCCATAAATATATATGGGGAGGTAGTAGCTCCAACTCGGTTTTACAGTGAAAACTGCAGGAACTTCAAACCGGCACTAGGAAACAGACTGAGAAAGCAGAGAAAAAGTGTCTCCTGCAACCCGGTCCCTTCGTGCTAGATGAAAGAACGTCTCTCCACTTGCTCAGTTCTGAGAGATAAGTGTGTGTGAAAGCCGTCCTTCACCTAGCTTGTTGGGAACACAAAGTTTCTTTTCAGTTGCAAACTCCATTCCATACATATATATGGGGAGGTACTAGCTCCAACTCGGTTTGACAGTGAAAACTGCAAGAACTTCAAACCGGCACTAGGAAACAGACTGAGAAAGCAGAGAAAAATTGTCTCCTGCCACCCGTTCCCTTGGTGCTAGATGAACGAACGTCTCTCCACTTGCTCAGTTCTGAGAGATAAGTGTGTGTCAAAGCCGTCCTTCAGCTAGCTTGTTGGGAAGACAAAGTTACTTTTCAGTTGCAAACTCCATTCCATACATATATATGGGGAGGTACTAGCTCCAACTCGGTTTGACATTGAAAACTGCAGGAACTTCAAACCGGCACTAGGAAACAGACTGAGAAAGCAGAGAAAAAGTGTCTCCTGCAACCCGTTCCCTTGGTGCTAGATGAACGAACGTCTCTCCACTTGCTCAGTTCTGAGAGATAAGTGTGTGTGAAAGCCGTCCTTCAGCTAGCCTGTTGGGAACACAAAGTTTCTTTTCAGTTGCAAACTCCATTCCATACATATATATGGGGAGGTACTAGCTCCAACTCGGTTTGACAGTGAAAACCGCAGGAACTTCAAACCGGCACTAGGAAACAGACTGAGAAAGCAGAGAAAAAGTGTCTCCTGCAACCCGTTCCCATGGTGCTAGATGAACGAACGTCTCTCCACTTGCTCAGTTCTGAGAGATAAGTGTGTGTGAAAGCCGTCCTTCACCTATCTTGTTGGGAATACAAAGTTTCTTTTAAGTTGCAAACTCCATTCATTACATATATATGGGGAGGTAGTAGCTCCAACTCGGTTTGACAGTGAAAACTGCAGGAACTTCAAACCAGCACTAGGAAACAGACTGAGAAAGCAGAGAAAAAGTGTCTCCTGCAACCCGTTCCCTTGGTGCTAGATGAACGAACGTTTCGCCACTTGCTCAGTTCTGAGAGATAAGTGTGTGTGAAAGCCGTCCTTCACCTAGATTGTTGGGAACACAAAGTTTCTTTTCAGTTGAAAACTCCATTCCATACATATATATGGGGAGGTAGTAGCTCCAACTCGGTTTGACAGTGAAAACTGCAGGAACTTCAAACCGGCACTAGGAAACAGACTGAGAAAGCAGAGAAAAAATATCTCCTGCAACCCGTTCCCTTGGTGCTACATGAACGAACGTCTCTCCACTTGCTCAGTTCTGAGAGATAAGTGTGTGTGAAAGCCGTCCTTCATCTAGCTTTTTGGGAACACAAAGTTTCTTTTCAGTTGCAAACTCCATTCCATAAATATATATGGGGAGGTAGTAGCTCCAACTCGGTTTTACAGTGAAAACTGCAGGAACTTCAAACCGGCACTAGGAAACAGACTGAGAAAGCAGAGAAAAAGTGTCTCCTGCAACCCGTTCCCTTGGTGCTAGATGAACGAACGTCTCTCCACTTGCTCAGATCTGAGAGATAAGTGTGTGTGAAAGCCGTCCTTCACCTAGCTTGTTGGGAACACAACGTTTCTTTTCAGTTGCAAACTCCATTCCATACATATATATGGGGAGGTACAAGCTACAACTCGTTTTGACAGTGAAAACTGCAGGACTTCAAACCGGCACTAGGAAACAGACTGAGAAAGCAGAGAAAAAGTGTCTCCTGCAACCCGTTCCCTTGGTGCTAGATGAACGAACGTCTCTCCACTTGCTAAGTTCTGAGAGATAAGTGTGTGTGAAAGCCGTCCTTCAATTATCTTTTTGGGAACACAAAGTTTCTTTTCAGTTGCAAACTCCATTCCTTACATATATATGGGGAGGTAGTAGCTCCAACTCGGTTTGACAGTGAAAACTGCAGGAACTTTAAACCGGTAGTAGGAAACAGACTGAGAAAGCAGAGAAAAAGTGTCTCCTGCAACCCGTTCCCTTGGTGCTAGATGAACGAACGTCTCTCCACTTGCTCAGTTCTGAGAGATAATTGTGTGTGAAATCCGTCCTTCACCTAGCTTGCTGGGAACACAAAGTTTCTTTTCAGTTGCAAACTCCATTTCATACATATATATGGGGTGGTACTAGCTCCAAGTCGGTTTGACAGTGAAAACTGCAGGAACTTCCAACCGGCACTAGGAAACAGACTGAGAAAGCAGAGAAAAAGTGTCTCCTGCAACCCGTTCCCTTGGTGCTACATGAACGACCGTCTCTCCACTTGCTGAGTTCTGAGAGATAAGTGTGTGTCAAAGCCGTCCTTCACCTAGCTTGTTGGGAACACAAAGTTTCTTTTCAGTTGCAAACTCCATTCCATACATATATATGGGGAGGTAGTAGCTCCAACTCTGTTTTACAGTGAAAACTGCAGGAACTTCAAACCGGCACTAGGAAACAGACTGAGAAAGCAGAGAAAAAGTGTCTCCTGCAACCCGGTCCCTTCGTGCTAGATGAACGAACGTCTCTCCACTTGCTCAGTTCTGAGAGAGAAGTGTGTGTGAAAGCCGTCCTTCACCTATCTTTTTGGGAACACAAAGTTTCTTTTAAGTTGCAATCTCCATTCCTTACATATATATGGGGAGGTAGTAGCTCCAACTCGGTTTGACAGTGAAAACTGCAGGAACTTTAAACCAGCACTAGGAAACAGACTGAGAAAGCAGAGAAAAAGTGTCTCCTGCAACCCGTTCCCTTGGTGCTAGATGAACGAACGTCTCTCCACTTGCTCAGTTCTGAGAGATAAGTGTGTGTGAAAGCCGTCCTTCACCTAGCTTGCTGGGAACACAAAGTTTCTTTTCAGTTGCAAACTCCATTCCATACATATATATGGGGTGGTACTAGCTCCAAGTCGGTTTGACAGTGAAAACTGCAGGAACTTCCAACCGGCACTAGGAAACAGACTGAGAAAGCAGAGAAAAAGTGTCTCCTGCAACCCGTTCCCTTGGTGCTACATGAACGAACGTCTCTCCACTTGCTCAGTTCTGAGAGATAAGTGTGTGTGAAAGCCGTCCTTCACCTAACTTGTTCGGAACACAAAGTTTCTTTTCAGTTGCAAACTCCATTCCTTACATATATATGGGGAGGTAGTAGCTCCAACTCGGTTTTACAGTGAAAACTGCAGGAACTTCAAACCAGCACTAGGAAACACACTGAGAAAGCAGAGAAAAAGTGTCTCCTGCAACACGTACCCTTCGTGCTAGATGAACCAACGTCTCTCCACTTGCTCAGTTCTGAGAGATAAGTGTGTGTGAAAGCCGTCCTTCACATATCTTGATGGGAACACAAAGTTTCTTTTCAGTTGCAAACTCCATTCCATACATATATATGGGGAGGTACTAGCTCCAACTCGGTTTGACAGTGAAAACTGCAGGAACTTCAAACCGGCACTAGGAAACAGACTGAGAAAGCAGAGAAAAAGTGTCTCCTGCAACCCGTTACCTTGGTGCTTGTTGAACGAACGTCTCTCCACTTGGTCAGTTCTGAGAGATAAGTGTGTGTGAAAGCCGTGCTTCACCTAGCTTGTTGGGAACTCAAAGTTCCTTTTCAATTGCAAACTCCATTCCATACATATATATGGGGAGGTAGTAGCTCCAACTCGGTTTGACAGTGAAAACTGCAGGAACTTCAAACCGGCACTAGGAAACAGACTGAGAAAGCAGAGAAAAAGTGTCTCCTGCAACCCGTTCCCTTGGTGCTAGATGAAAGAACGTCTCTCCACTTGGTCAGTTCTGAGAGATAAGTGTGTGTGAAAGCCGTCCTTCAGCTAGATTGTTGGGAACACAAAGTTTCTTTTCAGTTGCAAACTCCATTCCATACATATATATGGGGAGGTACTAGCTCCAACTCGGTTTGACAGTGAAAACTTCAGGAACTTCAAACCGGCACTAGGAAACAGACAGAGAAAGCAGAGAAAAAGTGTCTCCTGCAACCCGTTCCCTTGGTGCTAGATGAACGAACGTCTCTCCACTTGCTCAGTTCTGAGAGATAAGTGTGTGTGAAAGCCGTCCTTCACCTACCTTGCTGGGAACACAAAGTTTCTTTTCAGTTGCAAACTCCATTCCATACATATATATGGGGAGGTACTAGCTCCAACTCGGTTTGACAGTGAAAACTGCAGGAACTTCAAACCGGCACTAGGAAACAGACTGAGAAAGCAGAGAAAAAGTGTCTCCTGCAACCCGTTCCCTTGGTGCTACATGAACGAACGTCTCTCCACTTGCTCAGTTCTGAGAGATAAGTGTGTGTGAAAGCCGTCCTTCAACTAGCTTGTTGGGAACACAAAGTTTCTTTTCAGTTGCAAACTCCATTCCATACATATATATGGGGAGGTAGTAGCTCCAACTCGGTTTTACAGTGAAAACTGCAGGAACTTCAAACCGGCACTAGGAAACAGACTGAGAAAGCAGACAAAAAGTGTCTCCTGCAACCCGTTCCCTTGGTGCTAGATGAACGAACGTCTCTCCACTTGCTCAGTTCTGAGAGATAAGTGTGTGTGAAAGCCGTCCTTCACATATCTTGATGGGAACACAAAGTTTCTTTTCAGTTGCAAACTCCATTCCATACATACATATGGGGAGGTACTAGCTCCAACTCGGTTTGACAGTGAAAACTGCAGGAACTTCAAACCGGCACTAGGAAACAGACTGAGAAAGCAGAGAAAAAGTGTCTCCTGCAACCCGTTACCTTGGTGCTTGTTGAACGAACGTCTCTCCACTTGGTCAGTTCTGAGAGATAAGTGGGTGTGAAAGCAGTGCTTCACCCAGCTTGTTGGGAACTCAAAGTTTCTTTTCAGTTGCAAACTCCATTCCATACATATATATGGGGAGGTAGTAGCTCCAACTCGGTTTGACAGTGAAAACTGCAGGAACTTCAAACCGGCACTAGGAAACAGACTGAGAAAGCAGAGAAATAGTGTCTCCTGCAACCCGTTCCCTTGGTGCTAGATGAAAGAACGTCTCTCCACTTGGTCAGTTCTGAGAGATAAGTGTGTGTGAAACCCGTCCTTCACCTAGCTTGCTGGGAACACAAAGTTTCTTTTCAGTTGAAAACTCCATTCCATACATATATATGGGGAGGTACTAGCTCCAACTCGGTTTGACAGTGAAAACTGCAGGAACTTCAAACCAGCACTAGGAAACAGACTGAGAAAGCAGACAAAAAGTGTCTCCTGCAACCCGTTCCCTTCGTGCTAGATGAACGAACGTCTCTCCACTTGCTCAGTTCTGAGAGATAAGTGTGTGTGAAAGCCGTCCTTCACATATCTTGATGGGAACACAAAGTTTCTTTTCAGTTGCAAACTCCATTCCATGCATATATATGGGGAGGTACTAGCCCCAACTCGGTTTGACAGTGAAAACTGCAGGAACTTCAAACCGGCAGTAGGAAACAGACTGAGAAAGCAGAGAAAAAGTGTCTCCTGCAACCCGTTACCTTGGTGCTTGTTGAACGAACGTCTCTCCACTTGCTCAGTTCTGAGAGATAAGTGTGTGTGAAAGCCGTGCTTCACCTAGCTTGTTGGGAACTCAAAGTTTCTTTTCAATTGCAAACTCCATTCCATACATATATATGGGGAGGTAGTAGCTCCAACTCGGTTTGACAGTGAAAACTGCAGGAACTTCAAACCGGCACTAGGAAACAGACTGAGAAAGCAGAGAAAAAGTGTCTCCTGCAACCCGTTCCCTTGGTGCTAGATGAAAGAACGTCTCTCCACTTGGTCAGTTCTGAGAGATAAGTGTGTGTGAAAGCCGTCCTTCAGCTAGATTGTTGGGAACACAAAGTTTCTTTTCAGTTGCAAACTCCATTCCATACATATATATGGGGAGGTACTAGCTCCAACTCGGTTTGACAGTGAAAACTTCAGGAACTTCAAACCGGCACTAGGAAACAGACAGAGAAAGCAGAGAAAAAGTGTCTCCTGCAACCCGTTCCCTTGGTGCTAGATGAACGAACGTCTCTCCACTTGCTCAGTTCTGAGAGATAAGTGTGTGTGAAAGCCGTCCTTCACCTAGCTTGCTGGGAACACAAAGTTTCTTTTCAGTTGCAAACTCCATTCCATACATATATATGGGGAGGTACTAGCTCCAACTCGTTTTGACAGTGAAAACTGCAGGAACTTCAAACCGGCACTAGGAAACAGACTGAGAAAGCAGAGAAAAAGTGTTTCCTGCAACCCGTTCCCTTGGTGCTACATGAACGAACGTCTCTCCACTTGCTCAGTTCTGAGAGATAAGTGTGTGTGAAAGCCGTCCTTCACATATCTTGATGGGAACACAAAGTTTCTTTTCAGTTGCAAACTCCATTCCATACATATATATGGGGAGGTAGTAGCTCCAACTCGGTTTTACAGTGAAAACTGCAGGAACTTCAAACCGGCACTAGGAAACAGACTGAGAAAGCAGACAAAAAGTGTCTCCTGCAACCCGTTCCCTTCGTGCTAGATGAACGAACGTCTCTCCACTTGCTCAGTTCTGAGAGATAAGTGTGTGTGAAAGCCGTCCTTCACATATCTTGATGGGAACACAAAGTTTCTTTTCAGTTGCAAACTCCATTCCATACATATATATGGGGAGGTAGTAGCTCCAACTCGGTTTTACAGTGAAAACTGCAGGAACTTCAAACCGGCACAAGGAAAAAGACTGAGAAAGCAGAGAAAAAGTGTCCCCTGCAACCCGGTCCCTTCGTGCTAGATGAAAGAACGTCTCTCCACTTGGTCAGTTCTGAGAGATAAGTGTGTGTGAAAGCCGTCCTTCAGCTAGATTGTTGGGAACACAAAGTTTCTTTTCAGTTGCAAACTCCATTCCATACATATATATGGGGAGGTACTAGCTCCAACTCGGGTTGACAGTGAAAACTTCAGGAACTTCAAACCGGCACTAGGAAACAGACAGAGAAAGCAGAGAAAAAGTGTCTCCTGCAACCCGTTCCCTTGGTGCTAGATGAACGAACGTCTCTCCACTTGCTCAGTTCTGAGAGATAAGTGTGTGTGAAAGCCGTCCTTCACCTAGCTTGCTGGGAACACAAAGTTTCTTTTTAATTGCAAACTCCATTCCATACATATATATGGGGAGGTAGTAGCTCCAACTCGGTTTGACAGTGAAAACTGCAGGAACTTCAAACCAGCACTAGGAAACAGACTGAGAAAGCAGAGAAAAAGTGTCTCCTGCAACCCGTTCCCTTGGTGCTACATGAACGAACGTCTCTCCACTTGCTCAGTTCTGAGAGATAAGTGTGTGTGAAAGCCGTCCTTCACCTAGCTTGTTGGGAACACAAAGTTTCTTTTCAGTTGCAAACTCCATTCCATACATATATATGGGGAGGTACTAGCTCCAACTCGGTTTTACAGTGAAAACTGCAGGAACTTCAAACCGGCACTAGGAAACAGACTGAGAAAGCAGACAAAAAGTGTCTCCTGCAACCCGTTCCCTTCGTGCTAGATGAACGAACGTCTCTCCACTTGCTCAGTTCTGAGAGATAAGTGTGTGTGAAAGCCGTCCTTCACATATCTTGATGGGAACACAAAGTTTCTTTTCAGTTGCAAACTCCATTCCATACATATATATGGGGAGGTAGTAGCTCCAACTCGGTTTTACAGTGAAAACTGCAGGAACTTCAAACCGGCACTAGGAAACAGACTGAGAAAGCAGACAAAAAGTGTCTCCTGCAACCCGTTCCCTTCGTGCTAGATGAACGAACGTCTCTCCACTTGCTCAGTTCTGAGAGATAAGTGTGTGTGAAAGCCGTCCTTCACATATCTTGATGGGAACACAAAGTTTCTTTTCAGTTGCAAACTCCATTCCATACATATATATGGGGAGGTACTAGCTCCAACTCGGTTTGACAGTGAAAACTTCAGGAACTTCAAACCGGCACTAGGAAACAGACTGAGAAAGCAGAGAAAAAGTGTCTCCTGCAACCCGTTACCTTGGTGCTTGTTGAACGAACGTCTCTCCACTTGGTCAGTTCTGAGAGATAAGTGGGTGTGAAAGCCGTGCTTCACCTAGCTTGTTGGGAACTCAAAGTTTCTTTTCAATTGCAAACTCCATTCCATACATATATATGGGGAGGTAGCAGCTCCAACTCGGTTTGACAGTGAAAACTGCAGGAACTTCAAACCGGCACTAGGAAACAGACTGAGAAAGCAGAGAAAAAGTGTCTCCTGCAACCCGTTCCCTTGGTGCTAGATGAACGAACTTCTCTCCACTTGCTCAGTTCTGAGAGATAAGTGTGTGTGAAAGCCGTCCTTCACCTAGCTTGTTGGGAACACAAAGTTTCTTTTCAGTTGCAAACTCCATTCCATACATATATATGGGGAGGTAGTAGCTCCAACTCGGTTTGACAGTGAAAACTGCAGGAACTTCCAACCGGCACTAGGAAACAGACTGAGAAAGCAGAGAAAAAGTGTCTCCTGCAACCCGTTCCCTTGGTGCTACATGAACGAACGTCTCTCCACTTGCTCAGTTCTGAGAGATAAGTGTGTGTCAAAGCCGTCCTTCACCTAGCTTGTTGGGAACACAAAGTTTCTTTTCAGTTGCAAACTCCATTCCATACATATATATGGGGAGGTAGTAGCTCCAACTCGATTTTACAGTGAAAACTGCAGGAACTTCAAACCGGCACTAGGAAACAGACTGAGAAAGCAGAGAAAAAGTGTATCCTGCAACCCGGTCCCTTCGTGCTAGATGAACGAACGTCTCTCCACTTGCTCAGTTCTGAGAGATAAGTGTGTGTGAAAGCCGTACTTCACCTATCTTGTTGGGAACACAAAGTTTCTTTTCAGTTGCAAACTCCATTCCTTACATATATATGGGGAGGTAGTAGCTCCAACTCGGTTTGACAGTGAAAACTGCAGGAACTTCAAACAAGCACTAGGAAACAGACTGAGAAAGCAGAGAAAAAGTATCTCCTGCAACCCGTTCCCCTGGTGCTAGATGAACGAACGTTTCGCCACTTGCTCAGTTCTGAGAGATAAGTATGTGTGAAAGCCGTCCTTCACCTAGATTGTTGGGAACACAAAGTTTCTTTTCAGTTGCAAACTCCATTCCATACATATATATGGGGAGGAACTAGCTCCAACTCGGTTTGACAGTGAAAACTGCAGGAACTTCAAACCGGCACTAGGAAACAGACTGAGAAAGCAGAGAAAAAATGTCTCCTGCAACCCGTTCCCTTGGTGCTACATGAACGATCGTCTCTCCACTTGCTCTGTTCTGAGAGATAAGTGTGTGTAAAAGCCGTCCTTCACCTAGCTTGTTGGGAACACAAAGTTTCTTTTCAGTTGCAAACTCCATTCCATACATATATATGGGGAGGTAGTAGCTCCAACTCGGTTTGACAGTGAAAACTGCAGGAACTTCAAACCGGCACTAGGAAACAGACTGAGAAAGCAGAGAAAAAGTGTCTCCTGCAACCCGTTCCCTTGGTGCTAGATGAAAGAACGTCTCTCCACTTGCTCAGTTCTGAGAGATAAGTGTGTGTGAAAGCCGACCTTCACCTAGCTTGTTGGGAACACAAAGTTTCTTTTCAGTTGCAAACTCCATTCCATACATACATATGGGGAGGTACTAGCTCCAACTCGGTTTGACAGTGAAAACTGCAGGAACTTCAAACCGGCACTAGGAAACAGACTGAGAAAGCAGAGAAAAAGTGTCTCCTGCAACCCGTTCCCTTGGTGCTAGATGAACGAACGTCTCTCCACTTGCTCAGTTCTGAGAGATAAGTGTGTGTGAAAGCCGTACTTCACCTATCTTGTTGGGAACACAAAGTTTCTTTTCAGTTGCAAACTCCATTCCTTACATATATATGGGGAGGTAGTAGCTCCAACTCGGTTTGACAGTGAAAAATGCAGGAACTTCAAAACAGCACTAGGAAACAGACTGAGAAAGCAGAGAAAAAGTATCTCCTGCAACCCGTTCCCCTGGTGCTAGATGAACGAACGTTTCGCCACTTGCTCCGTTCTGAGAAATAAGTGTGTGTGAAAGCCGTCCTTCAGCTAGATTGTTGGGAACACAAAGTTTCTTTTCAGTTGCAAACTCCATTCCATACATATATATGGGGAGGTACTAGCTCCAACTCGGTTTGACAGTGAAAACTGCAAGAACTTCAAAACGGCACTAGGAAACAGACTGAGAAAGCAGAGAAAAATTGTCTCCTGCCACCCGTTCCCTTGGTGCTAGATGAACGAACGTCTCTCCACTTGCTCAGTTCTGAGAGATAAGTGTGTGTGAAAGCCGTCCTTCAGCTAGCCTGTTGGGAACACAAAGTTTCTTTTCAGTTGCAAACTCCATTCCATACATATATATGGGGAGGTACTAGCTCCAACTCGGTTTGACAGTGAAAACTGCAGGAACTTCAAACCGGCACTAGGAAACAGACTGAGAAAGCAGAGAAAAAGTGTCTCCTGCATCCCGTTCCCATGGTGCTAGATGAACGAACGTCTCTCCACTTGGTCAGTTCTGAGAGATAAGTGTGTGTGAAAGCCGTCCTTCACCTAGCTTGTTGGGAACACAAAGTTTCTTTTAAGTTGCAAACTCCATTCATTACATATATATGGGGAGGTAGTAGCTCCAACTCGGTTTGACAGTGAAAACTGCAGGAACTTCAAACCAGCACTAGGAAACAGACTGAGAAAGCAGAGAAAAAGTGTCTCCTGCAACCCGTTCCCTTGGTGCTAGATGAACGAACGTTTCGCCACTTGCTCAGTTCTGAGAGATAAGTGTGTGTGAAAGCCGTCCTTCAGCTAGATTGTTGGGAACACAAAGTTTCTTTTTAGTTGCAAACTCCATTCCATACATATATATGGGGAGGTAGTAGCTCCAACTCGGTTTTACAGTGAAAACTGCAGGAACTTCAAACCGGCACTAGGAAACAGACTGAGAAAGCAGAGAAAAAGTGTCTCCTGCAACCCGTTCCCTTGTTGCTAGATGAACGAACGTCTCTCCACTTGCTCAGATCTGAGAGATAATTGTGTGTGAAAGCCGTCCTTCACCTAGCTTGTTGGGAACACAAAGTTTCTTTTCAGTTGCAAACTCCATTCCATACATATATATGGGGAGGTACAAGCTCCAACTCGTTTTGACAGTGAAAACTGCAGGACTTCAAACCGGCACTAGGAAACAGACTGTGAAAGCAGAGAAAAAGTGTCTCCTGCAACCCGTTCCCTTGGTGATAGATGAACGAACGTCTCTCCACTTGCTCAGTTCTGAGAGATAAGTGTGTGTGAATTCCGTCCTTCACCTAGCTTGTTGGGAACACAAAGTTTCTTTTCAGTTGCAAACTCTATTCCATACATATATATGGGGAGGTACAAGCTCCAACTCGGTTTGACAGTGAAAACTGCAGGAACTTCAAACCGGCACTAGGAAACAGACTGAGAAAGCAGAGAAAAAGTGTCTCCTACAACCCGTTCCCTTGGTGCTAGATGAACGAACGTCTCTCCACTTGCTCAGTTCTGAGAGAGAAGTGTGTGTGAAAGCCGTCCTTCACCTATCTTGTTGGGAACACAAAGTTTCTTTCAGTTGCAAACTCCATTCCTTACATATATATGGGGAGGTAGTAGCTCCAACTCGGTTTGACAGTGAAAACTGCAGGAACTTTAAACCAGCACTAGGAAACAGACTGAGAAAGCAGAGAAAAAGTATCTCATGCAAACCGTTCCCTTGGGGCTAGATGAACGAACGTTTCGCCACTTGCTCAGTTCTGAGAGATAAGTGTGTGTGAAAGCCGTCCTTCAGCTAGATTGTTGGGAACACAAAGTTTCTTTTCAGTTGCAAACTCCATTCCATACACATATATGGGGAGGTACTAGCTCCAACTCGGTTTGACAGTGAAAACTTCAGGAACTTCAAACCGGCACTAGGAAACAGACAGAGAAAGCAGAGAAAAAGTGTCTCCTGCAACCCGTTCCCTTGGTGCTAGATGAACGAACGTCTCTCCACTTGCTCAGTTCTGAGAGATAAGTGTGTGTGAAAGCCGTCTTTCACTTAGCTTGCTGGGAACACAAAGTTTCTTTTCAGTTGCAAACTCCATTTCATACATATATATGGGGAGGTACTAGCTCCAAGTCGGTTTGACAGTGAAAACTGCAGGAACTTCCAACCGGCACTAGGAAACAGACTGAGAAAGCAGAGAAAAAGTGTCTCCTGCAACCCGGTCCCTTCGTGCTAGATGAACGAACGTCTCTCTACTTGCTCAGTTCTGAGAGATAAGTGTGTGTGAAAGCCGTCCTTCACATATCTTGATGGGAACACAAAGTTTCTTTTCAGTTGCAAACTCCATTCCATACATACATATGGGGAGGTACTAGCTCCAACTCGGTTTGACAGTGAAAACTGCAGGAATTTCAAACCGGCACTAGGAAACAGACTGAGAAAGCAGAGAAAAAGTGTCCCCTGCAACCCGGTCCCTTCGTGCTAGATGAACGAACGTCTCTCCACTTGCTCAGTTCTGAGAGATAAGTGTGTGTGAAAGCCGTCCTTCACATATCTTGATGGGAACACAAAGTTTCTTTTCAGTTGCAAACTCCATTCCATACATATATATGGGGAGGTACTAGCTCCAACTCGGTTTTACAGTGAAAACTGCAGGAACTTCAAACCGGCACTAGGAAACAGACTGAGAAAGCAGACAAAAAGTGTCTCCTGCAACCCGTTCCCTTCGTGCTAGATGAACGAACGTCTCTCCACTTGCTCAGTTCTGAGAGATAAGTGTGTGTGAAAGCCGTCCTTCACATATCTTGATGGGAACACAAAGTTTCTTTTCAGTTGCAAACTCCATTCCATACATATATATGGGGAGGTAGTAGCTCCAACTCGGTTTTACAGTGAAAACTGCAGGAACTTCAAACCGGCACTAGGAAACAGACTGAGAAAGCAGACAAAAAGTGTCTCCTGCAACCCGTTCCCTTCGTGCTAGATGAACGAACGTCTCTCCACTTGCTCAGTTCTGAGAGATAAGTGTGTGTGAAAGCCGTCCTTCACATATCTTGATGGGAACACAAAGTTTCTTTTCAGTTGCAAACTCCATTCCATACATATATATGGGGAGGTACTAGCTCCAACTCGGTTTGACAGTGAAAACTTCAGGAACTTCAAACCGGCACTAGGAAACAGACTGAGAAAGCAGAGAAAAAGTGTCTCCTGCAACCCGTTACCTTGGTGCTTGTTGAACGAACGTCTCTCCACTTGGTCAGTTCTGAGAGATAAGTGGGTGTGAAAGCCGTGCTTCACCTAGCTTGTTGGGAACTCAAAGTTTCTTTTCAATTGCAAACTCCATTCCATACATATATATGGGGAGGTAGCAGCTCCAACTCGGTTTGACAGTGAAAACTGCAGGAACTTCAAACCGGCACTAGGAAACAGACTGAGAAAGCAGAGAAAAAGTGTCTCCTGCAACCCGTTCCCTTGGTGCTAGATGAACGAACTTCTCTCCACTTGCTCAGTTCTGAGAGATAAGTGTGTGTGAAAGCCGTCCTTCACCTAGCTTGTTGGGAACACAAAGTTTCTTTTCAGTTGCAAACTCCATTCCATACATATATATGGGGAGGTAGTAGCTCCAACTCGGTTTGACAGTGAAAACTGCAGGAACTTCCAACCGGCACTAGGAAACAGACTGAGAAAGCAGAGAAAAAGTGTCTCCTGCAACCCGTTCCCTTGGTGCTACATGAACGAACGTCTCTCCACTTGCTCAGTTCTGAGAGATAAGTGTGTGTCAAAGCCGTCCTTCACCTAGCTTGTTGGGAACACAAAGTTTCTTTTCAGTTGCAAACTCCATTCCATACATATATATGGGGAGGTAGTAGCTCCAACTCGATTTTACAGTGAAAACTGCAGGAACTTCAAACCGGCACTAGGAAACAGACTGAGAAAGCAGAGAAAAAGTGTATCCTGCAACCCGGTCCCTTCGTGCTAGATGAACGAACGTCTCTCCACTTGCTCAGTTCTGAGAGATAAGTGTGTGTGAAAGCCGTACTTCACCTATCTTGTTGGGAACACAAAGTTTCTTTTCAGTTGCAAACTCCATTCCTTACATATATATGGGGAGGTAGTAGCTCCAACTCGGTTTGACAGTGAAAACTGCAGGAACTTCAAACAAGCACTAGGAAACAGACTGAGAAAGCAGAGAAAAAGTATCTCCTGCAACCCGTTCCCCTGGTGCTAGATGAACGAACGTTTCGCCACTTGCTCAGTTCTGAGAGATAAGTATGTGTGAAAGCCGTCCTTCACCTAGATTGTTGGGAACACAAAGTTTCTTTTCAGTTGCAAACTCCATTCCATACATATATATGGGGAGGAACTAGCTCCAACTCGGTTTGACAGTGAAAACTGCAGGAACTTCAAACCGGCACTAGGAAACAGACTGAGAAAGCAGAGAAAAAATGTCTCCTGCAACCCGTTCCCTTGGTGCTACATGAACGATCGTCTCTCCACTTGCTCTGTTCTGAGAGATAAGTGTGTGTAAAAGCCGTCCTTCACCTAGCTTGTTGGGAACACAAAGTTTCTTTTCAGTTGCAAACTCCATTCCATACATATATATGGGGAGGTAGTAGCTCCAACTCGGTTTGACAGTGAAAACTGCAGGAACTTCAAACCGGCACTAGGAAACAGACTGAGAAAGCAGAGAAAAAGTGTCTCCTGCAACCCGTTCCCTTGGTGCTAGATGAAAGAACGTCTCTCCACTTGCTCAGTTCTGAGAGATAAGTGTGTGTGAAAGCCGACCTTCACCTAGCTTGTTGGGAACACAAAGTTTCTTTTCAGTTGCAAACTCCATTCCATACATACATATGGGGAGGTACTACCTCCAACTCGGTTTGACAGTGAAAACTGCAGGAACTTCAAACCGGCACTAGGAAACAGACTGAGAAAGCAGAGAAAAAGTGTCTCCTGCAACCCGTTCCCTTGGTGCTAGATGAACGAACGTCTCTCCACTTGCTCAGTTCTGAGAGATAAGTGTGTGTGAAAGCCGTACTTCACCTATCTTGTTGGGAACACAAAGTTTCTTTTCAGTTGCAAACTCCATTCCTTACATATATATGGGGAGGTAGTAGCTCCAACTCGGTTTGACAGTGAAAAATGCAGGAACTTCAAAACAGCACTAGGAAACAGACTGAGAAAGCAGAGAAAAAGTATCTCCTGCAACCCGTTCCCCTGGTGCTAGATGAACGAACGTTTCGCCACTTGCTCCGTTCTGAGAAATAAGTGTGTGTGAAAGCCGTCCTTCAGCTAGATTGTTGGGAACACAAAGTTTCTTTTCAGTTGCAAACTCCATTCCATACATATATATGGGGAGGTACTAGCTCCAACTCGGTTTGACAGTGAAAACTGCAAGAACTTCAAAACGGCACTAGGAAACAGACTGAGAAAGCAGAGAAAAATTGTCTCCTGCCACCCGTTCCCTTGGTGCTAGATGAACGAACGTCTCTCCACTTGCTCAGTTCTGAGAGATAAGTGTGTGTGAAAGCCGTCCTTCAGCTAGCCTGTTGGGAACACAAAGTTTCTTTTCAGTTGCAAACTCCATTCCATACATATATATGGGGAGGTACTAGCTCCAACTCGGTTTGACAGTGAAAACTGCAGGAACTTCAAACCGGCACTAGGAAACAGACTGAGAAAGCAGAGAAAAAGTGTCTCCTGCATCCCGTTCCCATGGTGCTAGATGAACGAACGTCTCTCCACTTGGTCAGTTCTGAGAGATAAGTGTGTGTGAAAGCCGTCCTTCACCTAGCTTGTTGGGAACACAAAGTTTCTTTTAAGTTGCAAACTCCATTCATTACATATATATGGGGAGGTAGTAGCTCCAACTCGGTTTGACAGTGAAAACTGCAGGAACTTCAAACCAGCACTAGGAAACAGACTGAGAAAGCAGAGAAAAAGTGTCTCCTGCAACCCGTTCCCTTGGTGCTAGATGAACGAACGTTTCGCCACTTGCTCAGTTCTGAGAGATAAGTGTGTGTGAAAGCCGTCCTTCAGCTAGATTGTTGGGAACACAAAGTTTCTTTTTAGTTGCAAACTCCATTCCATACATATATATGGGGAGGTAGTAGCTCCAACTCGGTTTTACAGTGAAAACTGCAGGAACTTCAAACCGGCACTAGGAAACAGACTGAGAAAGCAGAGAAAAAGTGTCTCCTGCAACCCGTTCCCTTGTTGCTAGATGAACGAACGTCTCTCCACTTGCTCAGATCTGAGAGATAATTGTGTGTGAAAGCCGTCCTTCACCTAGCTTGTTGGGAACACAAAGTTTCTTTTCAGTTGCAAACTCCATTCCATACATATATATGGGGAGGTACAAGCTCCAACTCGTTTTGACAGTGAAAACTGCAGGACTTCAAACCGGCACTAGGAAACAGACTGTGAAAGCAGAGAAAAAGTGTCTCCTGCAACCCGTTCCCTTGGTGATAGATGAACGAACGTCTCTCCACTTGCTCAGTTCTGAGAGATAAGTGTGTGTGAATTCCGTCCTTCACCTAGCTTGTTGGGAACACAAAGTTTCTTTTCAGTTGCAAACTCTATTCCATACATATATATGGGGAGGTACAAGCTCCAACTCGGTTTGACAGTGAAAACTGCAGGAACTTCAAACCGGCACTAGGAAACAGACTGAGAAAGCAGAGAAAAAGTGTCTCCTACAACCCGTTCCCTTGGTGCTAGATGAACGAACGTCTCTCCACTTGCTCAGTTCTGAGAGAGAAGTGTGTGTGAAAGCCGTCCTTCACCTATCTTGTTGGGAACACAAAGTTTCTTTCAGTTGCAAACTCCATTCCTTACATATATATGGGGAGGTAGTAGCTCCAACTCGGTTTGACAGTGAAAACTGCAGGAACTTTAAACCAGCACTAGGAAACAGACTGAGAAAGCAGAGAAAAAGTATCTCATGCAAACCGTTCCCTTGGGGCTAGATGAACGAACGTTTCGCCACTTGCTCAGTTCTGAGAGATAAGTGTGTGTGAAAGCCGTCCTTCAGCTAGATTGTTGGGAACACAAAGTTTCTTTTCAGTTGCAAACTCCATTCCATACACATATATGGGGAGGTACTAGCTCCAACTCGGTTTGACAGTGAAAACTTCAGGAACTTCAAACCGGCACTAGGAAACAGACAGAGAAAGCAGAGAAAAAGTGTCTCCTGCAACCCGTTCCCTTGGTGCTAGATGAACGAACGTCTCTCCACTTGCTCAGTTCTGAGAGATAAGTGTGTGTGAAAGCCGTCTTTCACTTAGCTTGCTGGGAACACAAAGTTTCTTTTCAGTTGCAAACTCCATTTCATACATATATATGGGGAGGTACTAGCTCCAAGTCGGTTTGACAGTGAAAACTGCAGGAACTTCCAACCGGCACTAGGAAACAGACTGAGAAAGCAGAGAAAAAGTGTCTCCTGCAACCCGGTCCCTTCGTGCTAGATGAACGAACGTCTCTCTACTTGCTCAGTTCTGAGAGATAAGTGTGTGTGAAAGCCGTCCTTCACATATCTTGATGGGAACACAAAGTTTCTTTTCAGTTGCAAACTCCATTCCATACATACATATGGGGAGGTACTAGCTCCAACTCGGTTTGACAGTGAAAACTGCAGGAATTTCAAACCGGCACTAGGAAACAGACTGAGAAAGCAGAGAAAAAGTGTCCCCTGCAACCCGGTCCCTTCGTGCTAGATGAACGAACGTCTCTCCACTTGCTCAGTTCTGAGAGATAAGTGTGTGTGAAAGCCGTCCTTCACATATCTTGATGGGAACACAAAGTTTCTTTTCAGTTGCAAACTCCATTCCATACATACATATGGGGAGGTACTAGCTCCAACTCGGTTTGACAGTGAAAACTGCAGGAACTTCAAACCGGCACTAGGAAACAGACTGAGAAAGCAGAGAAAAAGTGTCTCCTGCAACCCGTTACCTTGGTGCTTGTTGAACGAACGTCTCTCCACTTGGTCAGTTCTGAGAGATAAGTGGGTGTGAAAGCAGTGCTTCACCCAGCTTGTTGGGAACTCAAAGTTTCTTTTCAGTTGCAAACTCCATTCCATACATATATATGGGGAGGTAGTAGCTCCAACTCGGTTTGACAGTGAAAACTGCAGGAACTTCAAACCGGCACTAGGAAACAGACTGAGAAAGCAGAGAAAAACTGTCTCCTGCAACCCGTTCCCTTGGTGCTACATGAACGAACGTCTCTCCACTTGGTCAGTTCTGAGAGATAAGTGTGTGTGAAACCCGTCCGTCACCTAGCTTGCTGGGAACACAAAGTTTCTTTTCAGTTGAAAACTCCATTCCATACATATATATGGGGAGGTACTAGCTCCAACTCGGTTTGACAGTGAAAACTGCAGGAACTTCAAACCGGCACTAGGAAACAGACAGAGAAAGCAGAGAAAAAGTGTCTCCTGCAACCCGTTCCCTTGGTGCTAGATGAACGAACGTCTCTCCACTTGCTCAGTTCTGAGAGATAAGTGTGTGTGAAAGCCGTCCTTCACCTAGCTTGCTGGGAACACAAAGTTTCTTTTCAGTTGCAAACTCCATTCCATACATATATATGGGGAGGTACTAGCTCCAACTCAGTTTGACAGTGAAAACTGCAGGAACTTCAAACCGGCACTAGGAAACAGACTGAGAAAGCAGAGAAAAAGTGTCTCCTGCAACCCGTTCCCTTGGTGCTACATGAACGAACGTCTCTCCACTTGCTCAGTTCTGAGAGATAAGTGTGTGTGAAAGCCGTCCTTCACCTAGCTTGTTGGGAACACAAAGTTTCTTTTCAGTTGCAAACTCCATTCCATACATATATATGGGGAGGTACTAGCTCCAACTCGGTTTTACAGTGAAAACTGCAGGAACTTCAAACCGGCACTAGGAAACCGACTGAGAAAGCAGACAAAAGTGTCTCCTGCAACCCGTTCCCTTCGTGCTAGATGAACGAACGTCTCTCCACTTGCTCAGTTCTGAGAGATAAGTGTGTGTGAAAGCCGTCCTTCACATATCTTGATGGGAACACAAAGTTTCTTTTCAGTTGCAAACTCCATTCCATACATACATATGGGGAGGTACTAGCTCCAACTCGGTTTGACAGTGAAAACTGCAGGAACTTCAAACCGGCACTAGGAAACAGACTGAGAAAGCAGAGAAAAAGTGTCTCCTGCTACCCGTTACCTTGGTGCTTGTTGAACGAACGTCTCTCCACTTAGTCAGTTCTGAGAGATAAGTGGGTGTGAAAGCAGTGCTTCACCCAGCTTGTTGGGAACTCAAAGTTTCTTTTCAGTTGCAAACTCCATTCCATACATATATATGGGGAGGTAGTAGCTCCAACTCGGTTTGACAGTGAAAACTGCAGGAACTTCAAACCGGCACTAGGAAACAGACTGAGAAAGCAGAGAAAAAGTGTCTCCTGCAACCCGTTCCCTTGGTGCTAGATGAAAGAACGTCTCTCCACTTGCTCAGTTCTGAGAGATAAGTGTGTGTGAAACCCGTCCTTCACCTAGCTTGCTGGGAACACAAAGTTTCTTTTCAGTTGCAAACTCCATTCCATACATATATATGGGGAGGTACTAGCTCCAACTCGGTTTGACAGTGAAAACTGCAGGAACTTCAAACCGACAGTAGGAAACAGACTGAGAAAGCAGAGAAAAAGTGTCTCCTGCAATCCGTTCCCTTGGTGCTACATGAACGAACGTCTCTCCACTTGCTCAGTTCTGAGAGATAAGTGTGTGTGAAACCCGTCCTTCACCTATCTTGTTGGGAACACAAAGTTTCTTTTCAGTTGCAAACTCCATTCCTTACATATATATGGGGAGGTAGTAGCTCCAACTCGGTTTGACAGTGAAAACTGCAGGAACTTCAAACCAGCACTAGGAAACAGACTGAGAAAGCAGACAAAAGTGTCTCCTGCAACCCGTTCCATTCGTGCTAGATGAACGAACGTCTCTCCACTTGCTCAGTTCTGAGAGATAAGTGTGTGTGAAAGCCGTGCTTCACCTAGCTTGTTGGGAACTCAAAGTTTCCTTTCAATTGCAAACTCCATTCCATACATATATATGAGGAGGTAGTAGCTCCAACTCGGTTTGACAGTGAAAACTGCAGGAACTTCAAACCGGCACTAGGAAACAGACTGAGAAAGCAGAGAAAAAGTGTCTCCTGCAACCCGTTCCCTTGGTGCTAGATGAAAGAACGTCTCTCCACTTGGTCAGTTCTGAGAGATAAGTGTGTGTGAAAGCCGTCCTTCAGCTAGATTGTTGGGAACACAAAGTTTCTTTTCAGTTGCAAACTCCATTCCATACATATATATGGGGAGGTACTAGCTCCAACTCGGGTTGACAGTGAAAACTTCAGGAACTTCAAACCGGCACTAGGAAACAGACAGAGAAAGCAGAGAAAAAGTGTCTCCTGCAACCCGTTCCCTTGGTGCTAGATGAACGAACGTCTCTCCACTTGCTCAGTTCTGAGAGATAAGTGTGTGTGAAAACCGTCCTTCACCTAGCTTGCTGGGAACACAAAGTTTCTTTTCAGTTGCAAACTCCATTCCATACATATATATGGGGAGGTACTAGCTCCAACTCGGTTTGACAGTGAAAACTGCAGGAACTTCAAACCGGCACTAGGAAACAGACTGAGAAAGCAGAGAAAAAGTGTCTCCTGCAACCCGTTCCCTTGGTGCTACATGAACGAACGTCTCTCCACTTGCTCAGTTCTGAGAGATAAGTGTGTGTGAAAGCCGTCCTTCACCTATCTTGTTGGGAACACAAAGTTTCTTTTCAGTTGCAAACTCCATTCCATCATATATATGGGGAGGTAGTAGCTCCAACTCGGTTTCACAGTGAAAACTGCAGGAACTTCAAACCGGCACTATGAAACAGACTGAGAAAGCAGACAAAAAGTGTCTCCTGCAACTCGTTCCCTTCGTGCTAGATGAACGAACGTCTCTCCACTTGCTCAGTTCTGAGAGATAAGTGTGTGTGAAAGCAGTCCTTCACATATCTTGATTGGAACAGAAAGTTTCTTTTCAGTTGCAAACTCCATTCCATACATATATATGGGGAGGTAGTAGCTCCAACTCGGTTTGACAGTGAAAACTGCAGGAACTTCAAACCGGCACTAGGAAACAGACTGAGAAAGCAGACAAAAAGTGTCTCCTGCAACCCGTTCCCTTCGTGCTAGATGAACGAACGTCTCTCCACTTGCTCAGTTCTGAGAGATAAGTGTGTGTGAAAGCCGTCCTTCACATATCTTGATGGGAACACAAAGTTTCTTTTCAGTTGCAAACTCCATTCCATACATATATATGGGGAGGTACTAGCTCCAACTCGGTTTGACAGTGAAAACTGCAGGAACTTCAAACCGGCACTAGGAAACAGACTGAGAAATCAGAGAAAAAGTATCTCCTGCAACCCGTTACCTTGGTGCTAGTTGAACGAACGTCTCTCCACTTGGTCAGTTCTGAGAGATAAGTGGGTGTGAAAGCCGTGCTTCACCTAGCTTGTTGGGAACTCAAAGTTTCTTCTCAGTTGCAAACTCCAGTCCATACATATATATGGGGAGGTAGTAGCTCCAACTCGGTTTTACAGTGAAAACTGCAGGAACTTCAAACCGGCACTAGGAAACAGACTGAGAAAGCAGAGAAAAAGTGTCTCCTGCAACCCGTTCCCTTGGTGCTAGATGAACGAACGTCTCTCCACTTGCTCCGTTCTGAGAGATAAGTGTGTGTGAAAGACGTCCTTCAGCTAGATTGTTGGGAACACAAAGTTTCTTTTCAGTTGCAAACTCCATTCCATACATATATATGGGGAGGTACTAGCTCCAACTCGGGTTGACAGTGAAAACTTCAGGAACTTCAAACCGGCACTAGGAAACAGACAGAGAAAGCAGAGAAAAAGTGTCTCCTGCAACCCGTTCCCTTCGTGCTAGATGAACGAACGTCTCTCCACTTGCTCAGTTCTGAGAGATAAGTGTGTGTGAAAGCCGTCCTTCACCTAGCTTGCTGGGAACACAAAGTTTCTTTTCAGTTGCAAACTCCATTCCATACATATATATGGGGAGGTACTAGCTCCAACTCGGTTTGACAGTGAAAACTGCAGGAACTTCAAACCGGCACTAGGAAACAGACTGAGAAAGCAGAGAAAAAGTGTCTCCTGCAACCCGTTCCCTTGGTGCTACATGAACGAACGTCTCTCCACTTGCTCAGTTCTGAGAGATAAGTGTGTGTGAAAGCCGTCCTTCACCTAGCTTGTTGGGAACACAAAGTTTCTTTTCAGTTGCAAACTCCATTCCATACATATATATGGGGAGGTAGAAGCTCCAACTCGGTTTGACAGTGAAAACTTCAGGAACTTCAAACCGGCACTAGGAAACAGACTGAGAAAGCAGAGAAAAAGTGTCTCCTGCAACCCGTTACCTTGGTGCTTGTTGAACGAACGTCTCTCCACTTGGTCAGTTCTGAGAGATAAGTGGGTGTGAAAGCCGTGCTTCACCTACCTTGTTGGGAACTCAAAGTTTCTTTTCAATTGCAAACTCCATTCCATACATATATATGGGGAGGTAGTAGCTCCAACTCGGTTTGACAGTGAAAACTGCAGGAACTTCAAACCGGCACTAGGAAACAGACTGAGAAAGCAGAGAAAAAGTGTCTCCTGCAACCCGTTCCCTTGGTGCTAGATGAACGAACGTCTCTCCACTTGCTCAGTTCTGAGAGATAAGTGTGTGTGAAAGCCGTCCTTCACCTAGCTTGTTGGGAACACAAAGTTTCTTTTCAGTTGCAAACTCCATTCCATACATATATATGGGGAGGTACTAGCTCCAACTCGGGTTGACAGTGAAAACTTCAGGAACTTCAAACCGGCACTAGGAAACAGACAGAGAAAGCAGAGAAAAAGTGTCTCCTGCAACCCGTTCCCTTGGTGCTAGATGAACGAACGTCTCTCCACTTGCTCAGTTCTGAGAGATAAGTGTGTGTGAAAGCCGTCCTTCACCTAGCTTGCTGGGAACACAAAGTTTCTTTTCAGTTGCAAACTCCATTCCATACATATATATGGGGAGGTAGTAGCTCCAACTCGGTTTGACAGTGAAAACTGCAGGAACTTCAAACCGGCACTAGGAAACAGACTGAGAAAGCAGAGAAAAAGTGTCTCCTGCAACCCGTTCCCTTGGTGCTACATGAACGAACGTCTCTCCACTTGCTCAGTTCTGAGAGATAAGTGTGTGTGAAAGCCGTCCTTCACCTAGCTTGTTGGGAACACAAAGTTTCTTTTCAGTTGCAAACTCCATTCCATACATATATATGGGGAGGTAGTAGCTCCAACTCGGTTTTACAGTGAAAACTGCAGGAACTTCAAACCGGCACTATGAAACAGACTGAGAAAGCAGACAAAAAGTGTCTCCTGCAACCCGTTCCCTTCGTGCTAGATGAACGAACGTCTCTCCACTTGCTCAGTTCTGAGAGATAAGTGTGTGTGAAAGCCGTCCTTCACCTAGCTTGTTGGGAACACAAAGTTTCTTTTCAGTTGCAAACTCCATTCCATACATATATATGGGGAGGTAGTAGCTCCAACTCGGTTTTACAGTGAAAACTGCAGGAACTTCAAACCGGCACTAGGAAACAGACTGAGAAAGCAGAGAAAAAGTGTCTCCTGCAACCCGTTCCCTTGGTGCTACATGAACGAACGTCTCTCCACTTGCTCAGTTCTGAGAGATAAGTGTGTGTGAAAGCCGTCCTTCACCTAGCTTGTTGGGAACACAAAGTTTCTTTTCAGTTGCAAACTCCATTCCATACATATATATGGGGAGGTAGTAGCTCCAACTCGGTTTGACAGTGAAAACTGCAGGAACTTCAAACCGGCACTAGGAAACAGACTGAGAAAGCAGAGAAAAAGTGTCTCCTGCTACCCGTTACCTTGGTGCTTGTTGAACGAACGTCTCTCCACTTGGGCAGTTCTGAGAGATAAGTGGGTGTGAAAGCAGTGCTTCACCCAGCTTGTTGGGAACTCAAAGTTTCTTTTCAGTTGCAAACTCCATTCCATACATATATATGGGGAGGTAGTAGCTCCAACTCGGTTTGACAGTGAAAACTGCAGGAACTTCAAACCGGCACTAGGAAACAGACTGAGAAAGCAGAGAAAAAGTGTCTCCTGCAACCCGTTCCCTTGGTGCTAGATGAAAGAACGTCTCTCCACTTGCTCAGTTCTGAGAGATAAGTGTGTGTGAAACCCGTCCTTCACCTAGCTTGCTGGGAACACAAAGTTTCTTTTCAGTTGAAAACTCCATTCCATACATATATATGGGGAGGTACTAGCTCCAACTCGGTTTGACAGTGAAAACTGCAGGAACTTCAAACCGGCAGTAGGAAACAGACTGAGAAAGCAGAGAAAAAGTGTCTCCTGCAACCCGTTCCCTTGGTGCTACATGAACGAACGTCTCTCCACTTGCTCAGTTCTGAGAGATAAGTGTGTGTGAAAGCCGTCCTTCAACTAGCTTGTTGGGAACACAAAGTTTCTTTTCAGTTGCAAACTCCATTCCTTACATATATATGGGGAGGTAGTAGCTCCAACTCGGTTTGACAGTGAAAACTGCAGGAACTTCAAACCAGCACTAGGAAACAGACTGAGAAAGCAGACAAAAGTGTCTCCTGCAACCCGTTCCATTCGTGCTAGATGAACGAACGTCTCTCCACTTGCTCAGTTCTGAGAGATAAGTGTGTGTGAAAGCCGTGCTTCACCTAGCTTGTTGGGAACTCAAAGTTTCTTTTCAATTGCAAACTCCATTCCATACATATATATGGGGAGGTAGTAGCTCCAACTCGGTTTGACAGTGAAAACTGCAGGAACTTCAAACCGGCACTAGGAAACAGACTGAGAAAGCAGAGAAAAAGTGTCTCCTGCAACCCGTTCCCTTGGTGCTAGATGAAAGAACGTCTCTCCACTTGGTCAGTTCTGAGAGATAAGTGTGTGTGAAAGCCGTCCTTCAGCTAGATTGTTGGGAACACAAAGTTTCTTTTCAGTTGCAAACTCCATTCCATACATATATATGGGGAGGTACTAGCTCCAACTCGGTTTGACAGTGAAAACTTCAGGAACTTCAAACCGGCACTAGGAAACAGACAGAGAAAGCAGAGAAAAAGTGTCTCCTGCAACCCGTTCCCTTCGTGCTAGATGAACGAACGTCTCTCCACTTGCTCAGTTCTGAGAGATAAGTGTGTGTGAAAGCCGTCCTTCACCTAGCTTGCTGGGAACACAAAGTTTCTTTTCAGTTGCAAACTCCATTCCATACATATATATGGGGAGGTACTAGCTCCAACTCGGTTTGACAGTGAAAACTGCAGGAACTTCAAACCGGCACTAGGAAACAGACTGAGAAACAGAGAAAAAGTGTCTCCTGCAACCCGTTCCCTTGGTGCTACATGAACGAACGTCTCTCCACTTGCTCAGTTCTGAGAGATAAGTGTGTGTGAAAGCCGTCCTTCACCTAGCTTGTTGGGAACACAAAGTTTCTTTTCAGTTGCAAACTCCATTCCATACATATATATGGGGAGGTAGTAGCTCCAACTCGGTTTTACAGTGAAAACTGCAGGAACTTCAAACCGGCACTAGGAAAAAGACTGAGAAAGCAGAGAAAAAGTGCCTCCTGCAACCCACTCCCTTGGTGCTAGATGAACGAACGTCACTCCACTTGCTCATTTCTGAGAGATAAGTGTGTGTGAAAGCCGTCCTTCAGCTAGATTGTTGGGAACACAAAGTTTCTTTTCAGTTGCAAACTCCATTCCATACATATATATGGGGAGGTACTAGCTCCAACTCGGTTTGACAGTGAAAACTTCAGGAACTTCAAACCGGCACTAGGAAACAGACTGAGAAAGCAGAGAAAAAGTGTCTCCTGCAACCCGTTACCTTGGTGCTTGTTGAACGAACGTCTCTCTACTTGGTCAGTTCTGAGAGATAAGTGGGTGTGAAAGCCGTGCTTCACCTAGCTTGTTGGGAACTCAAAGTTTCTTTTCAATTGCAAACTCCATTCCATACATATATATGGGGAGGTAGTAGCTCCAACTCAGTTTGACAGTGAAAACTGCAGGAACTTCAAACCGGCACTAGGAAACAGACTGAGAAAGCAGAGAAAAAGTGTCTCCTGCAACCCGTTCCCTTGGTGCTAGATGAACGAACGTCTCTCCACTTGCTCAGTTCTGAGAGATAAGTGTGTGTGAAAGCCGTCCTTCACCTAGCTTGTTGGGAACACAAAGTTTCTTTTCAGTTGCAAACTCCATTCCATACATATATATGGGGAGGTACTAGCTCCAACTCGGGTTGACAGTGAAAACTTCAGGAACTTCAAACCGGCACTAGGAAACAGACAGAGAAAGCAGAGAAAAAGTGTCTCCTGCAACCCGTTAACTTGGTGCTAGATGAACGAACGTCTCTCCGCTTGCTCAGTTCTGAGAGATAAGTGTGTGTGAAAGCCGTCCTTCACCTAGCTTGCTGGGAACACAAAGTTTCTTTTCAGTTGCAAACTCCATTCCATACATATATATGGGGAGGTACTAGCTCCAACTCGGTTTGACAGTGAAAACTGCAGGAACTTCAAACCGGCACTAGGAAACAGACTGAGAAAGCAGAGAAAAAGTGTCTCCTGCAACCCGTTCCCTTGGTGCTACATGAACGAACGTCTCTCCACTTGCTCAGTTCTGAGAGATAAGTGTGTGTGAAAGCCGTCCTTCACCTAGCTTGTTGGGAACACAAAGTTTCTTTTCAGTTGCAAACTCCATTCCATACATATATATGGGGAGGTAGTAGCTCCAACTCGGTTTTACAGTGAAAACTGCAGGAAGTTCAAACCGGCACTATGAAACAGACTGAGAAAGCAGACAAAAAGTGTCTCCTGCAACCCGTTCCCTTCGTGCTAGATGAACGAACGTCTCTCCACTTGCTCAGTTCTGAGAGATAAGTGTGTGTGAAAGCCGTCCTTCACCTAGCTTGTTGGGAACACAAAGTTTCTTTTCAGTTGCAAACTCCATTCCATACATATATATGGGGAGGTAGTAGCTCCAACTCGGTTTGACAGTGAAAACTGCAGGAACTTCAAACCGGCACTAGGAAACAGACTGAGAAAGCAGAGAAAAAGTGTCTCCTGCAACCCGTTCCCTTGGTGCTACATGAACGAACGTCTCTCCACTTGCTCAGTTCTGAGAGATAAGTGTGTGTGAAAGCCGTCCTTCACCTAGCTTGTTGGGAACACAAAGTTTCTTTTCAGTTGCAAACTCCATTCCATACATATATATGGGGAGGTAGTAGCTCCAACTCGGTTTTACAGTGAAAACTGCAGGAACTTCAAACCGGCACTAGGAAACAGACTGAGAAAGCAGAGAAAAAGTGTCTCCTGCAACCCGTTCCCTTGGTGCTAGATGAAAGAACGTCTCTCCACTTGGTCAGTTCTGAGAGATAAGTGTGTGTGAAAGCCGTCCTTCAGCTAGATTGTTGGGAACACAAAGTTTCTTTTCAGTTGCAAACTCCATTCCATACATATATATGGGGAGGTACAAGCTCCAACTCGGGTTGACAGTGAAAACTTCAGGAACTTCAAACCGGCACTAGGAAACAGACAGAGAAAGCAGAGAAAAAGTGTCTCCTGCAACCCGTTCCCTTGGTGCTAGATGAACGAACGTCTCTCCACTTGCTCAGTTCTGAGAGATAAGTGTGTGTGAAAGCCGTCCTTCACCTAGCTTGCTGGGAACACAAAGTTTCTTTTCAGTTGCAAACTCCATTCCATACATATATATGGGGAGGTAGTAGCTCCAACTCGGTTTGACAGTGAAAACTGCAGGAACTTCAAACCGGCACTAGGAAACAGACTGAGAAAGCAGACAAAAAGTGTCTCCTGCAACCCGTTCTCTTGGTGCTAGATGAACGAACGTCTCTCCACTTGCTCAGTTCTGAGAGATAAGTGTGTGTGAAAGCCGTCCTTCACCTAGCTTGTTGGGAACACAAAGTTTCTTTTCAGTTGCAAACTCCATTCCATACATATATATGGGGAGGTACTAGCTCCAACTCGGTTTTACAGTGAAAACGGCAGGAACTTCAAACCGGCACTAGGAAACAGACTGAGAAAGCAGAGAAAAAGTGTTTTCTGCAACCCGTTCCCTTGGTGCTAGAAGAACGAACGTCTCTCCACTTGCTCAGTTCTGAGAGAGAAGTGTGTTTGAAAGCCGTCCTTCACCTATCTTGTTGGGAACACAAAGTTTCTTTTCAGTTGCAAACTCCATTCCTTACATATATATGGAGAGGTAGTAGCTCCAACTCGGTTTGACAGTGAAAACTGCAGGAACTTTAAACCAGCACTAGGAAACAGACTGAGAAAGCAGAGAAAAAGTATCTCATGCAACCCGTTCCCTTGGTGCTAGATGAACGAACGTTTCGCCACTTGCTCAGTTCTGAGAGATAAGTGTGTGTGAAAGCCGTCCTTCAGCTAGATTGTTGGGAACACAAAGTTTCTTTTCAGTTGCAAACTCCATTCCATACATATATATGGGGAGGTACTAGCTCCAACTCGGATTGACAGTGAAAACTTCAGGAACTTCAAACCGGCACTAGGAAACAGACTGAGAAAGCAGAGAAAAAGTGTCTCCTGCAACCCGTTCCCTTGGTGCTAGATGAACGAACGTCTCTCCACTTGCTCAGTTCTGAGAGATAAGTGTGTGTGAAAGCCGTCCTTCACCTAGCTTGTTGGGAACACAAAGTTTCTTTTCAGTTGCAAACTCCATTTCATACATATATATGGGGAGGTACTAGCTCCAAGTCGGTTTGACAGTGAAAACTGCAGGAACTTCAAACCGGCACTAGGAAACAGACTGAGAAAGCAGAGAAAAAGTGTCTCCTGCAACCCGTTCCCTTGGTGCTACATGAACGAACGTCTCTCCACTTGCTCAGTTCTGAGAGATAAGTGTGTGTGAAAGCCGTCCTTCACCTAGCTTGTTGGGAACACAAAGTTTCTTTTCAGTTGCAAACTCCATTCCATACATATATATGGGGAGGTAGTAGCTCCAACTCGGTTTTACAGTGAAAACTGCAGGAACTTCAAACCGGCACTATGAAACAGACTGAGAAAGCAGACAAAAAGTGTCTCCTGCAACCCGTTCCCTTCGTGCTAGATGAACGAACGTCTCTCCACTTGCTCAGTTCTGAGAGATAAGTGTGTGTGAAAGCCGTCCTTCACCTAGCTTGTTGGGAACACAAAGTTTCTTTTCAGTTGCAAACTCCATTCCATACATATATATGGGGAGGTAGTAGCTCCAACTCGGTTTGACAGTGAAAACTGCAGGAACTTCAAACCGGCACTAGGAAACAGACTGAGAAAGCAGAGAAAAAGTGTCTCCTGCAACCCGTTCCCTTGGTGCTACATGAACGAACGTCTCTCCACTTGCTCAGTTCTGAGAGATAAGTGTGTGTGAAAGCCGTCCTTCACCTAGCTTGTTGGGAACACAAAGTTTCTTTTCAGTTGCAAACTCCATTCCATACATATATATGGGGAGGTAGTAGCTCCAACTCGGTTTTACAGTGAAAACTGCAGGAACTTCAAACCGGCACTAGGAAACAGACTGAGAAAGCAGAGAAAAAGTGTCTCCTGCAACCCGTTCCCTTGGTGCTAGATGAAAGAACGTCTCTCCACTTGGTCAGTTCTGAGAGATAAGTGTGTGTGAAAGCCGTCCTTCAGCTAGATTGTTGGGAACACAAAGTTTCTTTTCAGTTGCAAACTCCATTCCATACATATATATGGGGAGGTACAAGCTCCAACTCGGGTTGACAGTGAAAACTTCAGGAACTTCAAACCGGCACTAGGAAACAGACAGAGAAAGCAGAGAAAAAGTGTCTCCTGCAACCCGTTCCCTTTGTGCTAGATGAACGAACGTCTCTCCACTTGCTCAGTTCTGAGAGATAAGTGTGTGTGAAAGCCGTCCTTCACCTAGCTTGCTGGGAACACAAAGTTTCTTTTCAGTTGCAAACTCCATTCCATACATATATATGGGGAGGTAGTAGCTCCAACTCGGTTTGACAGTGAAAACTGCAGGAACTTCAAACCGGCACTAGGAAACAGACTGAGAAAGCAGACAAAAAGTGTCTCCTGCAACCCGTTCTCTTGGTGCTAGATGAACGAACGTCTCTCCACTTGCTCAGTTCTGAGAGATAAGTGTGTGTGAAAGCCGTCCTTCACCTAGCTTGTTGGGAACACAAAGTTTCTTTTCAGTTGCAAACTCCATTCCATACATATATATGGGGAGGTACTAGCTCCAACTCGGTTTTACAGTGAAAACGGCAGGAACTTCAAACCGGCACTAGGAAACAGACTGAGAAAGCAGAGAAAAAGTGTTTTCTGCAACCCGTTCCCTTGGTGCTAGAAGAACGAACGTCTCTCCACTTGCTCAGTTCTGAGAGAGAAGTGTGTTTGAAAGCCGTCCTTCACCTATCTTGTTGGGAACACAAAGTTTCTTTTCAGTTGCAAACTCCATTCCTTACATATATATGGAGAGGTAGTAGCTCCAACTCGGTTTGACAGTGAAAACTGCAGGAACTTTAAACCAGCACTAGGAAACAGACTGAGAAAGCAGAGAAAAAGTATCTCATGCAACCCGTTCCCTTGGTGCTAGATGAACGAACGTTTCGCCACTTGCTCAGTTCTGAGAGATAAGTGTGTGTGAAAGCCGTCCTTCAGCTAGATTGTTGGGAACACAAAGTTTCTTTTCAGTTGCAAACTCCATTCCATACATATATATGGGGAGGTACTAGCTCCAACTCGGATTGACAGTGAAAACTTCAGGAACTTCAAACCGGCACTAGGAAACAGACTGAGAAAGCAGAGAAAAAGTGTCTCCTGCAACCCGTTCCCTTGGTGCTAGATGAACGAACGTCTCTCCACTTGCTCAGTTCTGAGAGATAAGTGTGTGTGAAAGCCGTCCTTCACCTAGCTTGTTGGGAACACAAAGTTTCTTTTCAGTTGCAAACTCCATTTCATACATATATATGGGGAGGTACTAGCTCCAAGTCGGTTTGACAGTGAAAACTGCAGGAACTTCAAACCGGCACTAGGAAACAGACTGAGAAAGCAGAGAAAAAGTGTCTCCTGCAACCCGTTCCCTTGGTGCTACATGAACGAACGTCTCTCCTCTTGCTGAGTTCTGAGAGATAAGTGTGTGTCAAAGCCGTCCTTCACCTATCTTGTTGGGAACACAAAGTTTCTTTTCAGTTGCAAACTCCATTCCATACATATATATGGGGAGGTAGTAGCTCCAACTCGATTTTACATTGAAAACTGCAGGAACTTCAAACCGGCACTAGGAAACAGACTGAGAAAGCAGAGAAAAAGTGTCTCCTGCAACCCGGTCCCTTCGTGCTAGATGAACGAACGTCTCTCCACTTGCTCAGTTCTGAGAGATAAGTGTGTGTGAAAGCCTTCCTTCACATATCTTGATGGGAACACAAAGTTTCTTTTCAGTTGCAAACTCCATTCCATACATACATATGGGGAGGTACTAGCTCCAACTCGGTTTGACAGTGAAAACTGCAGGAACTTCAAACCGGCACTAGGAAACAGACTGAGAAAGCAGAGAAAAAGTGTCTCCTGCAACCCGTTACCTTGGTGCTTGTTGAACGAACGTCTCTCCACTTGGTCAGTTCTGAGAGAAAAGTGGGTGTGAAAGCAGTGCTTCAGCCAGCTTGTTGGGAACTCAAAGTTACTTTTCAGTTGCAAACTCCATTCCATACATATATATGGGGAGGTAGTAGCTCCAACTCGGTTTGACAGTGAAAACTGCAGGAACTTCAAACCGGCACTAGGAAACAGACTGAGAAAGCAGAGAAAAAGTGTCTCCTGCAACCCGTTCCCTTGGTGCTAGATGAAAGAACGTCTCTCCACTTGGTCAGTTCTGAGAGATAAGTGTGTGTGAAACCCGTCCTTCACCTAGCTTGCTGGGAACACAAAGTTTCTTTTCAGTTGAAAACTCCATTCCATACATATATATGGGGAGGTACTAGCTCCAACTCGGTTTGACAGTGAAAACTGCAGGAACTTCAAACCGGCACTAGGAAACAGACTGAGAAAGCAGAGAAAAAGTGTCTCCTGCAACCCGTTCCCTTGGTGCTACATGAACGAACGTCTCTCCACTTGCTCAGTTCTGAGAGATAAGTGTGTGTGAAAGCCGTCCTTCACCTAGCTTGTTGGGAACACAAAGTTTCTTTTCAGTTGCAAACTCCATTCCATACATATATATGGGGAGGTAGTAGCTCCAACTCGGTTTTACAGTGAAAACTGCAGGAACTTCAAACCGGCACTATGAAACAGACTGAGAAAGCAGACAAAAAGTGTCTCCTGCAACCCGTTCCCTTCGTGCTAGATGAACGAACGTCTCTCCACTTGCTCAGTTCTGAGAGATAAGTGTGTGTGAAAGCCGTCCTTCACCTAGCTTGTTGGGAACACAAAGTTTCTTTTCAGTTGCAAACTCCATTCCATACATATATATGGGGAGGTAGTAGCTCCAACTCGGTTTGACAGTGAAAACTGCAGGAACTTCAAACCGGCACTAGGAAACAGACTGAGAAAGCAGAGAAAAAGTGTCTCCTGCAACCCGTTCCCTTGGTGCTACATGAACGAACGTCTCTCCACTTGCTCAGTTCTGAGAGATAAGTGTGTGTGAAAGCCGTCCTTCACCTAGCTTGTTGGGAACACAAAGTTTCTTTTCAGTTGCAAACTCCATTCCATACATATATATGGGGAGGTACTAGCTCCAACTCGGTTTTACAGTGAAAACTGCAGGAACTTCAAACCGGCACTAGGAAACAGACTGAGAAAGCAGAGAAAAAGTGTCTCCTGCAACCCGTTCCCTTGGTGCTAGATGAAAGAACGTCTCTCCACTTGGTCAGTTCTGAGAGATAAGTGTGTGTGAAAGCCGTCCTTCAGCTAGATTGTTGGGAACACAAAGTTTCTTTTCAGTTGCAAACTCCATTCCATACATATATATGGGGAGGTACTAGCTCCAACTCGGGTTGACAGTGAAAACTGCAGGAACTTCAAACCGGCACTAGGAAACAGACTGAGAAAACAGAGAAAAAGTGTCTCCTGCAACCCGTTCCCTTGGTGCTACATGAACGAACGTCTCTCCACTTGCTCAGTTCTGAGAGATAAGTGTGTGTGAAAGCCGTCCTTCACCTAGCTTGCTGGGAACACAAAGTTTCTTTTTAGTTGCAAACTCCATTCCATACATATATATGGGGAGGTACTAGCTCCAACTCGGTTTGACAGTGAAAACTGCAGGAACTTCAAACCGGCACTAGGAAACAGACTGAGAAAACAGAGAAAAAGTGTCTCCTGCAACCCGTTCCCTTGGTGCTACATGAACGAACGTCTCTCCACTTGCTCAGTTCTGAGAGATAAGTGTGTGTGAAAGCCGTCCTTCACCTAGCTTGTTGGGAACACAAAGTTTCTTTTCAGTTGCAAACTCCATTCCATACATATATATGGGGAGGTAGTAGCTCCAACTCGGTTTTACAGTGAAAACTGCAGGAACTTCAAACCGGCACTATGAAACAGACTGAGAAAGCAGACAAAAAGTGTCTCCTGCAACCCGTTCCCTTCGTGCTAGATGAACGAACGTCTCTCCACTTGCTCAGTTCTGAGAGATAAGTGTGTGTGAAAGCAGTCCTTCACATATCTTGATGGGAACACAAAGTTTCTTTTCAGTTGCAAACTCCATTCCATACATATATATGGGGAGGTAGTAGCTCCAACTCGGTTTGACAGTGAAAACTGCAGGAACTTCAAACCGGCACTAGGAAACAGACTGAGAAAGCAGACAAAAAGTGTCTCCTGCAACCCGTTCTCTTGGTGCTAGATGAACGAACGTCTCTCCACTTGCTCAGTTCTGAGAGATAAGTGTGTGTGAAAGCCGTCCTTCACCTAGCTTGTTGGGAACACAAAGTTTCTTTTCAGTTGCAAACTCCATTCCATACATATATATGGGGAGGTACTAGCTCCAACTCGGTTTTACAGTGAAAACGGCAGGAACATCAAACCGGCACTAGGAAACAGACTGAGAAAGCAGAGAAAAAGTGTTTTCTGCAACCCGTTCCCTTGGTGCTAGAAGAACGAACGTCTCTCCACTTGCTCAGTTCTGAGAGAGAAGTGTGTGTGAAAGCCGTCCTTCACCTATCTTGTTGGGAACACAAAGTTTCTTTTCAGTTGCAAACTCCATTCCTTACATATATAAGGAGAGGTAGTAGCTCCAACTCTTTTTGACAGTGAAAACTGCAGGAAATTTAAACCAGCACTAGGAAACAGACTGAGAAAGCAGAGAAAAAGTATCTCATGCAACCCGTTCCCTTGGTGCTAGATGAACGAACGTTTCGCCACTTGCTCAGTTCTGAGAGATATGTGTGTGTGAAAGCCGTCCTTCACCTAGCTTGTTGGGAACACAAAGTTTCTTTTCAGTTGCAAACTCCATTCCATACATATATATGGGGAGGTACTAGCTCCAACTCGGTTTGACAGTGAAAACTTCAGGAACTTCAAACCGGCACTAGGAAACAGACTGAGAAAGCAGAGAAAAAGTGTCTCCTGCAACCCGTTCCCTTGGTGCTAGATGAACGAACGTCTCTCCACTTGCTCAGTTCTGAGAGATAAGTGTGTGTGAAAGCCGTCCTTCACCTAGCTTGTTGGGAACACAAAGTTTCTTTTCAGTTGCAAACTCCATTTCATACATATATATGGGGAGGTACTAGCTCCAAGTCGGTTTGACAGTGAAAACTGCAGGAACTTCAAACCGGCACTAGGAAACAGACTGAGAAAGCAGAGAAAAAGTGTCTCCTGCAACCCGTTCCCTTGGTGCTACATGAACGAACGTCTCTCCTCTTGCTGAGTTCTGAGAGATAAGTGTGTGTCAAAGCCGTCCTTCACCTATCTTGTTGGGAACACAAAGTTTCTTTTCAGTTGCAAACTCCATTCCATACATATATATGGGGAGGTAGTAGCTCCAACTCGATTTTACATTGAAAACTGCAGGAACTTCAAACCGGCACTAGGAAACAGACTGAGAAAGCAGAGAAAAAGTGTCTCCTGCAACCCGGTCCCTTCGTGCTAGATGAACGAACGTCTCTCCACTTGCTCAGTTCTGAGAGATAAATGTGTGTGAAAGCCTTCCTTCACATATCTTGATGGGAACACAAAGTTTCTTTTCAGTTGCAAACTCCATTCCATACATACATATGGGGAGGTACTAGCTCCAAGTCGGTTTGACAGTGAAAACTGCAGGAACTTCAAACCGGCACTAGGAAACAGACTGAGAAAGCAGAGAAAAAGTGTCTCCTGCAACCCGTTCCCTTGGTGCTTGTTGAACGAACGTCTCTCCACTTGGTCAGTTCTGAGAGAAAAGTGGGTGTGAAAGCAGTGCTTCAGCCAGCTTGTTGGGAACTCAAAGTTACTTTTCAGTTGCAAACTCCATTCCATACATATATATGGGGAGGTAGTAGCTCCAACTCGGTTTGACAGTGAAAACTGCAGGAACTTCAAACCGGCACTAGGAAACAGACTGAGAAAGCAGAGAAAAAGTGTCTCCTGCAACCCGTTCCCTTGGTGCTAGATGAAAGAACGTCTCTCCACTTGGTCAGTTCTGAGAGATAAGTGTGTGTGAAACCCGTCCTTCACCTAGCTTGCTGGGAACACAAAGTTTCTTTTCAGTTGAAAACTCCATTCCATACATATATATGGGGAGGTACTAGCTCCAACTCGGTTTGACAGTGAAAACTGCAGGAACTTCAAACCGGCACTAGGAAACAGACTGAGAAAGCAGAGAAAAAGTGTCTCCTGCAACCCGTTCCCTTGGTGCTAGATGAAAGAACGTCTCTCCACTTGGTCAGTTCTGAGAGATAAGTGTGTGTGAAACCCGTCCTTCACCTAGCTTGCTGGGAACACAAAGTTTCTTTTCAGTTGCAAACTCCATTCCATACATATATATGGGGAGGTACTAGCTCCAACTCGGTTTGACAGTGAAAACTGCAGGAACTTCAAACCGGCACTAGGAAACAGACTGAGAAAGCAGAGAAAAAGTGTCTCCTGCAACCCGTTCCCTTGGTGCTACGTGAACGAACGTCTCTCCACTTGCTCAGTTCTGAGAGATAAGTGTGTGTGAAAGCCGTCCTTCACCTAGCTTGTTGGGAACACAAAGTTTCTTTTCAGTTGCAAACTCCATTCCATACATATATATGGGGAGGTAGTAGCTCCAACTCGGTTTGACAGTGAAAACTGCAGGAACTTCAAAAAGGCACTATGAAACAGACTGAGAAAGCAGACAAAAAGTGTCTCCTGCAACCCGTTCCCTTCGTACTAGATGAACGAACGTCTCTCAACTTGCTCAGTTTTGAGAGATAAGTGTGTGTGAAAGCAGTCCTTCACATATCTTGATGGGAACACAAAGTTTCTTTTCAGTTGCAAACTCCATTCCATACATATATATGGGGAGGTACTAGCTCCAACTCGGTTTGACAGTGAAAACTGCAGGAACTTCAAACCGGCACTAGGAAACAGACTGAGAAAGCAGACAAAAAGTGTCTCCTGCAACACGTTCCCTTCGTGCTAGATGAACGAACGTCTCTCCACTTGCTCAGTTCTGAGAGATAAGTGTGTGTGAAAGCCGTCCTTCACATATCTTGATGGGAACACAAAGTTTCTTTTCAGTTGCAAACTCCATTCCATACATATATATGGGGAGGTACTAGCTCCAACTCGGTTTGACAGTGAAAACTGCAGGAACTTCAAACCGGCACTAGGAAACAGACTGAGAAATCAGAGAAAAAGTGTCTCCTGCAACCCGTTACCTTGGTGCTAGTTGAACGAACGTCTCTCCACTTGGTCAGTTCTGAGAGATAAGTGTGTGTGAAAGCCGTGCTTCACCTAGCTTGTTGGGAACACAAAGTTTCTTTTCAGTTGCAAACTCCATTCCATACATATATATGGGGAGGTAGTAGCTCCAACTCGGTTTTACAGTGAAAACTGCAGGAACTTCAAAACGGCACTAGGAAAAAGACTGAGAAAGCAGAGAAAAAGTGCCTCCTGCAACCCGTTCCCTTCGTGCTAGATGAACGAACGTCTCTCCACTTGCTCAGTTCTGAGAGATAAGTGTGTGTGAAAGCAGTCCTTCACATATCTTGATGGGAACACAAAGTTTCTTTTCAGTTGCAAACTCCATTCCATACATATATATGGGGAGGTAGTAGCTCCAACTCGGTTTGACAGTGAAAACTGCAGGAACTTCAAACCGGCACTAGGAAACAGACTGAGAAAGCAGACAAAAAGTGTCTCCTGCAACACGTTCTCTTGGTGCTAGATGAACGAACGTCTCTCCACTTGCTCAGTTCTGAGAGATAAGTGTGTGTGAAAGCCGTCCTTCACCTAGCTTGTTGGGAACACAAAGTTTCTTTTCAGTTGCAAACTCCATTCCATACATATATATGGGGAGGTACTAGCTCCAACTCGGTTTTACAGTGAAAACGGCAGGAACTTCAAACCGGCACTAGGAAACCGACTGAGAAAGCAGAGAAAAAGTGTTTTCTGCAACCCGTTCCCTTGGTGCTAGAAGAACGAACGTCTCTCCACTTGCTCAGTTCTGAGAGAGAAGTGTGTGTGAAAGCCGTCCTTCACCTATCTTGTTGGGAACACAAAGTTTCTTTTCAGTTGCAAACTCCATTCCTTACATATATATGGAGAGGTAGTAGCTCCAACTCGGTTTGACAGTGAAAACTGCAGGAAATTTAAACCAGCACTAGGAAACAGACTGAGAAAGCAGAGAAAAAGTATCTCATGCAACCCGTTCCCTTGGTGCTAGATGAACGAACGTTTCGCCACTTGCTCAGTTCTGAGAGATAAGTGTGTGTGAAAGCCGTCCTTCAGCTAGATTGTTGGGAACACAAAGTTTCTTTTCAGTTGCAAACTCCATTCCATACATATATATGGGGAGGTACTAGCTCCAACTCGGTTTGACAGTGAAAACTTCAGGAACTTCAAACCGGCACTAGGAAACAGACTGAGAAAGCAGAGAAAAAGTGTCTCCTGCAACCCGTTCCCTTGGTGCTAGATGAACGAACGTCTCTCCACTTGCTCAGTTCTGAGAGATAAGTGTGTGTGAAAGCCGTCCTTCACCTAGCTTGTTGGGAACACAAAGTTTCTTTTCAGTTGCAAACTCCATTTCATACATATATATGGGGAGGTACTAGCTCCAAGTCGGTTTGACAGTGAAAACTGCAGGAACTTCAAACCGGCACTAGGAAACAGACTGAGAAAGCAGAGAAAAAGTGTCCCCTGCAACCCGTTCCCTTGGTGCTACATGAACGAACGTCTCTCCTCTTGCTGAGTTCTGAGAGATAAGTGTGTGTCAAAGCCGTCCTTCACCTATCTTGTTGGGAACACAAAGTTTCTTTTCAGTTGCAAACTCCATTCCATACATATATATGGGGAGGTAGGAGCTCCAACTCGATTTTACATTGAAAACTGCAGGAACTTCAAACCGGCACTAGGAAACAGACTGAGAAAGCAGAGAAAAAGTGTCTCCTGCAACCCGGTCCCTTCGTGCTAGATGAACGAACGTCTCTCCACTTGCTCAGTTCTGAGAGATAAGTGTGTGTGAAAGCCTTCCTTCACATATCTTGATGGGAACACAAAGTTTCTTTTCAGTTGCAAACTCCATTCCATACATACATATGGGGAGGTACTAGCTCCAACTCGGTTTGACAGTGAAAACTGCAGGAACTTCAAACCAGCACTAGGAAACAGACTGAGAAAGCAGAGAAAAAGTGTCTCCTGCAACCCGTTACCTTGGTGCTTGTTGAACGAACGTCTCTCCACTTGGTCAGTTCTGAGAGAAAAGTGGGTGTGAAAGCAGTGCTTCAGCCAGCTTGTTGGGAACTCAAAGTTACTTTTCAGTTGCAAACTCCATTCCATACATATATATGGGGAGGTAGTAGCTCCAACTCGGTTTGACAGTGAAAACTGCAGGAACTTCAAACCGGCACTAGGAAACAGACTGAGAAAGCAGAGAAAAAGTGTCTCCTGCAACCCGTTCCCTTGGTGCTAGATGAAAGAACGTCTCTCCACTTGGTCAGTTCTGAGAGATAAGTGTGTGTGAAACCCTTCCTTCACCTAGCTTGCTGGGAACACAAAGTTTCTTTTCAGTTGAAAACTCCATTCCATACATATATATGGGGAGGTACTAGCTCCAACTCGGTTTGACAGTGAAAACTGCAGGAACTTCAAACCGGCACTAGGAAACAGACTGAGAAAGCAGAGAAAAAGTGTCTCCTGCAACCCGTTCCCTTGGTGCTAGATGAAAGAACGTCTCTCCACTTGGTCAGTTCTGAGAGATAAGTGTGTGTGAAACCCGTCCTTCACCTAGCTTGCTGGGAACACAAAGTTTCTTTTCAGTTGCAAACTCCATTCCATACATATATATGGGGAGGTACTAGCTCCAACTCGGTTTGACAGTGAAAACTGCAGGAACTTCAAACCGGCACTAGGAAACAGACTGAGAAAGCAGAGAAAAAGTGTCTCCTGCAACCCGTTCCCTTGGTGCTACATGAACGAACGTCTCTCCACTTGCTCAGTTCTGAGAGATAAGTGTGTGTGAAAGCCGTCCTTCACCTAGCTTGTTGGGAACACAAAGTTTCTTTTCAGTTGCAAACTCCATTCCATACATATATATGGGGAGGTAGTAGCTCCAACTCGGTTTTACAGTGAAAACTGCAGGAACTTCAAACCGGCACTATGAAACAGACTGAGAAAGCAGACAAAAAGTGTCTCCTGCAACCCGTTCCCTTCGTGCTAGATGAACGAACGTCTCTCCACTTGCTCAGTTTTGAGAGATAAGTGTGTGTGAAAGCAGTCCTTCACATATCTTGATGGGAACACAAAGTTTCTTTTCAGTTGCAAACTCCATTCCATACATATATATGGGGAGGTACTAGCTCCAACTCGGTTTGACAGTGAAAACTGCAGGAACTTCAAACCGGCACTAGGAAACAGACTGAGAAAGCAGACAAAAAGTGTCTCCTGCAACCCGTTCCCTTGGTGCTACATGAACGAACGTCTCTCCGCTTGCTGAGTTCTGAGAGATAAGTGTGTGTCAAAGCCGTCCTTCACCTATCTTGTTGGGAACACAAAGTTTCTTTTCAGTTGCAAACTCCATTCCATACATATATATGGGGAGGTAGTAGCTCCAACTCGATTTTACATTGAAAACTGCAGGAACTTCAAACCGGCACTAGGAAACAGACTGAGAAAGCAGAGAAAAAGTGTCTCCTGCAACCCGGTCCCTTCGTGCTAGATGAACGAACGTCTCTCCACTTGCTCAGTTCTGAGAGATAAGTGTGTGTGAAAGCCTTCCTTCACATATCTTGATGGGAACACAAAGTTTCTTTTCAGTTGCAAACTCCATTCCATACATACATATGGGGAGGTACTAGCTCCAACTCGGTTTGACAGTGAAAACTGCAGGAACTTCAAACCGGCACTAGGAAACAGACTGAGAAAGCAGAGAAAAAGTGTCTCCTGCAACCCGTTACCTTGGTGCTTGTTGAACGAACGTCTCTCCACTTGGTCAGTTCTGAGAGAAAAGTGGGTGTGAAAGCAGTGCTTCAGCCAGCTTGTTGGGAACTCAAAGTTACTTTTCAGTTGCAAACTCCATTCCATAAATATATATGGGGAGGTAGTAGCTCCAACTCGGTTTGACAGTGAAAACTGCAGGAACTTCAAACCGGCACTAGGAAACAGACTGAGAAAGCAGAGAAAAAGTGTCTCCTGCAACCCGTTCCCTTGGTGCTAGATGAAAGAACGTCTCTCCACTTGGTCAGTTCTGAGAGATAAGTGTGTGTGAAACCCGTCCTTCACCTAGCTTGCTGGGAACACAAAGTTTCTTTTCAGTTGAAAACTCCATTCCATACATATATATGGGGAGGTACTAGCTCCAACTCGGTTTGACAGTGAAAACTGCAGGAACTTCAAACCGGCACTAGGAAACAGACTGAGAAAGCAGAGAAAAAGTGTCTCCTGCAACCCGTTCCCTTGGTGCTAGATGAAAGAACGTCTCTCCACTTGGTCAGTTCTGAGAGATAAGTGTGTGTGAAACCCGTCCTTCACCTAGCTTGCTGGGAACACAAAGTTTCTTTTCAGTTGCAAACTCCATTCCATACATATATATGGGGAGGTACTAGCTCCAACTCGGTTTGACAGTGAAAACTGCAGGAACTTCAAACCGGCACTAGGAAACAGACTGAGAAAGCAGAGAAAACGTGTCTCCTGCAACCCGTTCCCTTGGTGCTACGTGAACGAACGTCTCTCCACTTGCTCAGTTCTGAGAGATAAGTGTGTGTGAAAGCCGTCCTTCACCTAGCTTGTTGGGAACACAAAGTTTCTTTTCAGTTGCAAACTCCATTCCATACATATATATGGGGAGGTAGTAGCTCCAACTCGGTTTTACAGTGAAAACTGCAGGAACTTCAAACCGGCACTATGAAACAGACTGAGAAAGCAGACAAAAAGTGTCTCCTGCAACCCGTTCCCTTCGTACTAGATGAACGAACGTCTCTCAACTTGCTCAGTTTTGAGAGATAAGTGTGTGTGAAAGCAGTCCTTCACATATCTTGTTGGGAACACAAAGTTTCTTTTCAGTTGCAAACTCCATTCCATACATATATATGGGGAGGTACTAGCTCCAACTCGGTTTGACAGTGAAAACTGCAGGAACTTCAAACCGGCACTAGGAAACAGACTGAGAAAGCAGACAAAAAGTGTCTCCTGCAACACGTTCCCTTCGTGCTAGATGAACGAACGTCTCTCCACTTGCTCAGTTCTGAGAGATAAGTGTGTGTGAAAGCCGTCCTTCACATATCTTGATGGGAACACAAAGTTTCTTTTCAGTTGCAAACTCCATTCCATACATATATATGGGGAGGTACTAGCTCCAACTCGTTTTGACAGTGAAAACTGCAGGAACTTCAAACCGGCACTAGGAAGCAGACTGAGAAATCAGAGAAAAAGTGTCTCCTGCAACCCGTTACCTTGGTGCTAGTTGAACGAACGTCTCTCCACTTGGTCAGTTCTGAGAGATAAGTGTGTGTGAAAGCCGTGCTTCACCTAGCTTGTTGGGAACTCAAAGTTTCTTTTCAGTTGCAAACTCCATTCCATACATATATATGGGGAGGTAGTAGCTCCAACTCGGTTTTACAGTGAAAACTGCAGGAACTTCAAAACGGCACTAGGAAAAAGACTGAGAAAGCAGAGAAAAAGTGCCTCCTGCAACCCACTCCCTTGGTGCTAGATGAACGAACGTCTCTCCACTTGCTCATTTCTGAGAGATAAGTGTGTGTGAAAGCCGCCTTCAGCTAGATTGTTGGGAACACAAAGTTTCTTTTCAGTTGCAAACTCCATTCCATACATATATATGGGGAGGTACTAGCTCCAACTCGGTTTGACAGTGAAAACTTCAGGAACTTCAAACCGGCACTAGGAAACAGACTGAGAAAGCAGAGAAAATGTGTCTCCTGCAACCCGTTACCTTGGTGCTTGTTGAACGAACGTCTCTCCACTTGGTCAGTTCTGAGAGATAAGTGGGTGTGAAAGCCGTGCTTCACCTAGCTTGTTGGGAACTCAAAGTTTCTTTTCAATTGCAAACTCCATTCCATACATATATATGGGGAGGTAGTAGCTCCAACTCGGTTTGACAGTGAAAACTGCAGGAACTTCAAACTGGCACTAGGAAACAGACTGAGAAAGCAGAGAAAAAGTGTCTCCTGCAACCTGTTCCCTTGGTGCTAGATGAACGAACGTCTCTCCACTTGCTCAGTTCTGAGAGATAAGTGTGTGTGAAAGCCGTCCTTCACCTAGCTTGTTGGGAACACAAAGTTTCTTTTCAGTTGCAAACTCCATTCCATACATATATATGGGGAGGTACTAGCTCCAACTCGGTTTTACAGTGAAAACGGCAGGAACTTCAAACCGGCACTAGGAAACAGACTGAGAAAGCAGAGAAAAAGTGTTTTCTGCAACCCGTTCCCTTGGTGCTAGAAGAACGAACGTCTCTCCACTTGCTCAGTTCTGAGAGAGAAGTGTGTGTGAAAGCCGTCCTTCAGCTAGATTGTTGGGAACACAAAGTTTCTTTTCAGTTGCAAACTCCATTCCATACATATATATGGGGAGGTACTAGCTCCAACTCGGTTTGACAGTGAAAACTTCAGGAACTTCAAACCGGCACTAGGAAACAGACTGAGAAAGCAGAGAAAAAGTGTCTCCTGCAACCCGTTCCCTTGGTGCTAGATGAACGAACATCTCTCCACTTGCTCAGTTCTGAGAGATAAGTGTGTGTCAAAGCCGTCCTTCACCTATCTTCTTGGGAAAACAAAGTTTCTTTTCAGTTGCAAACTCCATTCCATACATATATATGGGGAGGTAGTAGCTCCAACTCGGTTTGACAGTGAAAACTGCAGGAACTTCAAACCGGCACTAGGAAACAGACTGAGAAAGCAGAGAAAAAGTGTCTCCTGCAACCCGTTCCCTTGGTGCTAGATGAAAGAACGTCTCTCCACTTGGTCAGTTCTGAGAGATAAGTGTGTGTGAAACCCGTCCTTCACCTAGCTTGCTGGGAACACAAAGTTTCTTTTCAGTTGAAAACTCCATTCCATACATATATATGGGGAGGTACTAGCTCCAACTCGGTTTGACAGTGAAAACTGCAGGAACTTCAAACCGGCACTAGGAAACAGACTGAGAAAGCAGAGAAAAAGTGTCTCCTGCAACCCGTTCCCTTGGTGCTACATGAACGAACGTCTCTCCACTTGCTCAGTTCTGAGAGATAAGTGTGTGTCAAAGCCGTCCTTCACATAGCTTGTTGGGAACACAAAGTTTCTTTTCAGTTGCAAACTCCATTCCATACATATATATGGGGAGGTACTAGCTCCAACTCGGTTTTACAGTGAAAACTGCAGGAACTTCAAACCGGCACTAGGAAACAGACTGAGAAAGCAGACAAAAAGTGTCTCCTGCAACCCGTTCCCTTCGTGCTAGATGAACGAACGTCTCTCCACTTGCTCAGTTCTGAGAGATAAGTGTGTGTGAAAGCAGTCCTTCACATATCTTGATGGGAACACAAAGTTTCTTTTCAGTTGCAAACTCCATTCCATACATATATATGGGGAGGTAGTAGCTCCAACTCGGTTTGACAGTGAAAACTGCAGGAACTTCAAACCGGCACTAGGAAACAGACTGAGAAAGCAGAGAAAAAGTGTCTCCTGCAACCCGTTACCTTGGTGCTAGTTGAACGAACGTCTCTCCACTTGGTCAGTTCTGAGAGATAAGTGGGTGTGAAAGCCGTGCTTCACCTAGCTTGTTGGGAACTCAAAGTTTCTTTTCAGTTGCAAACTCCATTCCATACATATATATGGGGAGGTAGTAGCTCCAACTCGGTTTTACAGTGAAAACTGCAGGAACTTCAAACCGGCACTAGGAAACAGACTGAGAAAGCAGAGAAAAAGTGTCTCCTGCAACCCGTTCCCTTGGTGCTAGATGAACGAACGTCTCTCCACTTGGTCAGTTCTGAGAGATAAGTGTGTGTGAAAGCCGTGCTTCACCTAGCTTGTTGGGAACTCAAAGTTTCTTTTCAATTGCAAACTCCATTCCATACATATATATGGGGAGGTAGTAGCTCCAACTCGGTTTGACAGTGAAAACTGCAGGAACTTCAAACCGGCACTAGGAAACAGACTGAGAAAGCAGACAAAAAGTGTCTCCTGCAACCCGTTCCCTTCGTGCTAGATGAACGAACGTCTCTCCACTTGCTCAGTTCTGAGAGATAAGTGTGTGTGAAAGCCGTCCTTCACATATCTTGATGGGAACACAAAGTTTCTTTTCAGTTGCAAACTCCATTCTATACATATATATGGGGAGGTACTAGCTCCAACTCGGTTTGACAGTGAAAACTGCAGGAACTTCAAATCGGCACTAGGAAACAGCCTGAGAAAGCAGAGAAAAAGTGTCTCCTGCAACCCGTTACCTTGGTGCTAGTTGAACGAACGTCTCTCCACTTGGTCAGTTCTGAGAGATAAGTGGGTGTGAAAGCCGTGCTTCACCTAGCTTGTTGGGAACTCAAAGTTTCTTTTCAGTTGCAAACTCCATTCCATACATATATATGGGGAGGTAGTAGCTCCAACTCGGTTTTACAGTGAAAACTGCAGGAACTTCAAACCGGCACTAGGAAAAAGACTGAGAAAGCAGAGAAAAAGTGCCTCCTGCAACCCACTCCCTTGGTGCTAGATGAACGAACGTCTCTCCACTTGCTCATTTCTGAGAGATAAGTGTGTGTGAAAGCCGTCCTTCGGCTAGATTGTTGGGAACACAAAGTTTCTTTTCAGTTGCAAACTCCATTCCATACATATATATGGGGAGGTAGTAGCTCCAACTCGGTTTGACAGTGAAAACTGCAGGAACTTCAAACCGGCACTAGGAAACAGACTGAGAAAGCAGACAAAAAGTGTCTTCTGCAACCCGTTCCCTTCGTGCTAGATGAACGAACGTCTCTCCACTTGCTCAGTTCTGAGAGATAAGTGTGTGTGAAAGCCGTCCTTCACATATCTTGATGGGAACACAAAGTTTCTTTTCAGTTGCAAACTCCATTCCATACATATATATGGGGAGGTACTAGCTCCAACTCGGTTTGACAGTGAAAACTTCAGGAACTTCAAACCGGCACTAGGAAACAGACTGAGAAAGCAGAGAAAATGTGTCTCCTGCAACCCGTTACCTTGGTGCTTGTTGAACGAACGTCTCTCCACTTGGTCAGTTCTGAGAGATAAGTGGGTGTGAAAGCCGTGCTTCACCTAGCTTGTTGGGAACTCAAAGTTTCTTTTCAATTGCAAACTCCATTCCATACATATATATGGGGAGGTAGTAGCTCCAACTCGGTTTGACAGTGAAAACTGCAGGAACTTCAAACCGGCACTAGGAAACAGACTGAGAAAGCAGAGAAAAAGTGTCTCCTGCAACCCGTTCCCTTGGTGCTAGATGAACGAACGTCTCTCCACTTGCTCAGTTCTGAGAGATAATTGTGTGTGAAAGCCGTCCTTCACCTAGCTTGTTGGGAACACAAAGTTTCTTTTCAGTTGCAAACTCCATTCCATACATATATATGGGGAGGTACTAGCTCCAACTCGGTTTTACAGTGAAAACGGCAGGAACTTCAAACCGGCACTAGGAAACAGACTGAGAAAGCAGAGAAAAAGTGTTTTCTGCAACCCGTTCCCTTGGTGCTAGAAGAACGAACGTCTCTCCACTTGCTCAGTTCTGAGAGAGAAGTGTGTGTGAAAGCCGTCCTTCACCTATCTTGTTGGGAACACAAAGTTTCTTTTCAGTTGCAAACTCCATTCCTTACATATATATGGAGAGGTAGTAGCTCCAACTCGGTTTGACAGTGAAAACTGCAGGAACTTTAAACCAGCACTAGGAAACAGACTGAGAAAGCAGAGAAAAAGTATCTCATGCAACCCGTTCCCTTGGTCCTAGATGAACGAAAGTTTCGCCACTTGCTCAGTTCTGAGAGATAAGTGTGTGTGAAAGCCGTCCTTCAGCTAGATTGTTGGGAACACAAAGTTTCTTTTCAGTTGCAAACTCCATTCCATACATATATATGGGGAGGTACTAGCTCCAACTCGGTTTGACAGTGAAAACTTCAGGAACTTCAAACCGGCACTAGGAAACAGACTGAGAAAGCAGAGAAAAAGTGTCTCCTGCAACCCGTTCCCTTGGTGCTAGATGAACGAACGTCTCTCCACTTGCTCAGTTCTGAGAGATAAGTGTGTGTGAAAGCCGTCCTTCACCTAGCTTGCTGGGAACACAAAGTTTCTTTTCAGTTGCAAACTCCATTTCATACATATATATGGGGAGGTACTAGCTCCAAGTCGGTTTGACAGTGAAAACTGCAGGAACTTCAAACCGGCACTAGGAAACAGACTGAGAAAGCAGAGAAAATGTGTCTCCTGCAACCCGTTCCCTTGGTGCTACATGAACGAACGTCTCTCCACTTGCTGAGTTCTGAGAGATAAGTGTGTGTCAAAGTCGTCCTTCACCTATCTTGTTGGGAACACAAAGTTTCTTTTCAGTTGCAAACTCCATTCCATACATATATATGGGGAGGTAGTAGCTCCAACTCGATTTTACATTGAAAACTGCAGGAACTTCAAACCGGCACTAGGAAACAGACTGAGAAAGCAGAGAAAAAGTGTCTCCTGCAACCCGGTCCCTTCGTGCTAGATGAACGAACGTCTCTCCACTTGCTCAGTTCTGAGAGATAAGTGTGTGTGAAAGCCTTCCTTCACATATCTTGATGGGAACACAAAGTTTCTTTTCAGTTGCAAACTCCATTCCATACATACATATGGGGAGGTACAAGCTCCAACTCGGTTTGACAGTGAAAACTGCAGGAACTTCAAACCGGCACTAGGAAACAGACTGAGAAAGCAGAGAAAAAGTGTCTCCTGCAACCCGTTACCTTGGTGCTTGTTGAACGAACGTCTCTCCACTTGGTCAGTTCTGAGAGATAAGTGGGTGTGAAAGCAGTGCTTCAGCCAGCTTGTTGGGAACTCAAAGTTACTTTTCAGTTGCAAACTCCATTCCATACATATATATGGGGAGGTAGTAGCTCCAACTCGGTTTGACAGTGAAAACTGCAGGAACTTCAAACCGGCACTAGGAAACAGACTGAGAAAGCAGAGAAAAAGTGTCTCCTGCAACCCGTTCCCTTGGTGCTAGATGAAAGAACGTCTCTCCACTTGGTCATTTCTGAGAGATAAGTGTGTGTGAAACCCGTCCTTCACCTAGCTTGCTGGGAACACAAAGTTTCTTTTCAGTTGAAAACTCCATTCCATACATATATATGGGGAGGTACTAGCTCCAACTCGGTTTGACAGTGAAAACTGCAGGAACTTCAAACCGGCACTAGGAAACAGACAGAGAAAGCAGAGAAAAAGTGTCTCCTGCAACCCGTTCCCTTGGTGCTACATGAACGAACGTCTCTCCACTTGCTCAGTTCTGAGAGATAAGTGTGTGTCAAAGCCGTCCTTCACATAGCTTGTTGGGAACACAAAGTTTCTTTTCAGTTGCAAACTCCATTCCATACATATATATGGGGAGGTACTAGCTCCAACTCGGTTTTACAGTGAAAACTGCAGGAACTTCAAACCGGCACTATGAAACAGACTGAGAAAGCAGACAAAAAGTGTCTCCTGCAACCCGTTCCCTTCGTGCTAGATGAACGAACGTCTCTACACTTGCTCAGTTCTGAGAGATAAGTGTGTGTGAAAGCAGTCCTTCACATATCTTGATGGGAACACAAAGTTTCTTTTCAGTTGCAAACTCCATTCCATACATATATATGGGGAGGTAGTAGCTCCAACTCGGTTTGACAGTGAAAACTGCAGGAACTTCAAACCGGCACTAGGAAACAGACTGAGAAAGCAGAGAAAAAGTGTCTCCTGCAACCCGTTACCTTGGTGCTAGTTGAACGAACGTCTCTCCACTTGGTCAGTTCTGAGAGATAAGTGGGTGTGAAAGCCGTGCTTCACCTAGCTTGTTGGGAACTCAAAGTTTCTTTTCAGTTGCAAACTCCATTCCATACATATATATGGGGAGGTAGTAGCTCCAACTCGGTTTTACAGTGAAAACTGCAGGAACTTCAAACCGGCACTAGGAAACAGACTGAGAAAGCAGAGAAAAAGTGTCTCCTGCAACCCGTTGCCTTGGTGCTAGATGAACGAACGTCTCTCCACTTGGTCAGTTCTGAGAGATAAGTGTGTGTGAAAGCCGTGCTTCACCTAGCTTGTTGGGAACTCAAAGTTTCTTTTCAATTGCAAACTCCATTCCATACATATATATGGGGAGGTAGTAGCTCCAACTCGGTTTGACAGTGAAAACTGCAGGAACTTCAAACCGGCACTAGGAAACAGACTGAGAAAGCAGACAAAAAGTGTCTCCTGCAACCCGTTCCCTTCGTGCTAGATGAACGAACGTCTCTCCACTTGCTCAGTTCTGAGAGATAAGTGTGTGTGAAAGCCGTCCTTCACATATCTTGATGGGAACACAAAGTTTCTTTTCACTTGCAAACTCCATTCCATACATATATATGGGGAGGTACTAGCTCCAACTCGGTTTGACAGTGAAAACTGCAGGAACTTCAAATCGGCACTAGGAAACAGACTGAGAAAGCAGAGAAAAAGTGTCTCCTGCAACCCGTTACCTTGGTGCTAGTTGAACGAACGTCTCTCCACTTGGTCAGTTCTGAGAGATAAGTGGGTGTGAAAGCCGTGCTTCACCTAGCTTGTTGGGAACTCAAAGTTTCTTTTCAGTTGCAAACTCCATTCCATACATATATATGGGGAGGTAGTAGCTCCAACTCGGTTTGACAGTGAAAACTGCAGGGACTTCAAACCGGCACTAGGAAAAAGACTGAGAAAGCAGAGAAAAAGTGCCTCCTGCAACCCACTCCCTTGGTGCTAGATGAACGAACGTCTCTCCACTTGCTCATTTCTGAGAGATAAGTGTGTGTGAAAGCCGTCCTTCAGCTAGATTTTTGGGAACACAAAGTTTCTTTTCAGTTGCAAACTCCATTCCATACATATATATGTGGAGGTACTAGCTCCAACTCGGTTTGACAGTGAAAACTTCAGGAACTACAAACCGGCACTAGGAAACAGACTGAGAAAGCAGAGAAAAAGTGTCTCCTGCAACCCGTTACCTTGGTGCTTGTTGAACGAACGTCTCTCCACTTGGTCAGTTCTGAGAGATAAGTGGGTGTGAAAGCCGTGCTTCACCTAGCTTGTTGGGAACTCAAAGTTTCTTTTCAGTTGCAAACTCCATTCCATACATATATATGGGGAGGTAGTAGCTCCAACTCGGTTTGACAGTGAAAACTGCAGGAACTTCAAACCGGCACTAGGAAACAGACTGAGAAAGCAGAGAAAAAGTGTCTCCTGCAACCCGTTCCCTTGGTGCTAGATGAACGAACGTCTCTCCACTTGCTCAGTTCTGAGAGATAAGTGTGTGTGAAAGCCGTCCTTCACCAAGCTTGTTGGGAACACAAAGTTTCTTTTCAGTTGCAAACTCCATTCCATACATATATATGGGGAGGTACTAGCTCCAACTCGGTTTTACAGTGAAAACGGCAGGAACTTCAAACCGGCACTAGGAAACAGACTGAGAAAGCAGAGAAAAAGTGTTTTCTGCAACCCGTTCCCTTGGTGCTAGAAGAACGAACGTCTCTCCACTTGCTCAGTTCTGAGAGAGAAGTGTGTGTGAAAGCCGTCCTTCAGCTAGATTGTTGGGAACACAAAGTTTCTTTTCAGTTGCAAACTCCATTCCATACATATATATGGGGAGGTACTAGCTCCAACTCGGTTTGACAGTGAAAACTTCAGGAACTTCAAACCGGCACTAGGAAACAGACTGAGAAAGCAGAGAAAAAGTGTCTCCTGCAACCCGTTCCCTTGGTGCTAGATGAACGAACGTCTCTCCACTTGCTCAGTTCTGAGAGATAAGTGTGTGTGAAAGCCGTCCTTCACCTAGCTTGCTGGGAACACAAAGTTTCTTTTCAGTTGCAAACTCCATTTTATACATATATATGGGGAGGTACTAGCTCCAAGTCGGTTTGACAGTGAAAACTGCAGGAACTTCAAACCGGCACTAGGAAACAGACTGAGAAAGCAGAGAAAAAGTGTCTCCTGCAACCCGTTCCCTTGGTGCTAGATGAACGAACGTCTCTCCACTTGCTCAGTTCTGAGAGATAAGTGTGTGTCAAAGCCGTCCTTCACCTATCTTGTTGGGAACACAAAGTTTCTTTTCAGTTGCAAACTCCATTCCATACATATATATGGGGAGGTAGTAGCTCCAACTCGATTTTACATTGAAAACTGCAGGAACTTCAAACCGTCACTAGGAAACAGACTGAGAAAGCAGAGAAAAAGTGTCTCCTGCCACCCGGTCCCTTCGTGCTAGATGAACGAACGTCTCTCCACTTGCTCAGTTCTGAGAGATAAGTGTGTGTGAAAGCCTTCCTTCACATATCTTGATGGGAACACAAAGTTTCTTTTCAGTTGCAAACTCCATTCCATACATACATATGGGGAGGTACTAGCTCCAACTCGGTTTGACAGTGAAAACTGCAGGAACTTCAAACCGGCACTAGGAAACAGACTGAGAAAGCAGAGAAAAAGTGTCTCCTGCAACCCGTTACCTAGGTGCTTGTTGAACGAACGTCTCTCCACTTGGTCAGTTCTGAGAGATAAGTGGGTGTGAAAGCAGTGCTTCAGCCAGCTTGTTGGGAACTCAAAGTTACTTTTCAGTTGCAAACTCCATTCCATACATATATATGGGGAGGTAGTAGCTCCAACTCGGTTTGACAGTGAAAACTGCAGGAACTTCAAACCGGCACTAGGAAACAGACTGAGAAAGCAGAGAAAAAGTGTCTCCTGCAACCCGTTCCCTTGGTGCTAGATGAACGAACGTCTCTCCACTTGCTCAGTTCTGAGAGATAAGTGTATGTGAAAGCCGTCCTTCACCTAGCTTGCTGGGAACACAAAGTTTCTTTTCAGATGCAAACTCCATTTCATACATATATATGGGGAGGTACTAGCTCCAAGTCGGTTTGACAGTGAAAACTGCAGGAACTTCAAACCGGCACTAGGAAACAGACTGAGAAAGCAGAGAAAAACTGTCTCCTGCAACCCGTTCCCTTGGTGCTACATGAACGAACGTCTCTCCAGTTGCTGAGTTCTGAGAGATAAGTGTGTGTCAAAGCCGTCCTTCACCTATCTTGTTGGGAACACAAAGTTTCTTTTCAGTTGCAAACTCCATTCCATACATATATATGGGGAGGTAGTAGCTCCAACTCGATTTTACTTTGAAAACTGCAGGAACTTCAAACCGGCACTAGGAAACAGACTGAGAAAGCAGAGAAAAAGTGTCTCCTGCAACCCGGTCCCTTCGTGCTAGATGAACGAACGTCTCTCCACTTGCTCAGTTCTGAGAGATAAGTGTGTGTGAAAGCCTTCCTTCACATATCTTGATGGGAACACAAAGTTTCTTTTCAGTTGCAAACTCCATTCCATACATACATATGGGGAGGTACTAGCTCCAACTCGGTTTTACAGTGAAAACTGCAGGAACTTCAAACCGGCACTAGGAAACAGACTGAGAAAGCAGAGAAAAAGTGTCTCCTGCAACCCGTTACCTTGGTGCTTGTTGAACGAACGTCTCTCCACTTGGTCAGTTCTGAGAGATAAGTGGGTGTGAAAGCAGTGCTTCAGCCAGCTTGTTGGGAACTCAAAGTTACTTTTCAGTTGCAAACTCCATTCCATACATATATATGGGGAGGTAGTAGCTCCAACTCGGTTTGACAGTGAAAACTGCAGGAACTTCAAACCGGCACTAGGAAACAGACTGAGAAAGCAGAGAAAAAGTGTCTCCTGCAACCCGTTCCCTTGGTGCTAGATGAAAGAACGTCTCTCCACTTGGTCAGTTCTGAGAGATAAGTGTGTGTGAAACCCCTCCTTCACCTAGCTTGCTGGGAACACAAAGTTTCTTTTCAGTTGAAAACTCCATTCCACACATATATATGGGGAGGTACTAGCTCCAACTCGGTTTGACAGTGAAAACTGCAGGAACTTCAAACCGGCACTAGGAAACAGACTGAGAAAACAGAGAAAAAGTGTCTCCTGCAACGCGTTCCCTTCGTGCTAGATGAACGAACGTCTCTCCAATTGCTCAGTTCTGAGAGATAAGTGTGTGTGAAAGCCGTCCTTCACCTAGCTTGTTGGGAACACAAAGTTTCTTTTCAGTTGCAAACTCCATTCCTTACATATATATGGGGAGGTAGTAGCTCCAACTCGGTTTGACAGTGAAAACTGCAGGAACTTCAAACCAGCACTAGGAAACAGACTGAGAAAGCAGACAAAAAGTGTCTCCTGCAACCCGTTCCCTTCGTGCTAGATGAACGAACGTCTCTCCACTTGCTCAGTTCTGAGAGATAAGTGTGTGTGAAAGCCGTCCTTCACATATCTTGATGGGAACACAAAGTTTCTTTTCAGTTGCAAACTCCATTCCTTACATATATATGGGGAGGTAGTAGCTCCAACTCGGTTTGACAGTGAAAACTGCAGGAACTTCAAACCGGCACTAGGAAACAGACTGAGAAAGCAGACAAAAAGTGTCTCCTGCAACCCGTTCCCTTCGTGCTAGATGAACGAACGTCTCTCCACTTGCTCAGTTCTGAGAGATAAGTGTGTGTGAAAGCCGTCCTTCACATATCTTGATGGGAACACAAAGTTTCTTTTCAGTTGCAAACTCCATTCCATACATATATATGGGGAGGTAGTAGCTCCAACTCGGTTTGACAGTGAAAACTGCAGGAACTTCAAACCGGCACTAGGAAACAGACTGAGAAAGCAGAGAAAAAGTGTCTCCTGCAACCCGTTCCCTTGGTGCTAGATGAAAGAACGTCTCTCCACTTGGTCAGTTCTGAGAGATAAGTGTGTGTGAAAGCCGTCCTTCAGCTAGATTGTTGGGAACACAAAGTTTCTTTTCAGTTGCAAACTCCATTCCATACATATATATGGGGAGGTACTAGCTCCAACTCGGTTTGACAGTGAAAACTTCAGGAACTTCAAACCGGCACTAGGAAACAGACAGAGAAAGCAGAGAAAAAGTGTCTCCTGCAACCCGTTCCCTTGGTGCTAGATGAACGAACGTCTCTCCACTTGCTCAGTTCTGAGAGATAAGTGTGTGTGAAAGCCGTCCTTCACATATCTTGATGGGAACACAAAGTTTCTTTTCAGTTGCAAACTCCATTCCATACATATATATGGGGAGGTACTAGCTCCAACTCGGTTTGACAGTGAAAACTGCAGGAACTTCAAACCGGCACTAGGAAACAGACTGAGAAAGCAGACAAAAAGTGTCTCCTGCAACCCGTTCCCTTGGTGCTACATGAACGAACGTCTCTCCACTTGCTCAGTTCTGAGAGATAAGTGTGTGTGAAAGCCGTCCTTCAGCTAGATTGTTGGGAACACAAAGTTTCTTTTCAGTTGCAAACTCCATTCCATACATATATATGGGGAGGTAGTAGCTCCAACTCGGTTTAACAGTGAAAACTGCAGGAACTTCAAACCGGCACTAGGAAACAGACTGAGAAAGCAGACAAAAAGTGTCTCCTGCAACCCGTTCCCTTCGTGCTAGATGAACGAACGTCTCTCCACTTGCTCAGTTCTGAGAGATAAGTGTGTGTGAAAGCCGTCCTTCACATATCTTGATGGGAACACAAAGTTTCTTTTCAGTTGCAAACTCCATTCCATACATATATATGGGGAGGTACTAGCTCCAACTCGGTTTGACAGTAAAAACTGCAGGAACTTTAAACCGGCACTAGGAAACAGACTGAGAAAGCAGAGAAAAAGTGTCTCCTGCAACCCGTTCCCTTGGTGCTAGATGAAAGAACGTCTCTCCACTTGGTCAGTTCTGAGAGATAAGTGTGTGTGAAAGCCGTCCTTCAGCTAGATTGTTGGGAACACAAAGTTTCTTTTCAGTTGCAAACTCCATTCCATACATATATATGGGGAGGTACTAGCTCCAACTCGGTTTGACAGTGAAAACTTCAGGAACTTCAAACCGGCACTAGGAAACAGACAGAGAAAGCAGAGAAAAAGTGTCTCCTGCAACCCGTTCCCTTGGTGCTAGATGAACGAACGTCTCTCCACTTGCTCAGTTTTGAGAGATAAGTGTGTGTGAAAGCCGTCCTTCACCTAGCTTGCTGGGAACACAAAGTTTCTTTTCAGTTGCAAACTCCATTCCATACATATATATGGGGAGGTACTAGCTCCAAGTCGGTTTGACAATAAAAACTGCAGGAACTTCAAACCGGCACTAGGAAACAGACTGAGAAAGCAGAGAAAAAGTGTCTCCTGCAACCCGTTCCCTTGGTGCTACATGAACGAACGTCTCTCCACTTGCTCAGTTCTGAGAGATAAGTGTGTGTGAAAGCCGTCCTTCACCTAGCTTGTTGGGAACACAAAGTTTCTTTTCAGTTGCAAACTCCATTCCATACATATATATGGGGAGGTAGTAGCTCCAACTCGGTTTTACAGTGAAAACTGCAGGAACTTCAAACCGGCACTAGGAAACAGACTGAGAAAGCAGACAAAAAGTGTCTCCTGCAACCCGTTCCCTTCGTGCTAGATGAACGAACGTCTCTCCACTTGCTCAGTTCTGAGAGATAAGTGTGTGTGAAAGCCGTCCTTCACATATCTTGATGGGAACACAAAGTTTCTTTTCAGTTGCAAACTCCATTCCATACATATATATGGGGAGGTACTAGCTCCAACTCGGTTTGACAGTGAAAACTGCAGGAACTTCAAACCGGCACTAGGAAACAGACTGAGAAAGCAGAGAAAAAGTGTCTCCTGCAACCCGTTCCCATGGTGCTAGATGAAAGAACGTCTCTCCACTTGGTCAGTTCTGAGAGATAAGTGTGTGTGAAAGCCGTCCTTCAGCTAGATTGTTGGGAACACAAAGTTTCTTTTCAGTTGCAAACTCCATTCCATACATATATATGGGGAGGTACTAGCTCCAACTCGGTTTGACAGTGAAAACTGCAGGAACTTCAAACCGGCACTAGGAAACAGACTGAGAAAGCAGAGAAAAAGTGTCTCCTGCAACCCGTTCCCTTGGTGCTAGATGAACGAACGTCTCTCCACTTGCTCAGTTCTGAGAGATAAGTGTGTGTGAAAGCCGTCCTTCACCTAGCTTGCTGGGAACACAAAGTTTCTTTTCAGTTGCAAACTCCATTCCATACATATATATGGGGAGGTACTAGCTCCAACTCGGTTTGACAGTGAAAACTGCAGGAACTTCAAACCGGCACTAGGAAACAGACTGAGAAAGCAGAGAAAAAGTGTCTCCTGCAACCCGTTCCCTTGGTGCTAGATGAACGAACGTCTCTCCACTTGCTCAGTTCTGAGAGATAAGTGTGTGTGAAAGCCGTCCTTCACCTAGCTTGTTGGGAACACAAAGTTTCTTTTCAGTTGCAAACTCCATTCCATACATATATATGGGGAGGTAGTAGCTCCAACTCGGTTTTACAGTGAAAACTGCAGGAACTTCAAACCGGCACTAGGAAACAGACTGAGAAAGCAGACAAAAAGTGTCTCCTGCAACCCGTTCCCTTCGTGCTAGATGAACGAACGTCTCTCCTCTTGCTCAGTTCTGAGAGATAAGTGTGTGTGAAAGCCGTCCTTCACATATCTTGATGGGAACACAAAGTTTCTTTTCAGTTGCAAACTCCATTCCATACATATATATGGGGAGGTACTAGCTCCAACTCGGTTTGACAGTGAAAACTGCAGGAACTTCAAACCGGCACTAGGAAACAGACTGAGAAAGCAGAGAAAAAGTGTCTCCTGCAACCCGTTACCTTGGTGCTTGTTGAACGAACGTCTCTCCACTTGGTCAGTTCTGAGAGATAAGTGGGTGTGAAAGCCGTGCTTCACCTAGCTTGTTGGGAACTCAAAGTTTCTTTTCAGTTGCAAACTCCATTCCATACATATATATGGGGAGGTAGTAGCTCCAACTCGGTTTGACAGTGAAAACTGCAGGAACTTCAAACCGGCACTAGGAAAAAGACTGAGAAAGCAGAGAAAAAGTGCCTCCTGCAACCCACTCCCTTGGTGCTAGATGAACGAACGTCTCTCCACTTGCTCATTTCTAAGAGATAAGTGTGTGTGAAAGCCGTCCTTCAGCTAGATTGTTGGGAACACAATGTTTCTTTTCAGTTGCAAACTCCATTCCATACATATATATGGGGAGGTACTAGCTCCAACTCGGTTTGACAGTGAAAACTTCAGGAACTTCAAACCGGCACTAGGAAACAGACTGAGAAAGCAGAGAAAAAGTGTCTCCTGCAACCCGTTACCTTGGTGCTTGTTGAACGAACGTCTCTCCACTTGGTCAGTTCTGAGAGATAAGTGGGTGTGAAAGCCGTGCTTCACCTAGCTTGTTGGGAACTCAAAGTTTCTTTTCAATTGCAAACTCCATTTCATACATATATATGGGGAGGTAGTAGCTCCAACTCGGTTTGACAGTGAAAACTGCAGGAACTTCAAACCGGCACTAGGAAACAGACTGAGAAAGCAGAGAAAAAGTGTCTCCTGCAACCCGTTCCCTTGGTGCTAGATGAAAGAACGTCTCTCCACTTGGTCAGTTCTGAGAGATAAGTGTGTGTGAAACCCGTCCTTCACCTATCTTGATGGGAACACAAAGTTTCTTTTCAGTTGCAAACTCCATTCCATACATATATATGGAGAGGTACTAGCTCCAACTCGGTTTGACAGTGAAAACTGCAGGAACTTCAAACCGGCACTAGGAAACAGACTGAGAAAGCAGAGAAAAAGTGTCTCCTGCAACCCGTTCCCTTGGTGCTAGATGAACGAACGTCTCTCCACTTGCTCAGTTCTGAGAGATAAGTGTGTGTGAAAGCCGTCCTTCACCTATCTTGTTGGGAACACAAAGTTTCTTTTCAGTTGCAAACTCCATTCCTTACATATATATGGGGAGGTAGTAGCTCCAACTCGGTTTGACAGTGAAAACTGCAGGAACTTCAAACCAGCACTAGGAAACAGACTGAGAAAGCAGAAAAAATTGTCTCCTGCAACCCGTTCCCTTCGTGCTAGATGAACGAACATCTCTCCACTTGCTCAGTTCTGAGAGATAAGTGTGTGTGAAAGCCGTCCTTCACATATCTTGATGGGAACACAAAGTTTCTTTTCAGTTGCAAACTCCATTCCATACATATATATGGGGAGGTACTAGCTCCAACTCGGTTTGACAGTGAAAACTTCAGGAACTTCAAACCGGCACTAGGAAACAGACAGAGAAAGCAGAGAAAAAGCGTCTCCTGCAACCCGTTCCCTTGGTGCTAGATGAACGAACGTCTCTCCACTTGCTCAGTTCTGAGAGATAAGTGTGTGTGAAAGCCGTCCTTCACCTAGCTTGCTGGGAACACAAAGTTTCTTTTCAGTTGCAAACTCCATTCCATACATATATATGGGGAGGTACTAGCTCCAACTCGGTTTGACAGTGAAAACTGCAGGAACTTCAAACCGGCACTAGGAAACAGACTGAGAAAGCAGAGAAAAAGTGTCTCCTGCAACCCGTTCCCTTGGTGCTACATGAACGAACGTCTCTCCACTTGCTCAGTTCTGAGAGATAAGTGTGTGTGAAAGCCGTCCTTCACCTAGCTTGTTGGGAACACAAAGTTTCTTTTCAGTTGCAAACTCCATTCCATACATATATATGGGGAGGTAGTAGCTCCAACTCGGTTTTACAGTGAAAACTGCAGGAACTTCAAACCGGCACTAGGAAACAGACTGAGAAAGCAGACAAAAAGTGTCTCCTGCAACCCGTTCCCTTCGTGCTAGATGAACGAACGTCTCTCCACTTGCTCAGTTCTGAGAGATAAGTGTGTGTGAAAGCCGTCCTTCACATATCTTGATGGGAACACAAAGTTTCTTTTCAGTTGCAAACTCCATTCCATACATATATATGGGGAGGTACTAGCTCCAACTCGGTTTGACAGTGAAAACTGCAGGAACTTCAAACCGGCACTAGGAAACAGACTGAGAAAGCAGAGAAAAAGTGTCTCCTGCAACCCGTTCCCTTGGTGTTAGATGAAAGAACGTCTCTCCACTTGGTCAGTTCTGAGAGATAAGTGTGTGTGAAAGCCGTCCTTCAGCTAGATTGTTGGGAACACAAAGTTTCTTTTCAGTTGCAAACTCCATTCCATACATATATATGGGGAGGTACTAGCTCCAACTCGGTTTGACAGTGAAAACTGCAGGAACTTCAAACCGGCACTAGGAAACAGACTGAGAAAGCAGACAAAAAGTGTCTCCTGCAACCCGTTCCCTTGGTGCTAGATGAACGAACGTCTCTCCACTTGCTCAGTTCTGAGAGATAAGTGTGTGTGAAAGCCGTCCTTCACCTAGCTTGCTGGGAACACAAAGTTTCTTTTCAGTTGCAAACTCCATTCCATACATATATATGGGGAGGTACTAGCTCCAACTCGGTTTGACAGTGAAAACTGCAGGAACTTCAAACCGGTACTAGGAAACAGACTGAGAAAGCAGAGAAAAAGTGTCTCCTGCAACCCGTTCCCTTGGTGCTAGATGAACGAACGTCTCTCCACTTGCTCAGTTCTGAGAGATAAGTGTGTGTGAATGCCGTCCTTCACCTAGCTTGTTGGGAACACAAAGTTTCTTTTCAGTTGCAAACTCCATTCCATACATATATATGGGGAGGTAGTAGCTCCAACTCGGTTTGACAGTGAAAACTGCAGGAACTTCAAACCGGCACTAGGAAACAGACTGAGAAAGCAGAGAAAAAGTGTCTCCTGCAACCCGTTCCCTTCGTGCTAGATGAACGAACGTCTCTCCACTTGCTCAGTTCTGAGAGATAAGTGTGTGTGAAAGCCGTCCTTCACATATCTTGATGGGAACACAAAGTTTCTTTTCAGTTGCAAACTCCATTCCATACATATATATGGGGAGGTACTAGCTCCAACTCGGTTTGACAGTGAAAACTGCAGGAACTTCAAACCGGCACTAGGAAACAGACTGAGAAAGCAGAGAAAAAGTGTCTCCTGCAACCCGTTACCTTGGTGCTAGTTGAACGAACGTCTCTCCACTTGGTCAGTTCTGAGAGATAAGTGGGTGTGAAAGCCGTGCTTCACCTAGCTTGTTGGGAACTCAAAGTTTCTTTTCAGTTGCAAACTCCATTCCATACATATATATGGGGAGGTAGTAGCTCCAACTCGGTTTTACAGTGAAAACTGAAGGAACTTCAAACCGGCACTAGGAAAAAGACTGAGAAAGCAGAGAAAAAGTGCCTCCTGCAACCCACTCCCTTGGTGCTAGATGAACGAACGTCTCTCCACTTGCTCATTTCTGAGAGATAAGTGTGTGTGAAAGCCGTCCTTCAGCTAGATTGTTGGGAACACAAAGTTTCTTTTCAGTTGCAAACTCCATTCCATACATATATATGGGGAGGTACTAGCTCCAACTCGGTTTGACAGTGAAAACTTCAGGAACTTCAAACCGGCACTAGGAAACAGACTGAGAAAGCAGAGAAAAAGTGTCTCCTGCAACCCGTTACCTTGGTGCTTGTTGAACGAACGTCTCTCCACTTGGTCAGTTCTGAGAGATAATTGGGTGTGAAAGCCGTGCTTCACCTAGCTTGTTGGGAACTCAAAGTTTCTTTTCAATTGCAAACTCCATTCCATACATATATATGGGGAGGTAGTAGCTCCAACTCGGTTTGACAGTGAAAACTGCAGGAACTTCAAACCGGCACTAGGAAACAGACTGAGAAAGCAGAGAAAAAGTGTCTCCTGCAACCCGTTCCCTTGGTGCTAGATGAAAGAACGTCTCTCCACTTGGTCAGTTCTGAGAGATAAGTGTGTGTGAAACCCGTCCTTCACCTATCTTGATGGGAACACAAAGTTTCTTTTCAGTTGCAAACTCCATTCCATACATATATATGGAGAGGTACTAGCTCCAACTCGGTTTGACAGTGAAAACTGCAGGAACTTCAAACCGGCACTAGGAAACAGACTGAGAAAGCAGAGAAAAAGTGTCTCCTGCAACCCGTTCCCTTGGTGCTAGATGAACGAACGTCTCTCCACTTGCTCAGTTCTGAGAGATAAGTGTGTGTGAAAGCCGTCCTTCACCTATCTTGTTGGGAACACAAAGTTTGTTTTCAGTTGCAAACTCCATTCCTTACATATATATGGGGAGGTAGTAGCTCCAACTCGGTTTGACAGTGAAAACTGCAGGAACTTCAAACCAGCACTAGGAAACAGACTGAGAAAGCAGACAAAAAGTGTCTCCTGCAACCCGTTCCCTTCGTGCTAGATGAACGAACATCTCTCCACTTGCTCAGTTCTGAGAGATAAGTGTGTGTGAAAGCCGTCCTTCACATATCTTGATGGGAACACAAAGTTTCTTTTCAGTTGCAAACTCCATTCCATACATATATATGGGGAGGTACTAGCTCCAACTCGGTTTGACAGTGAAAACTGCAGGAACTTCAAACCGGCACTAGGAAACAGACTGAGAAAGCAGAGAAAAAGTGTCTCCTGCAACCCGGTACCTTGGTGCTTGTTGAACGAACGTCTCTCCACTTGGTCAGTTCTGAGAGATAAGTGTGTGTGAAAGCCGTGCTTCACCTAGCTTGTTGGGAACTCAAAGTTTCTTTTCAATTGCAAACTCCATTCCATACATATATATGGGGAGGTAGTAGCTCCAACTCGGTTTGACAGTGAAAACTGCAGGAACTTCAAACCGGCACTAGGAAACAGACTGAGAAAGCAGAGAAAAAGTGTCTCCTGCAACCCGTTCCCTTGGTGCTAGATGAAAGAACGTCTCTCCACTTGGTCAGTTCTGAGAGATAAGTGTGTGTGAAAGCCGTCCTTCAGCTAGATTGTTGGGAACACAAAGTTTCTTTTCAGTTGCAAACTCCATTCCATACATATATATGGGGAGGTACTAGCTCCAACTCGGTTTGACAGTGAAAACTTCAGGAACTTCAAACCGGCACTAGGAAACAGACAGAGAAAGCAGAGAAAAAGTGTCTCCTGCAACCCGTTCCCTTGGTGCTAGATGAACGAACGTCTCTCCACTTGCTCAGTTCTGAGAGATAAGTGTGTGTGAAAGCCGTCCTTCACATATCTTGATGGGAACACAAAGTTTCTTTTCAGTTGCAAACTCCATTCCATACATATATATGGGGAGGTACTAGCTCCAACTCGGTTTGACAGTGAAAACTGCAGGAACTTCAAACCGGCACTAGGAAACAGACTGAGAAAGCAGACAAAAAGTGTCTCCTGCAACCCGTTCCCTTGGTGCTACATGAACGAACGTCTCTCCACTTGCTCAGTTCTGAGAGATAAGTGTGTGTGAAAGCCGTCCTTCAGCTAGATTGTTGGGAACACAAAGTTTCTTTTCAGTTGCAAACTCCATTCCATACATATATATGGGGAGGTAGTAGCTCCAACTCGGTTTAACAGTGAAAACTGCAGGAACTTCAAACCGGCACTAGGAAACAGACTGAGAAAGCAGACAAAAAGTGTCTCCTGCAACCCGTTCCCTTCGTGCTAGATGAACGAACGTCTCTCCACTTGCTCAGTTCTGAGAGATAAGTGTGTGTGAAAGCCGTCCTTCACATATCTTGATGGGAACACAAAGTTTCTTTTCAGTTGCAAACTCCATTCCATACATATATATGGGGAGGTACTAGCTCCAACTCGGTTTGACAGTAAAAACTGCAGGAACTTTAAACCGGCACTAGGAAACAGACTGAGAAAGCAGAGAAAAAGTGTCTCCTGCAACCCGTTCCCTTGGTGCTAGATGAAAGAACGTCTCTCCACTTGGTCAGTTCTGAGAGATAAGTGTGTGTGAAAGCCGTCCTTCAGCTAGATTGTTGGGAACACAAAGTTTCTTTTCAGTTGCAAACTCCATTCCATACATATATATGGGGAGGTACTAGCTCCAACTCGGTTTGACAGTGAAAACTTCAGGAACTTCAAACCGGCACTAGGAAACAGACAGAGAAAGCAGAGAAAAAGTGTCTCCTGCAACCCGTTCCCTTGGTGCTAGATGAACGAACGTCTCTCCACTTGCTCAGTTCTGAGAGATAAGTGTGTGTGAAAGCCGTCCTTCACCTAGCTTGCTGGGAACACAAAGTTTCTTTTCAGTTGCAAACTCCATTCCATACATATATATGGGGAGGTACTAGCTCCAAGTCGGTTTGACAATAAAAACTGCAGGAACTTCAAACCGGCACTAGGAAACAGACTGAGAAAGCAGAGAAAAAGTGTCTCCTGCAACCCGTTCCCTTGGTGCTACATGAACGAACGTCTCTCCACTTGCTCAGTTCTGAGAGATAAGTGTGTGTGAAAGCCGTCCTTCACCTAGCTTGTTGGGAACACAAAGTTTCTTTTCAGTTGCAAACTCCATTCCATACATATATATGGGGAGGTAGTAGCTCCAACTCGGTTTTACAGTGAAAACTGCAGGAACTTCAAACCGGCACTAGGAAACAGACTGAGAAAGCAGACAAAAAGTGTCTCCTGCAACCCGTTCCCTTCGTGCTAGATGAACGAACGTCTCTCCACTTGCTCAGTTCTGAGAGATAAGTGTGTGTGAAAGCCGTCCTTCACATATCTTGATGGGAACACAAAGTTTCTTTTCAGTTGCAAACTCCATTCCATACATATATATGGGGAGGTACTAGCTCCAACTCGGTTTGACAGTGAAAACTGCAGGAACTTCAAACCGGCACTAGGAAACAGACTGAGAAAGCAGAGAAAAAGTGTCTCCTGCAACCCGTTCCCATGGTGCTAGATGAAAGAACGTCTCTCCACTTGGTCAGTTCTGAGAGATAAGTGTGTGTGAAAGCCGTCCTTCAGCTAGATTGTTGGGAACACAAAGTTTCTTTTCAGTTGCAAACTCCATTCCATACATATATATGGGGAGGTACTAGCTCCAACTCGGTTTGACAGTGAAAACTGCAGGAACTTCAAACCGGCACTAGGAAACAGACTGAGAAAGCAGAGAAAAAGTGTCTCCTGCAACCCGTTCCCTTGGTGCTAGATGAACGAACGTCTCTCCACTTGCTCAGTTCTGAGAGATAAGTGTGTGTGAAAGCCGTCCTTCACCTAGCTTGCTGGGAACACAAAGTTTATTTTCAGTTGCAAACTCCATTCCATACATATATATGGGGAGGTACTAGCTCCAACTCGGTTTGACAGTGAAAACTGCAGGAACTTCAAACCGGCACTAGGAAACAGACTGAGAAAGCAGAGAAAAAGTGTCTCCTGCAACCCGTTCCCTTGGTGCTAGATGAACGAACGTCTCTCCACTTGCTCAGTTCTGAGAGATAAGTGTGTGTGAAAGCCGTCCTTCACCTAGCTTGTTGGGAACACAAAGTTTCTTTTCAGTTGCAAACTCCATTCCATACATATATATGGGGAGGTAGTAGCTCCAACTCGGTTTTACAGTGAAAACTGCAGGAACTTCAAACCGGCACTAGGAAACAGACTGAGAAAGCAGACAAAAAGTGTCTCCAGCAACCCGTTCCCTTCGTGCTAGATGAACGAACGTCTCTCCTCTTGCTCAGTTCTGAGAGATAAGTGTGTGTGAAAGCCGTCCTTCACATATCTTGATGGGAACACAAAGTTTCTTTTCAGTTGCAAACTCCATTCCATACATATATATGGGGAGGTACTAGCTCCAACTCGGTTTGACAGTGAAAACTGCAGGAACTTCAAACCGGCACTAGGAAACAGACTGAGAAAGCAGAGAAAAAGTGTCTCCTGCAACCCGTTACCTTGGTGCTTGTTGAACGAACGTCTCTCCACTTGGTCAGTTCTGAGAGATAAGTGGGTGTGAAAGCCGTGCTTCACCTAGCTTGTTGGGAACTCAAAGTTTCTTTTCAGTTGCAAACTCCATTCCATACATATATATGGGGAGGTAGTAGCTCCAACTCGGTTTGACAGTGAAAACTGCAGGAACTTCAAACCGGCACTAGGAAAAAGACTGAGAAAGCAGAGAAAAAGTGCCTCCTGCAACCCACTCCCTTGGTGCTAGATGAACGAACGTCTCTCCACTTGCTCATTTCTAAGAGATAAGTGTGTGTGAAAGCCGTCCTTCAGCTAGATTGTTGGGAACACAATGTTTCTTTTCAGTTGCAAACTCCATTCCATACATATATATGGGGAGGTACTAGCTCCAACTCGGTTTGACAGTGAAAACTTCAGGAACTTCAAACCGGCACTAGGAAACAGACTGAGAAAGCAGAGAAAAAGTGTCTCCTGCAACCCGTTACCTTGGTGCTTGTTGAACGAACGTCTCTCCACTTGGTCAGTTCTGAGAGATAAGTGGGTGTGAAAGCCGTGCTTCACCTAGCTTGTTGGGAACTCAAAGTTTCTTTTCAATTGCAAACTCCATTCCATACATATATATGGGGAGGTAGTAGCTCCAACTCGGTTTGACAGTGAAAACTGCAGGAACTTCAAACCGGCACTAGGAAACAGACTGAGAAAGCAGAGAAAAAGTGTCTCCTGCAACCCGTTCCCTTGGTGCTAGATGAAAGAACGTCTCTCCACTTGGTCAGTTCTGAGAGATAAGTGTGTGTGAAACCCGTCCTTCACCTATCTTGATGGGAACACAAAGTTTCTTTTCAGTTGCAAACTCCATTCCATACATATATATGGAGAGGTACTAGCTCCAACTCGGTTTGACAGTGAAAACTGCAGGAACTTCAAACCGGCACTAGGAAACAGACTGAGAAAGCAGAGAAAAAGTGTCTCCTGCAACCCGTTCCCTTGGTGCTAGATGAACGAACGTCTCTCCACTTGCTCAGTTCTGAGAGATAAGTGTGTGTGAAAGCCGTCCTTCACCTATCTTGTTGGGAACACAAAGTTTCTTTTCAGTTGCAAACTCCATTCCTTACATATATATGGGGAGGTAGTAGCTCCAACTCGGTTTGACAGTGAAAACTGCAGGAACTTCAAACCAGCACTAGGAAACAGACTGAGAAAGCAGAAAAAATTGTCTCCTGCAACCCGTTCCCTTCGTGCTAGATGAACGAACATCTCTCCACTTGCTCAGTTCTGAGAGATAAGTGTGTGTGAAAGCCGTCCTTCACATATCTTGATGGGAACACAAAGTTTCTTTTCAGTTGCAAACTCCATTCCATACATATATATGGGGAGGTACTAGCTCCAACTCGGTTTGACAGTGAAAACTTCAGGAACTTCAAACCGGCACTAGGAAACAGACAGAGAAAGCAGAGAAAAAGCGTCTCCTGCAACCCGTTCCCTTGGTGCTAGATGAACGAACGTCTCTCCACTTGCTCAGTTCTGAGAGATAAGTGTGTGTGAAAGCCGTCCTTCACCTAGCTTGCTGGGAACACAAAGTTTCTTTTCAGTTGCAAACTCCATTCCATACATATATATGGGGAGGTACTAGCTCCAACTCGGTTTGACAGTGAAAACTGCAGGAACTTCAAACCGGCACTAGGAAACAGACTGAGAAAGCAGAGAAAAAGTGTCTCCTGCAACCCGTTCCCTTGGTGCTACATGAACGAACGTCTCTCCACTTGCTCAGTTCTGAGAGATAAGTGTGTGTGAAAGCCGTCCTTCACCTAGCTTGTTGGGAACACAAAGTTTCTTTTCAGTTGCAAACTCCATTCCATACATATATATGGGGAGGTAGTAGCTCCAACTCGGTTTTACAGTGAAAACTGCAGGAACTTCAAACCGGCACTAGGAAACAGACTGAGAAAGCAGACAAAAAGTGTCTCCTGCAACCCGTTCCCTTCGTGCTAGATGAACGAACGTCTCTCCACTTGCTCAGTTCTGAGAGATAAGTGTGTGTGAAAGCCGTCCTTCACATATCTTGATGGGAACACAAAGTTTCTTTTCAGTTGCAAACTCCATTCCATACATATATATGGGGAGGTACTAGCTCCAACTCGGTTTGACAGTGAAAACTGCAGGAACTTCAAACCGGCACTAGGAAACAGACTGAGAAAGCAGAGAAAAAGTGTCTCCTGCAACCCGTTCCCTTGGTGTTAGATGAAAGAACGTCTCTCCACTTGGTCAGTTCTGAGAGATAAGTGTGTGTGAAAGCCGTCCTTCAGCTAGATTGTTGGGAACACAAAGTTTCTTTTCAGTTGCAAACTCCATTCCATACATATATATGGGGAGGTACTAGCTCCAACTCGGTTTGACAGTGAAAACTGCAGGAACTTCAAACCGGCACTAGGAAACAGACTGAGAAAGCAGACAAAAAGTGTCTCCTGCAACCCGTTCCCTTGGTGCTAGATGAACGAACGTCTCTCCACTTGCTCAGTTCTGAGAGATAAGTGTGTGTGAAAGCCGTCCTTCACCTAGCTTGCTGGGAACACAAAGTTTCTTTTCAGTTGCAAACTCCATTCCATACATATATATGGGGAGGTACTAGCTCCAACTCGGTTTGACAGTGAAAACTGCAGGAACTTCAAACCGGTACTAGGAAACAGACTGAGAAAGCAGAGAAAAAGTGTCTCCTGCAACCCGTTCCCTTGGTGCTAGATGAACGAACGTCTCTCCACTTGCTCAGTTCTGAGAGATAAGTGTGTGTGAATGCCGTCCTTCACCTAGCTTGTTGGGAACACAAAGTTTCTTTTCAGTTGCAAACTCCATTCCATACATATATATGGGGAGGTAGTAGCTCCAACTCGGTTTGACAGTGAAAACTGCAGGAACTTCAAACCGGCACTAGGAAACAGACTGAGAAAGCAGAGAAAAAGTGTCTCCTGCAACCCGTTCCCTTCGTGCTAGATGAACGAACGTCTCTCCACTTGCTCAGTTCTGAGAGATAAGTGTGTGTGAAAGCCGTCCTTCACATATCTTGATGGGAACACAAAGTTTCTTTTCAGTTGCAAACTCCATTCCATACATATATATGGGGAGGTACTAGCTCCAACTCGGTTTGACAGTGAAAACTGCAGGAACTTCAAACCGGCACTAGGAAACAGACTGAGAAAGCAGAGAAAAAGTGTCTCCTGCAACCCGTTACCTTGGTGCTAGTTGAACGAACGTCTCTCCACTTGGTCAGTTCTGAGAGATAAGTGGGTGTGAAAGCCGTGCTTCACCTAGCTTGTTGGGAACTCAAAGTTTCTTTTCAGTTGCAAACTCCATTCCATACATATATATGGGGAGGTAGTAGCTCCAACTCGGTTTTACAGTGAAAACTGAAGGAACTTCAAACCGGCACTAGGAAAAAGACTGAGAAAGCAGAGAAAAAGTGCCTCCTGCAACCCACTCCCTTGGTGCTAGATGAACGAACGTCTCTCCACTTGCTCATTTCTGAGAGATAAGTGTGTGTGAAAGCCGTCCTTCAGCTAGATTGTTGGGAACACAAAGTTTCTTTTCAGTTGCAAACTCCATTCCATACATATATATGGGGAGGTACTAGCTCCAACTCGGTTTGACAGTGAAAACTTCAGGAACTTCAAACCGGCACTAGGAAACAGACTGAGAAAGCAGAGAAAAAGTGTCTCCTGCAACCCGTTACCTTGGTGCTTGTTGAACGAACGTCTCTCCACTTGGTCAGTTCTGAGAGATAAGTGGGTGTGAAAGCCGTGCTTCACCTAGCTTGTTGGGAACTCAAAGTTTCTTTTCAATTGCAAACTCCATTCCATACATATATATGGGGAGGTAGTAGCTCCAACTCGGTTTGACAGTGAAAACTGCAGGAACTTCAAACCGGCACTAGGAAACAGACTGAGAAAGCAGAGAAAAAGTGTCTCCTGCAACCCGTTCCCTTGGTGCTAGATGAAAGAACGTCTCTCCACTTGGTCAGTTCTGAGAGATAAGTGTGTGTGAAACCCGTCCTTCACCTATCTTGATGGGAACACAAAGTTTCTTTTCAGTTGCAAACTCCATTCCATACATATATATGGAGAGGTACTAGCTCCAACTCGGTTTGACAGTGAAAACTGCAGGAACTTCAAACCGGCACTAGGAAACAGACTGAGAAAGCAGAGAAAAAGTGTCTCCTGCAACCCGTTCCCTTGGTGCTAGATGAACGAACGTCTCTCCACTTGCTCAGTTCTGAGAGATAAGTGTGTGTGAAAGCCGTCCTTCACCTATCTTGTTGGGAACACAAAGTTTGTTTTCAGTTGCAAACTCCATTCCTTACATATATATGGGGAGGTAGTAGCTCCAACTCGGTTTGACAGTGAAAACTGCAGGAACTTCAAACCAGCACTAGGAAACAGACTGAGAAAGCAGACAAAAAGTGTCTCCTGCAACCCGTTCCCTTCGTGCTAGATGAACGAACATCTCTCCACTTGCTCAGTTCTGAGAGATAAGTGTGTGTGAAAGCCGTCCTTCACATATCTTGATGGGAACACAAAGTTTCTTTTCAGTTGCAAACTCCATTCCATACATATATATGGGGAGGTACTAGCTCCAACTCGGTTTGACAGTGAAAACTGCAGGAACTTCAAACCGGCACTAGGAAACAGACTGAGAAAGCAGAGAAAAAGTGTCTCCTGCAACCCGGTACCTTGGTGCTTGTTGAACGAACGTCTCTCCACTTGGTCAGTTCTGAGAGATAAGTGTGTGTGAAAGCCGTGCTTCACCTAGCTTGTTGGGAACTCAAAGTTTCTTTTCAATTGCAAACTCCATTCCATACATATATATGGGGAGGTAGTAGCTCCAACTCGGTTTGACAGTGAAAACTGCAGGAACTTCAAACCGGCACTAGGAAACAGACTGAGAAAGCAGACAAAAAGTGTCTCCTGCAACCCGTTCCCTTGGTGCTAGATGAAAGAACGTCTCTCCACTTGGTCAGTTCTGAGAGATAAGTGTGTGTGAAAGCCGTCCTTCAGCTAGATTGTTGGGAACACAAAGTTTCTTTTCAGTTGCAAACTCCATTCCATACATATATATGGGGAGGTAGTAGCTCCAACTCGGTTTGACAGTGAAAACTTCAGGAACTTCAAACCGGCACTAGGAAACAGACTGAGAAAGCAGAGAAAAAGTGTCTCCTGCAACCCGTTCCCTTGGTGCTAGATGAACGAACGTCTCTCCACTTGCTCAGTTCTGAGAAATAAGTGTGTGTGAAAGCCGTCCTTCACCTAGCTTGCTGGGAACACAAAGTTTCTTTTCAGTTGCAAACTCCATTCCATACATATATATGGGGAGGTACAAGCTCCAACTCGGTTTGACAGTGAAAACTGCAGAAACTTCAAACCGGCACTAGGAAACAGACTGAGAAAGCAGAGAAAAAGTGTCTCCTGCAACCCGTTCCCTTGGTGCTACATGAACGAACGTCTCTCCACTTGCTCAGTTCTGAGAGATAAGTGTGTGTGAAAGCCGTCCTTCAGCTAGATTGTTGGGAACACAAAGTTTCTTTTCAGTTGCAAACTCCATTCCATACATATATATGGGGAGGTACTAGCTCCAACTCGGTTTGACAGTGAAAACTGCAGGAACTTCAAACCGGCACTAGGAAACAGACTGAGAAAGCAGAGAAAAAGTGTCTCCTGCAACCTGTTCCCTTGGTGCTAGATGAACGAACGTCTCTCCACTTGCTCAGTTCTGAGAGATAAGTGTGTGTGAAAGCCGTCCTTCACCTAGCTTGCTGGGAACACAAAGTTTCTTTTCAGTTGCAAACTCCATTCCATACATATATATGGGGAGGTACTAGCTCCAACTCGGTTTGACAGTGAAAACTGCAGGAACTTCAAACCGGCACTAGGAAACAGACTGAGAAAGCAGACAAAAAGTGTCTCCTGCAACCCGTTCCCTTCGTGCTAGATGAACGAACGTCTCTCCACTTGCTCAGTTCTGAGAGATAAGTGTGTGTGAAAGCCGTCCTTCACATATCTTGATGGGAACACAAAGTTTCTTTTCAGTTGCAAACTCCATTCCATACATATATATGGGGAGGTACTAGCTCCAACTCGGATTGACAGTGAAAACTGCAGGAACTTCAAACCGGCACTAGGAAACAGACTGAGAAAGCAGAGAAAAAGTGTCTCCTTCAACCCGTTACCTTGGTGCTAGTTGAACGAACGTCTCTCCACTTGGTCAGTTCTGAGAGATAAGTGGGTGTGAAAGCCGTGCTTCACCTAGCTTGTTGGGAACTCAAAGTTTCTTTTCAGTTGCAAACTCCATTCCATACATATATATGGGGAGGTAGTAGCTCCAACTCAGTTTTACAGTGAAAACTGCAGGAACTTCAAACAGGCACTAGGAAAAAGACTGAGAAAACAGAGAAAAAGTGCCTCCTGCAACCCATTCCCTTGGTGCTAGATGAACGAACGTCTCTCCACTTGGTCAGTTCTGAGAGATAAGTGTGTGTGAAAGCCGTCCTTCAGCTAGATTGTTGGGAACACAAAGTTTCTTTTCAGTTGCAAACTCCATTCCATACATATATATGGGGAGGTACTAGCTCCAACTCGGTTTGACAGTGAAAACTTCAGGAACTTCAAACCGGCACTAGGATACAGACTGAGAAAGCAGAGAAAAAGTGTCTCCTGCAACCCGTTACCTTGGTGCTTGTTGAACGAACGTCTCTCCACTTGGTCAGTTCTGAGAGATAAGTGGGTGTGAAAGCCGTGCTTCACCTAGCTTGTTGGGAACTCAAAGTTTCTTTTCAATTGCAAACTCCATTCCATACATATATATGGGGAGGTAGTAGCTCCAACTCGGTTTGACAGTGAAAACTGCAGGAACTTCAAACCGGCGCTAGGAAACAGACTGAGAAAGCAGAGAAAAAGTGTCTCCTGCAACCCGTTCCCTTGGTGCTAGATGAAAGAACGTCTCTCCACTTGGTCAGTTCTGAGAGATAAGTGTGTGTGAAACCCGTCCTTCACCTATCTTGATGGGAACACAAAGTTTCTTTTCAGTTGCAAACTCCATTCCATACATATATATGGAGAGGTACTAGCTCCAACCCGGTTTGACAGTGAAAACTGCAGGAACTTCAAACCGGCACTAGGAAACAGACTGAGAAAGCAGAGAAAAAGTGTCTCCTGCAACCCGTTCCCTTGGTGCTAGATGAACGAACGTCTCTCCACTTGCTCAGTTCTGAGAGATAAGTGTGTGTGAAAGCCGTCCTTCACCTATCTTGTTGGGAACACAAAGTTTCTTTTCAGTTGCAAACTCCATTCCTTACATATATATGGGGAGGTAGTAGCTCCAACTCGGTTTGACAGTGAAAACTGCAGGAACTTCAAACCAGCACTAGGAAACAGACTGAGAAAGCAGACAAAAAGTGTCTCCTGCAACCCGTTCCCTTCGTGCTAGATGAACGAACATCTCTCCACTTGCTCAGTTCTGAGAGATAAGTGTGTGTGAAAGCCGTCCTTCACATATCTTGATGGGAACACAAAGTTTCTTTTCAGTTGCAAACTCCATTCCATACATATATATGGGGAAGTACTAGCTCCAACTCGGTTTGACAGTGAAAACTTCAGGAACTTCAAACCGGCACTAGGAAACAGACTGAGAAAGCAGAGAAAAAGTGTCTCCTGCAACCCGTTACCTTGGTGCTTGTTGAACGAACGTCTCTCCACTTGGTCAGTTCTGAGAGATAAGTGGGTGTGAAAGCCGTGCTTCACCTAGCTTGTTGGGAACTCAAAGTTTCTTTTCAATTGCAAACTCCATTCCATACATATATATGGGGAGGTAGTAGCTCCAACTCGGTTTGACAGTGAAAACTGCAGGAACTTCAAACCGGCACTAGGAAACAGACTGAGAAAGCAGAGAAAAAGTGTCTCCTGCAACCCGTTCCCTTGGTGCTAGATGAAAGAACGTCTCTCCACTTGGTCAGTTCTGAGAGATAAGTGTGTGTGAAACCCGTCCTTCACATATCTTGATGGGAACACAAAGTTTCTTTTCAGTTGCAAACTCCATTCCATACATATATATGGAGAGGTACTAGCTCCAACTCGGTTTGACAGTGAAAACTGCAGGAACTTCAAACCGGCACTAGGAAACAGACTGAGAAAGCAGAGAAAAAGTGTCTCCTGCAACCCGTTCCCTTGGTGCTAGATGAACGAACGTCTCTCCACTTGCTCAGTTCTGAGAGATAAGTGTGTGTGAAAGCCGTCCTTCACCTATCTTGTTGGGAACACAAAGTTTCTTTTCAGTTGCAAACTCCATTCCTTACATATATATGGGGAGGTAGTAGCTCCAACTCGGTTTGACAGTGAAAACTGCAGGAACTTCAAACCAGCACTAGGAAACAGACTGAGAAAGCAGACAAAAAGTGTCTCCTGCAACCCGTTCCCTTCGTGCTAGATGAACGAACATCTCTCCACTTGCTCAGTTCTGAGAGATAAGTGTGTGTGAAAGCCGTCCTTCACATATCTTGATGGGAACACAAAGTTTCTTTTCAGTTGCAAACTCCATTCCATACATATATATGGGGAGGTACTAGATCCAACTCGGTTTGACAGTGAAAACTTCAGGAACTTCAAACCGGCACTAGGAAACAGACAGAGAAAGCAGAGAAAAAGTGTCTCCTGCAACCCGTTCCCTTGGTGCTAGATGAACGAACGTCTCTCCACTTGCTCAGTTCTGAGAGATAAGTGTGTGTGAAAGCCGTCCTTCACCTAGCTTGCTGGGAACACAAAGTTTCTTTTCAGTTGCAAACTCCATTCCATACATATATATGGGGAGGTACTAGCTCCAACTCGGTTTGACAGTGAAAACTGCAGGAACTTCAAACCGGCACTAGGAAACAGACTGAGAAATCAGAGAAAAAGTGTCTCCTGCAACCCGTTCCCTTGGTGCTACATGAACGAACGTCTCTCCACTTGCTCAGTTCTGAGAGATAAGTGTGTGTGAAAGCCGTCCTTCACCTAGCTTGTTGGGAACACAAAGTTTCTTTTCAGTTGCAAACTCCATTCCATACATATATATGGGGAGGTAGTAGCTCCAACTCGGTTTTACAGTGAAAACTGCAGGAACTTCAAACCGGCACTAGGAAACAGACTGAGAAAGCAGACAAAAAGTGTCTTCTGCACCCCGTTCCCTTCGTGCTAGATGAACGAACGTCTCTCCACTTGCTCAGTTCTGAGAGATAAGTGTGTGTGAAAGCCGTCCTTCACATATCTTGATGGGAACACAAAGTTTCTTTTCAGTTGCAAACTCCATTCCATACATATATATGGGGAGGTACTAGCTCCAACTCGGTTTGACAGTGAAAACTGCAGGAACTTCAAACCGGCACTAGGAAACAGACTGACAAAGCAGAGAAAAAGTGTCTCCTGCAACCCGTTCCCTTGGTGTTAGATGAAAGAACGTCTCTCCACTTGGTCAGTTCTGAGAGATAAGTGTGTGTGAAACCCGTCCTTCACCTATCTTGATGGGAACACAAAGTTTCTTTTCAGTTGCAAACTCCATTCCATACATATATATGGAGAGGTACTAGCTCCAACCCGGTTTGACAGTGAAAACTGCAGGAACTTCAAACCGGCACTAGGAAACAGACTGAGAAAGCAGAGAAAAAGTGTCTCCTGCAACCCGTTCCCTTGGTGCTAGATGAACGAACGTCTCTCCACTTGCTCAGTTCTGAGAGATAAGTGTGTGTGAAAGCCGTCCTTCACCTATCTTGTTGGGAACACAAAGTTTCTTTTCAGTTGCAAACTCCATTCCTTACATATATATGGGGAGGTAGTAGCTCCAACTCGGTTTGACAGTGAAAACTGCAGGAACTTCAAACCAGCACTAGGAAACAGACTGAGAAAGCAGACAAAAAGTGTCTCCTGCAACCCGTTCCCTTCGTGCTAGATGAACGAACATCTCTCCACTTGCTCAGTTCTGAGAGATAAGTGTGTGTGAAAGCCGTCCTTCACATATCTTGATGGGAACACAAAGTTTCTTTTCAGTTGCAAACTCCATTCCATACATATATATGGGGAGGTACTAGCTCCAACTCGGTTTGACAGTGAAAACTTCAGGAACTTCAAACCGGCACTAGGAAACAGACTGAGAAAGCAGAGAAAAAGTGTCTCCTGCAACCCGTTACCTTGGTGCTTGTTGAACGAACGTCTCTCCACTTGGTCAGTTCTGAGAGATAAGTGGGTGTGAAAGCCGTGCTTCACCTAGCTTGTTGGGAACTCAAAGTTTCTTTTCAATTGCAAACTCCATTCCATACATATATATGGGGAGGTAGTAGCTCCAACTCGGTTTGACAGTGAAAACTGCAGGAACTTCAAACCGGCACTAGGAAACAGACTGAGAAAGCAGAGAAAAAGTGTCTCCTGCAACCCGTTCCCTTGGTGCTAGATGAAAGAACGTCTCTCCACTTGGTCAGTTCTGAGAGATAAGTGTGTGTGAAACCCGTCCTTCACATATCTTGATGGGAACACAAAGTTTCTTTTCAGTTGCAAACTCCATTCCATACATATATATGGAGAGGTACTAGCTCCAACTCGGTTTGACAGTGAAAACTGCAGGAACTTCAAACCGGCACTAGGAAACAGACTGAGAAAGCAGAGAAAAAGTGTCTCCTGCAACCCGTTCCCTTGGTGCTAGATGAACGAACGTCTCTCCACTTGCTCAGTTCTGAGAGATAAGTGTGTGTGAAAGCCGTCCTTCACCTATCTTGTTGGGAACACAAAGTTTCTTTTCAGTTGCAAACTCCATTCCTTACATATATATGGGGAGGTAGTAGCTCCAACTCGGTTTGACAGTGAAAACTGCAGGAACTTCAAACCAGCACTAGGAAACAGACTGAGAAAGCAGACAAAAAGTGTCTCCTGCAACCCGTTCCCTTCGTGCTAGATGAACGAACATCTCTCCACTTGCTCAGTTCTGAGAGATAAGTGTGTGTGAAAGCCGTCCTTCACATATCTTGATGGGAACACAAAGTTTCTTTTCAGTTGCAAACTCCATTCCATACATATATATGGGGAGGTACTAGATCCAACTCGGTTTGACAGTGAAAACTTCAGGAACTTCAAACCGGCACTAGGAAACAGACAGAGAAAGCAGAGAAAAAGTGTCTCCTGCAACCCGTTCCCTTGGTGCTAGATGAACGAACGTCTCTCCACTTGCTCAGTTCTGAGAGATAAGTGTGTGTGAAAGCCGTCCTTCACCTAGCTTGCTGGGAACACAAAGTTTCTTTTCAGTTGCAAACTCCATTCCATACATATATATGGGGAGGTACTAGCTCCAACTCGGTTTGACAGTGAAAACTGCAGGAACTTCAAACCGGCACTAGGAAACAGACTGAGAAAGCAGAGAAAAAGTGTCTCCTGCAACCCGTTCCCTTGGTGCTACATGAACGAACGTCTCTCCACTTGCTCAGTTCTGAGAGATAAGTGTGTGTGAAAGCCGTCCTTCACCTAGCTTGTTGGGAACACAAAGTTTCTTTTCAGTTGCAAACTCCATTCCATACATATATATGGGGAGGTAGTAGCTCCAACTCGGTTTTACAGTGAAAACTGCAGGAACTTCAAACCGGCACTAGGAAACAGACTGAGAAAGCAGACAAAAAGTGTCTTCTGCACCCCGTTCCCTTCGTGCTAGATGAACGAACGTCTCTCCACTTGCTCAGTTCTGAGAGATAAGTGTGTGTGAAAGCCGTCCTTCACATATCTTGATGGGAACACAAAGTTTCTTTTCAGTTGCAAACTCCATTCCATACATATATATGGGGAGGTACTAGCTCCAACTCGGTTTGACAGTGAAAACTGCAGGAACTTCAAACCGGCACTAGGAAACAGACTGACAAAGCAGAGAAAAAGTGTCTCCTGCAACCCGTTCCCTTGGTGTTAGATGAAAGAACGTCTCTCCACTTGGTCAGTTCTGAGAGATAAGTGTGTGTGAAAGCCGTCCTTCAGCTAGATTGTTGGGAACACAAAGTTTCTTTTCAGTTGCAAACTCCATTCCATACATATATATGGGGAGGTACTAGCTCCAACTCGGTTTGACAGTGAAAACTGCAGGAACTTCAAACCGGCACTAGGAAACAGACTGAGAAAGCAGAGAAAAAGTGTCTCCTGCAACCCGTTCCCTTGGTGCTAGATGAACGAACGTCTCTCCACTTGCTCAGTTCTGAGAGATAAGTGTGTGTGAAAGCCGTCCTTCACCTAGCTTGCTGGGAACACAAAGTTTCTTTTCAGTTGCAAACTCCATTCCATACATATATATGGGGAGGTACTAGCTCCAACTCGGTTTGACAGTGAAAACTGCAGGAACTTCAAACCGGTGCTAGGAAACAGACTGAGAAAGCAGAGAAAAAGTGTCTCCTGCAACCCGTTCCTTTGGTGCTAGATGAACGAACGTCTCTCCACTTGCTCAGTTCTGAGAGATAAGTGTGTGTGAAAGCCGTCCTTCACCTAGCTTGTTGGGAACACAAAGTTTCTTTTCAGTTGCAAACTCCATTCCATACATATATATGGGGAGGTACTAGCTCCAAGTCGGTTTGACAGTGAAAACTGCAGGAACTTCAAACCGGCACTAGGAAACAGACTGAGAAAGCAGAGAAAAAGTGTCTCCTGCAACCCGTTCCCTTCGTGCTAGATGAACGAACGTCTCTCCACTTGCTCAGTTCTGAGAGATAAGTGTGTGTGAAAGCCGTCCTTCACATATCTTGATGGGAACACAAAGTTTCTTTTCAGTTGCAAACTCCATTCCATACATATATATGGGGAGGTACTAGCTCCAAATCGGTTTGACAGTGAAAACTGCAGGAACTTCATACCAGCACTAGGAAACAGACTGAGAAAGCAGACAAAAAGTGTCTCCTGCAACCCGTTCCCTTCGTGCTAGATGAACGAACATCTCTCCACTTGCTCAGTTCTGAGAGATAAGTGTGTGTGAAAGCCGTCCTTCACATATCTTGATGGGAACACAAAGTTTCTTTTCAGTTGCAAACTCCATTCCATACATATATATGGGGAGGTACTAGCTCCAACTCGGTTTGACAGTGAAAACTTCAGGAACTTCAAACCGGCACTAGGAAACAGGCAGAGAAAGCAGAGAAAAAGTGTCTCCTGCAACCCGTTCCCTTGGTGCTAGATGAACGAACGTCTCTCCACTTGCTCAGTTCTGAGAGATAAGTGTGTGTGAAAGCCGTCCTTCACCTAGCTTGCTGGGAACACAAAGTTTCTTTTCAGTTGCAAACTCCATTCCATACATATATATGGGGAGGTACTAGCTCCAACTCGGTTTGACAGTGAAAACTGCAGGAACTTCAAACCGGCACTAGGAAACAGACTGAGAAAGCAGAGAAAAAGTGTCTCCTGCAACCCGTTCCCTTGGTGCTACATGAACGAACGTCTCTCCACTTGCTCAGTTCTGAGAGATAAGTGTGTGTGAAAGCCGTCCTTCACCTAGCTTGTTGGGAACACAAAGTTTCTTTTCAGTTGCAAACTCCATTCCATACATATATATGGGGAGGTAGTAGCTCCAACTCGGTTTTACAGTGAAAACTGCAGGAACTTCAAACCGGCACTAGGAAACAGACTGAGAAAGCAGACAAAAAGTGTCTTCTGCACCCCGTTCCCTTCGTGCTAGATGAACGAACGTCTCTCCACTTGCTCAGTTCTGAGAGATAAGTGTGTGTGAAAGCCGTCCTTCACATATCTTGATGGGAACACAAAGTTTCTTTTCAGTTGCAAACTCCATTCCATACATATATATGGGGAGGTACTAGCTCCAACTCGGTTTGACAGTGAAAACTGCAGGAACTTCAAACCGGCACTAGGAAACAGACTGAGAAAGCAGAGAAAAAGTGTCTCCTGCAACCCGTTCCCTTGGTGTTAGATGAAAGAACGTCTCTCCACTTAGTCAGTTCTGAGAGATAAGTGTGTGTGAAAGCCGTCCTTCAGCTAGATTGTTGGGAACACAAAGTTTCTTTTCAGTTGCAAACTCCATTCCATACATATATATGGGGAGGTACTAGCTCCAACTCGGTTTGACAGTGAAAACTGCAGGAACTTCAAACCGGCACTAGGAAACAGACTGAGAAAGCAGAGAAAAAGTGTCTCCTGCAACCCGTTCCCTTGGTGCTACATGAACGAACGTCTCTCCACTTGCTCAGTTCTGAGAGATAAGTGTGTGTGAAAGCCGTCCTTCACCTAGCTTGCTGGGAACACAAAGTTTCTTTTCAGTTGCAAACTCCATTCCATACATATATATGGGGAGGTACTAGCTCCAACTCGGTTTGACAGTGAAAACTGCAGGAACTTCAAACCGGTACTAGGAAACAGACTGAGAAAGCAGAGAAAAAGTGTCTCCTGCAACCCGTTCCCTTGGTGCTAGATGAACGAACGTCTCTCCACTTGCTCAGTTCTGAGAGATAAGTGTGTGTGAAAGCCGTCCTTCACCTAGCTTGTTGGGAACACAAAGTTTCTTTTCAGTTGCAAACTCCATTCCATACATATATATGGGGAGGTAGTAGCTCCAACTCGGTTTTACAGTGAAAACTGCAGGAACTTCAAACCGGCACTAGGAAACAGACTGAGAAAGCAGAGAAAAAGTGTCTCCTGCAACCCGTTCCCTTCGTGCTAGATGAACGAACGTCTCTCCACTTGCTCAGTTCTGAGAGATAAGTGTGTGTGAAAGCCGTCCTTCACATATCTTGATGGGAACACAAAGTTTCTTTTCAGTTGCAAACTCCATTCCATACATATATATGGGGAGGTACTAGCTCCAACTCGGTTTGACAGTGAAAACTTCAGGAACTTCAAACCGGCACTAGGAAACAGACTGAGAAAGTAGAGAAAAAGTGTCTCCTGCAACCCGTTACCTTGGTGCTTGTTGAACGAACGTCTCTCCACTTGGTCAGTTCTGAGAGATAAGTGGGTGTGAAAGCCGTGCTTCACCTAGCTTGTTGGGAACTCAAAGTTTCTTTTCAATTGCAAACTCCATTCCATACATATATATGGGGAGGTAGTAGCTCCAACTCGGTTTGACAGTGAAAACTGCAGGAACTTCAAACCGGCACTAGGAAACAGACTGAGAAAGCAGAGAAAAAGTGTCTCCTGCAACCCGTTCCCTTGGTGCTAGATGAAAGAACGTCTCTCCACTTGGTCAGTTCTGAGAGATAAGTGTGTGTGAAACCCGTCCTTCACATATCTTGATGGGAACACAAAGTTTCTTTTCAGTTGCAAACTCCATTCCATACATATATATGGAGAGGTACTAGCTCCAACTCGGTTTGACAGTGAAAACTGCAGGAACTTCAAACCGGCACTAGGAAACAGACTGAGAAAGCAGAGAAAAAGTGTCTCCTGCAACCCGTTCCCTTGGTGCTAGATGAACGAACGTCTCTCCACTTGCTCAGTTCTGAGAGATAAGTGTGTGTGAAAGCCGTCCTTCACCTATCTTGTTGGGAACACAAAGTTTCTTTTCAGTTGCAAACTCCATTCCTTACATATATATGGGGAGGTAGTAGCTCCAACTCGGTTTGACAGTGAAAACTGCAGGAACTTCAAACCAGCACTAGGAAACAGACTGAGAAAGCAGACAAAAAGTGTCTCCTGCAACCCGTTCCCTTCGTGCTAGATGAACGAACATCTCTCCACTTGCTAAGTTCTGAGAGATAAGTGTGTGTGAAAGCCGTCCTTCACATATCTTGATGGGAACACAAAGTTTCTTTTCAGTTGCAAACTCCATTCCATACATATATATGGGGAGGTACTAGATCCAACTCGGTTTGACAGTGAAAACTTCAGGAACTTCAAACCGGCACTAGGAAACAGACAGAGAAAGCAGAGAAAAAGTGTCTCCTGCAACCCGTTCCCTTGGTGCTAGATGAACGAACGTCTCTCCACTTGCTCAGTTCTGAGAGATAAGTGTGTGTGAAAGCCGTCCTTCACCTAGCTTGCTGGGAACACAAAGTTTCTTTTCAGTTGCAAACTCCATTCCATACATATATATGGGGAGGTACTAGCTCCAACTCGGTTTGACAGTGAAAACTGCAGGAACTTCAAACCGGCACTAGGAAACAGACTGAGAAATCAGAGAAAAAGTGTCTCCTGCAACCCGTTCCCTTGGTGCTACATGAACGAACGTCTCTCCACTTGCTCAGTTCTGAGAGATAAGTGTGTGTGAAAGCCGTCCTTCACCTAGCTTGTTGGGAACACAAAGTTTCTTTTCAGTTGCAAACTCCATTCCATACATATATATGGGGAGGTAGTAGCTCCAACTCGGTTTTACAGTGAAAACTGCAGGAACTTCAAACCGGCACTAGGAAACAGACTGAGAAAGCAGACAAAAAGTGTCTTCTGCACCCCGTTCCCTTCGTGCTAGATGAACGAACGTCTCTCCACTTGCTCAGTTCTGAGAGATAAGTGTGTGTGAAAGCCGTCCTTCACATATCTTGATGGGAACACAAAGTTTCTTTTCAGTTGCAAACTCCATTCCATACATATATATGGGGAGGTACTAGCTCCAACTCGGTTTGACAGTGAAAACTGCAGGAACTTCAAACCGGCACTAGGAAACAGACTGACAAAGCAGAGAAAAAGTGTCTCCTGCAACCCGTTCCCTTGGTGTTAGATGAAAGAACGTCTCTCCACTTGGTCAGTTCTGAGAGATAATTGTGTGTGAAAGCCGTCCTTCAGCTAGATTGTTGGGAACACAAAGTTTCTTTTCAGTTGCAAACTCCATTCCATACATATATATGGGGAGGTACTAGCTCCAACTCGGTTTGACAGTGAAAACTGCAGGAACTTCAAACCGGCACTAGGAAACAGACTGAGAAAGCAGAGAAAAAGTGTCTCCTGCAACCCGTTCCCTTGGTGCTAGATGAACGAACGTCTCTCCACTTGCTCAGTTCTGAGAGATAAGTGTGTGTGAAAGCCGTCCTTCACCTAGCTTGGTGGGAACACAAAGTTTCTTTTCAGTTGCAAACTCCATTCCATACATATATATGGGGAGGTACTAGCTCCAACTCGGTTTGACAGTGAAAACTGCAGGAACTTCAAACCGGTGCTAGGAAACAGACTGAGAAAGCAGAGAAAAAGTGTCTCCTGCAACCCGTTCCTTTGGTGCTAGATGAACGAACGTCTCTCCACTTGCTCAGTTCTGAGAGATAAGTGTGTGTGAAAGCCGTCCTTCACCTAGCTTGTTGGGAACACAAAGTTTCTTTTCAGTTGCAAACTCCATTCCATACATATATATGGGGAGGTACTAGCTCCAACTCGGTTTGACAGTGAAAACTGCAGGAACTTCAAACCGGCACTAGGAAACAGACTGAGAAAGCAGAGAAAAAGTGTCTCCTGCAACCCGTTCCCTTCGTGCTAGATGAACGAACGTCTCTCCACTTGCTCAGTTCTGAGAGATAAGTGTGTGTGAAAGCCGTCCTTCACATATCTTGATGGGAACACAAAGTTTCTTTTCAGTTGCAAACTCCATTCCATACATATATATGGGGAGGTACTAGCTCCAAATCGGTTTGACAGTGAAAACTGCAGGAACTTCATACCAGCACTAGGAAACAGACTGAGAAAGCAGACAAAAAGTGTCTCCTGCAACCCGTTCCCTTCGTGCTAGATGAACGAACATCTCTCAACTTGCTCAGTTCTGAGAGATAAGTGTGTGTGAAAGCCGTCCTTCACATATCTTGATGGGAACACAAAGTTTCTTTTCAGTTGCAAACTCCATTCCATACATATATATGGGGAGGTACTAGCTCCAACTCGGTTTGACAGTGAAAACTTCAGGAACTTCAAACCGGCACTAGGAAACAGGCAGAGAAAGCAGAGAAAAAGTGTCTCCTGCAACCCGTTCCCTTGGTGCTAGATGAACGAACGTCTCTCCACTTGCTCAGTTCTGAGAGATAAGTGTGTGTGAAAGCCGTCCTTCACCTAGCTTGCTGGGAACACAAAGTTTCTTTTCAGTTGCAAACTCCATTCCATACATATATATGGGGAGGTACTAGCTCCAACTCGGTTTGACAGTGAAAACTGCAGGAACTTCAAACCGGCACTAGGAAACAGACTGAGAAAGCAGAGAAAAAGTGTCTCCTGCAACCCGTTCCCTTGGTGCTACATGAACGAACGTCTCTCCACTTGCTCAGTTCTGAGAGATAAGTGTGTGTGAAAGCCGTCCTTCACCTAGCTTGTTGGGAACACAAAGTTTCTTTTCAGTTGCAAACTCCATTCCATACATATATATGGGGAGGTAGTAGCTCCAACTCGGTTTTACAGTGAAAACTGCAGGAACTTCAAACCGGCACTAGGAAACAGACTGAGAAAGCAGACAAAAAGTGTCTTCTGCACCCCGTTCCCTTCGTGCTAGATGAACGAACGTCTCTCCACTTGCTCAGTTCTGAGAGATAAGTGTGTGTGAAAGCCGTCCTTCACATATCTTGATGGGAACACAAAGTTTCTTTTCAGTTGCAAACTCCATTCCATACATATATATGGGGAGGTACTAGCTCCAACTCGGTTTGACAGTGAAAACTGCAGGAACTTCAAACCGGCACTAGGAAACAGACTGAGAAAGCAGAGAAAAAGTGTCTCCTGCAACCCGTTCCCTTGGTGTTAGATGAAAGAACGTCTCTCCACTTAGTCAGTTCTGAGAGATAAGTGTGTGTGAAAGCCGTCCTTCAGCTAGATTGTTGGGAACACAAAGTTTCTTTTCAGTTGCAAACTCCATTCCATACATATATATGGGGAGGTACTAGCTCCAACTCGGTTTGACAGTGAAAACTGCAGGAACTTCAAACCGGCACTAGGAAACAGACTGAGAAAGCAGAGAAAAAGTGTCTCCTGCAACCCGTTCCCTTGGTGCTACATGAACGAACGTCTCTCCACTTGCTCAGTTCTGAGAGATAAGTGTGTGTGAAAGCCGTCCTTCACCTAGCTTGCTGGGAACACAAAGTTTCTTTTCAGTTGCAAACTCCATTCCATACATATATATGGGGAGGTACTAGCTCCAACTCGGTTTGACAGTGAAAACTGCAGGAACTTCAAACCGGTACTAGGAAACAGACTGAGAAAGCAGACAAAAAGTGTCTCCTGCAACCCGTTCCCTTCGTGCTAGATGAACGAACATCTCTCCACTTGCTAAGTTCTGAGAGATAAGTGTGTGTGAAAGCCGTCCTTCACATATCTTGATGGGAACACAAAGTTTCTTTTCAGTTGCAAACTCCATTCCATACATATATATGGGGAGGTACTAGATCCAACTCGGTTTGACAGTGAAAACTTCAGGAACTTCAAACCGGCACTAGGAAACAGACTGAGAAAGCAGAGAAAAAGTGTCTCCTGCAACCCGTTCCCTTCGTGCTAGATGAACGAACGTCTCTCCACTTGCTCAGTTCTGAGAGATAAGTGTGTGTGAAAGCCGTCCTTCACCTAGCTTGCTGGGAACACAAAGTTTCTTTTCAGTTGCAAACTCCATTCCATACATATATATGGGGAGGTACTAGCTCCAACTCGGTTTGACAGTGAAAACTGCAGGAACTTCAAACCGGCACTAGGAAACAGACTGAGAAATCAGAGAAAAAGTGTCTCCTGCAACCCGTTCCCTTGGTGCTACATGAACGAACGTCTCTCCACTTGCTCAGTTCTGAGAGATAAGTGTGTGTGAAAGCCGTCCTTCACCTAGCTTGTTGGGAACACAAAGTTTCTTTTCAGTTGCAAACTCCATTCCATACATATATATGGGGAGGTAGTAGCTCCAACTCGGTTTTACAGTGAAAACTGCAGGAACTTCAAACCGGCACTAGGAAACAGACTGAGAAAGCAGACAAAAAGTGTCTTCTGCACCCCGTTCCCTTCGTGCTAGATGAACGAACGTCTCTCCACTTGCTCAGTTCTGAGAGATAAGTGTGTGTGAAAGCCGTCCTTCACATATCTTGATGGGAACACAAAGTTTCTTTTCAGTTGCAAACTCCATTCCATACATATATATGGGGAGGTACTAGCTCCAACTCGGTTTGACAGTGAAAACTGCAGGAACTTCAAACCGGCACTAGGAAACAGACTGACAAAGCAGAGAAAAAGTGTCTCCTGCAACCCGTTCCCTTGGTGTTAGATGAAAGAACGTCTCTCCACTTGGTCAGTTCTGAGAGATAAGTGTGTGTGAAAGCCGTCCTTCAGCTAGATTGTTGGGAACACAAAGTTTCTTTTCAGTTGCAAACTCCATTCCATACATATATATGGGGAGGTACTAGCTCCAACTCGGTTTGACAGTGAAAACTGCAGGAACTTCAAACCGGCACTAGGAAACAGACTGAGAAAGCAGAGAAAAAGTGTCTCCTGCAACCCGTTCCCTTGGTGCTAGATGAACGAACGTCTCTCCACTTGCTCAGTTCTGAGAGATAAGTGTGTGTGAAAGCCGTCCTTCACCTAGCTTGCTGGGAACACAAAGTTTCTTTTCAGTTGCAAACTCCATTCCATACATATATATGGGGAGGTACTAGCTCCAACTCGGTTTGACAGTGAAAACTGCAGGAACTTCAAACCGGTGCTAGGAAACAGACTGAGAAAGCAGAGAAAAAGTGTCTCCTGCAACCCGTTCCTTTGGTGCTAGATGAACGAACGTCTCTCCACTTGCTCAGTTCTGAGAGATAAGTGTGTGTGAAAGCCGTCCTTCACCTAGCTTGTTGGGAACACAAAGTTTCTTTTCAGTTGCAAACTCCATTCCATACATATATATGGGGAGGTACTAGCTCCAACTCGGTTTGACAGTGAAAACTGCAGGAACTTCAAACCGGCACTAGGAAACAGACTGAGAAAGCAGAGAAAAAGTGTCTCCTGCAACCCGTTCCCTTCGTGCTAGATGAACGAACGTCTCTCCACTTGCTCAGTTCTGAGAGATAAGTGTGTGTGAAAGCCGTCCTTCACATATCTTGATGGGAACACAAAGTTTCTTTTCAGTTGCAAACTCCATTCCATACATATATATGGGGAGGTACTAGCTCCAAATCGGTTTGACAGTGAAAACTGCAGGAACTTCATACCAGCACTAGGAAACAGACTGAGAAAGCAGACAAAAAGTGTCTCCTGCAACCCGTTCCCTTCGTGCTAGATGAACGAACATCTCTCAACTTGCTCAGTTCTGAGAGATAAGTGTGTGTGAAAGCCGTCCTTCACATATCTTGATGGGAACACAAAGTTTCTTTTCAGTTGCAAACTCCATTCCATACATATATATGGGGAGGTACTAGCTCCAACTCGGTTTGACAGTGAAAACTTCAGGAACTTCAAACCGGCACTAGGAAACAGGCAGAGAAAGCAGAGAAAAAGTGTCTCCTGCAACCCGTTCCCTTGGTGCTAGATGAACGAACGTCTCTCCACTTGCTCAGTTCTGAGAGATAAGTGTGTGTGAAAGCCGTCCTTCACCTAGCTTGCTGGGAACACAAAGTTTCTTTTCAGTTGCAAACTCCATTCCATACATATATATGGGGAGGTACTAGCTCCAACTCGGTTTGACAGTGAAAACTGCAGGAACTTCAAACCGGCACTAGGAAACAGACTGAGAAAGCAGAGAAAAAGTGTCTCCTGCAACCCGTTCCCTTGGTGCTACATGAACGAACGTCTCTCCACTTGCTCAGTTCTGAGAGATAAGTGTGTGTGAAAGCCGTCCTTCACCTAGCTTGTTGGGAACACAAAGTTTCTTTTCAGTTGCAAACTCCATTCCATACATATATATGGGGAGGTAGTAGCTCCAACTCGGTTTTACAGTGAAAACTGCAGGAACTTCAAACCGGCACTAGGAAACAGACTGAGAAAGCAGACAAAAAGTGTCTTCTGCACCCCGTTCCCTTCGTGCTAGATGAACGAACGTCTCTCCAGTTGCTCAGTTCTGAGAGATAAGTGTGTGTGAAAGCCGTCCTTCACATATCTTGATGGGAACACAAAGTTTCTTTTCAGTTGCAAACTCCATTCCATACATATATATGGGGAGGTACTAGCTCCAACTCGGTTTGACAGTGAAAACTGCAGGAACTTCAAACCGGCACTAGGAAACAGACTGAGAAAGCAGAGAAAAAGTGTCTCCTGCAACCCGTTCCCTTGGTGTTAGATGAAAGAACGTCTCTCCACTTAGTCAGTTCTGAGAGATAAGTGTGTGTGAAAGCCGTCCTTCAGCTAGATTGTTGGGAACACAAAGTTTCTTTTCAGTTGCAAACTCCATTCCATACATATATATGGGGAGGTACTAGCTCCAACTCGGTTTGACAGTGAAAACTGCAGGAACTTCAAACCGGCACTAGGAAACAGACTGAGAAAGCAGAGAAAAGTGTCTCCTGCAACCCGTTCCCTTGGTGCTACATGAACGAACGTCTCTCCACTTGCTCAGTTCTGAGAGATAAGTGTGTGTGAAAGCCGTCCTTCACCTAGCTTGCTGGGAACACAAAGTTTCTTTTCAGTTGCAAACTCCATTCCATACATATATATGGGGAGGTACTAGCTCCAACTCGGTTTGACAGTGAAAACTGCAGGAACTTCAAACCGGTACTAGGAAACAGACTGAGAAAGCAGAGAAAAAGTGTCTCCTGCAACCCGTTCCCTTGGTGCTAGATGAACGAACGTCTCTCCACTTGCTCAGTTCTGAGAGATAAGTGTGTGTGAAAGCCGTCCTTCACCTAGCTTGTTGGGAACACAAAGTTTCTTTTCAGTTGCAAACTCCATTCCATACATATATATGGGGAGGTAGTAGCTCCAACTCGGTTTTACAGTGAAAACTGCAGGAACTTCAAACCGGCACTAGGAAACAGACTGAGAAAGCAGAGAAAAAGTGTCTCCTGCAACCCGTTCCCTTCGTGCTAGATGAACGAACGTCTCTCCACTTGCTCAGTTCTGAGAGATAAGTGTGTGTGAAAGCCGTCCTTCACATATCTTGATGGGAACACAAAGTTTCTTTTCAGTTGCAAACTCCATTCCATACATATATATGGGGAGGTACTAGCTCCAACTCGGTTTGACAGTGAAAACTGCAGGAACTTCAAACCGGCACTAGGAAACAGACTGAGAAAGCAGAGAAAAAGTGTCTCCTGCAATCCGTTACCTTGGTGCTAGTTGAACGAACGTCTCTCCACTTGGTCAGTTCTGAGAGATAAGTGGGTGTGAAAGCCGTGCTTCACCTAGCTTGTTGGGAACTCAAAGTTTCTTTTCAGTTGCAAACTCCATTCCATACATACATATGGGGAGGTACAAGCTCCAACTCGGTTTGACAGTGAAAACTGCAGGAACTTCAAACCGGCACTAGGAAAAAGACTGAGAAAGCAGAGAAAAAGTGCCTCCTGCAACCCACTCCCTTGGTGCTAGATGAACGAACGTCTCTCCACTTGCTCATTTCTGAGAGATAAGTGTGTGTGAAAGCCGTCCTTCAGCTAGATTGTTGGGAACACAATATTTCTTTTCAGTTGCAAACTCCATTCCATACATATATATGGGGAGGTACTAGCTCCAACTCGGTTTGACAGTGAAAACTTCAGGAACTTCAAACCGGCACTAGGAAACAGACTGAGAAAGCAGAGAAAAAGTGTCTCCTGCAACCCGTTACCTTGGTGCTTGTTGAACGAACGTCTCTCCACTTGGTCAGTTCTGAGAGATAAGTGGGTGTGAAAGCCGTGCTTCACCTAGCTTGTTGGGAATTCAAAGTTTCTTTTCAATTGCAAACTCCATTCCATACATATATATGGGGAGGTAGTAGCTCCAACTCGGTTTGACAGTGAAAACTGCAGGAACTTCAAACCGGCACTAGGAAACAGACTGAGAAAGCAGAGAAAAAGTGTCTCCTGCAACCCGTTCCCTTGGTGCTAGATGAAAGAACGTCTCTCCACTTGGTCAGTTCTGAGAGATAAGTGTGTGTGAAACCCGTCCTTCACCTATCTTGATGGGAACACAAAGTTTCTTTTCAGTTGCAAATTCCATTCCATACATATATATGGAGGGGTACTAGCTCCAACTCGGTTTGACAGTGAAAACTGCAGGAACTTCAAACCGGCACTAGGAAACAGACTGAGAAAGCAGAGAAAAAGTGTCTCCTGCAACCCGTTCCCTTGGTGCTAGATGAACGAACGTCTCTCCACTTGCTCAGTTCTGAGAGATAAGTGTGTGTGAAAGCCGTCCTTCACCTATCTTGTTGGGAACACAAAGTTTGTTTTCAGTTGCAAACTCCATTCCTTACATATATATGGGGAGGTAGTAGCTCCAACTCGGTTTTACAGTGAAAACTGCAGGAACTTCAAACCAGCACTAGGAAACAGACTGAGAAAGCAGACAAAAAGTGTCTCCTGCAACCCGTTCCCTTCGTGCTAGATGAACGAACATCTCTCCACTTGCTCAGTTCTGAGAGATAAGTGTGTGTGAAAGCCGTCCTTCACATATCTTGATGGGAACACAAAGTTTCTTTTCAGTTGCAAACTCCATTCCATACATATATATGGGGAGGTACTAGCTCCAACTCGGTTTGACAGTGAAAACTGCAGGAACTTCAAACCGGCACTAGGAAACAGACTGAGAAAGCAGAGAAAAAGTGTCTCCTGCAACCCGTTACCTTGGTGCTTGTTGAACGAACGTCTCTCCACTTGGTCAGTTCTGAGAGATAAGTGTGTGTGAAAGCCGTGCTTCACCTAGCTTGTTGGGAACTCAAAGTTTCTTTTCAATTGCAAACTCCATTCCATACATATATATGGGGAGGTAGTAGCTCCAACTCGGTTTGACAGTGAAAACTGCAGGAACTTCAAACCGGCACTAGGAAACAGACTGAGAAAGCAGACAAAAAGTGTCTCCTGCAACCCGTTCCCTTGGTGCTAGATGAAAGAACGTCTCTCCACTTGGTCAGTTCTGAGAGATAAGTGTGTGTGAAAGCCGTCCTTCAGCTAGATTGTTGGGAACACAAAGTTTCTTTTCAGTTGCAAACTCCATTCCATACATATATATGGGGAGGTACTAGCTCCAACTCGGTTTGACAGTGAAAACTTCAGGAACTTCAAACCGGCACTAGGAAACAGACAGAGAAAGCAGAGAAAAAGTGTCTCCTGCAACCCGTTCCCTTGGTGCTAGATGAACGAACGTCTCTCCACTTGCTCAGTTCTGAGAAATAAGTGTGTGTGAAAGCCGTCCTTCACCTAGCTTGCTGGGAACACAAAGTTTCTTTTCAGTTGCAAACTCCATTCCATACATTTATATGGGGAGGTACAAGCTCCAACTCGGTTTGACAGTGAAAACTGCAGAAACTTCAAACCGGCACTAGGAAACAGACTGAGAAAGCAGAGAAAAAGTGTCTCCTGCAACCCGTTCCCTTGGTGCTACATGAACGAACGTCTCTCCACTTGCTCAGTTCTGAGAGATAAGTGTGTGTGAAAGCCGTCCTTCAGCTAGATTGTTGGGAACACAAAGTTTCTTTTCAGTTGCAAACTCCATTCCATACATATATATGGGGAGGTACTAGCTCCAACTCGGTTTGACAGTGAAAACTGCAGGAACTTCAAACCGGCACTAGGAAACAGACTGAGAAAGCAGAGAAAAAGTGTCTCCTGCAACCCGTTCCCTTGGTGCTAGATGAACGAACGTCTCTCCACTTGCTCAGTTCTGAGAGATAAGTGTGTGTGAAAGCCGTCCTTCACCTAGCTTGCTGGGAACACAAAGTTTCTTTTCAGTTGCAAACTCCATTCCATACATATATATGGGGAGGTACTAGCTCCAACTCGGTTTGACAGTGAAAACTGCAGGAACTTCAAACCGGCACTAGGAAACAGACTGAGAAAGCAGAGAAAAAGTGTCTCCTGCAACCCGTTCCCTTGGTGCTAGATGAACGAACGTCTCTCCACTTGCTCAGTTCTGAGAGATAAGTGGGTGTGAAAGCCGTGCTTCACCTAGCTTGTTGGGAACTCAAAGTTTCTTTTCAGTTGCAAACTCCATTCCATACATATATATGGGGAGGTACTAGCTCCAACTCGGTTTGACAGTGAAAACTGCAGGAACTTCAAAAGGGCACTAGGAAACAGACTGAGAAAGCAGAGAAAAAGTGTCTCCTGCAACCCGTTACCTTGGTGATAGTTGAACGAACGTCTCTCCACTTGGTCAGTTCTGAGAGATAAGTGGGTGTGAAAGCCGTGCTTCACCTAGCTTGTTGGGAACTCAAAGTTTCTTTTCAGTTGCAAACTCCATTCCATACATATATATGGGGAGGTAGTAGCTCCAACTCGGTTTTACAGTGAAAACTGCAGGAACTTCAAACAGGCACTAGGAAAAAGACTGAGAAAACAGAGAAAAAGTGCCTCCTGCAACCCACTCCCTTGGTGCTAGATGAACGAACGTCTCTCCACTTGGTCAGTTCTGAGAGATAAGTGTGTGTGAAAGCCGTCCTTCAGCTAGATTGTTGGGAACACAAAGTTTCTTTTCAGTTGCAAACTCCATTCCATACATATATATGGGGAGGTACTAGCTCCAACTCGGTTTGACAGTGAAAACTTCAGGAACTTCAAACCGGCACTAGGAAACAGACTGAGAAAGCAGAGAAAAAGTGTCTCCTGCAACCCGTTACCTTGGTGCTTGTTGAACGAACGTCTCTCCACTTGGTCAGTTCTGAGAGATAAGTGGGTGTGAAACCCGTCCTTCACCTATCTTGATGGGAACACAAAGTTTCTTTTCAGTTGCAAACTCCATTCCATACATATATATGGAGAGGTACTAGCTCCAACCCGGTTTGACAGTGAAAACTGCAGGAACTTCAAACCGGCACTAGGAAACAGACTGAGAAAGCAGAGAAAAAGTGTCTCCTGCAACCCGTTCCCTTGGTGCTAGATGAACGAACGTCTCTCCACTTGCTCAGTTCTGAGAGATAAGTGTGTGTGAAAGCCGTCCTTCACCTATCTTGTTGGGAACACAAAGTTTCTTTTCAGTTGCAAACTCCATTCCTTACATATATATGGGGAGGTAGTAGCTCCAACTCGGTTTGACAGTGAAAACTGCAGGAACTTCAAACCAGCACTAGGAAACAGACTGAGAAAGCAGACAAAAAGTGTCTCCTGCAACCCGTTCCCTTCGTGCTAGATGAACGAACATCTCTCCACTTGCTCAGTTCTGAGAGATAAGTGTGTGTGAAAGCCGTCCTTCACATATCTTGATGGGAACACAAAGTTTCTTTTCAGTTGCAAACTCCATTCCATACATATATATGGGGAGGTACTAGCTCCAACTCGGTTTGACAGTGAAAACTGCAGGAACTTCAAACCGGCACTAGGAAACAGACTGAGAAAGCAGAGAAAAAGTGTCTCCTGCAACCCGTTACCTTGGTGCTAGTTGAACGAACGTCTCTCCACTTGGTCAGTTCTGAGAGATAAGTGGGTGTGAAAGCCGTGCTTCACCTAGCTTGTTGGGAACTCAAAGTTTCTTTTCAGTTGCAAACTCCATTCCATACATATATATGGGGAGGTAGTAGCTCCAACTCGGTTTTACAGTGAAAACTGCAGGAACTTCAAACAGGCACTAGGAAAAAGACTGAGAAAGCAGAGAAAATGTGCCTCCTGCAACCCACTCCCTTGGTGCTAGATGAACGAACGTCTCTCCACTTGGTCAGTTCTGAGAGATAAGTGTGTGTGAAAGCCGTCCTTCAGCTAGATTGTTGGGAACACAAAGTTTCTTTTCAGTTGCAAACTCCATTCCATACATATATATGGGGAGGTACTAGCTCCAACTCGGTTTGACAGTGAAAACTTCAGGAACTTCAAACCGGCACTAGGAAACAGACTGAGAAAGCAGAGAAAAAGTGTCTCCTGCAACCCGTTACCTTGGTGCTTGTTGAACGAACGTCTCTCCACTTGGTCAGTTCTGAGAGATAAGTGGGTGTGAAACCCGTCCTTCACCTATCTTGATGGGAACACAAAGTTTCTTTTCAGTTGCAAACTCCATTCCATACATATATATGGAGAGGTACTAGCTCCAACCCGGTTTGACAGTGAAAACTGCAGGAACTTCAAACCGGCACTAGGAAACAGACTGAGAAAGCAGAGAAAAAGTGTCTCCTGCAACCCGTTCCCTTGGTGCTAGATGAACGAACGTCTCTCCACTTGCTCAGTTCTGAGAGATAAGTGTGTGTGAAAGCCGTCCTTCACCTATCTTGTTGGGAACACAAAGTTTCTTTTCAGTTGCAAACTCCATTCCTTACATATATATGGGGAGGTAGTAGCTCCAACTCGGTTTGACAGTGAAAACTGCAGGAACTTCAAACCAGCACTAGGAAACAGACTGAGAAAGCAGACAAAAAGTGTCTCCTGCAACCCGTTCCCTTCGTGCTAGATGAACGAACATCTCTCCACTTGCTCAGTTCTGAGAGATAAGTGTGTGTGAAAGCCGTCCTTCACATATCTTGATGGGAACACAAAGTTTCTTTTCAGTTGCAAACTCCATTCCATACATATATATGGGGAGGTACTAGCTCCAACTCGGTTTGACAGTGAAAACTGCAGGAACTTCAAACCGGCACTAGGAAACAGACTGAGAAAGCAGAGAAAAAGTGTCTCCTGCAACCCGTTACCTTGGTGCTTGTTGAACGAACGTCTCTCCACTTGGTCAGTTCTGAGAGATAAGTGTGTGTGAAAGCCGTGCTTCACCTAGCTTGTTGGGAACTCAAAGTTCCTTTTCAATTGCAAACTCCATTCCATACATATGTATGGGGAGGTAGTAGCTCCAACTCGGTTTGACAGTGAAAACTGCAGGAACTTCAAACCGGCACTAGGAAACAGACTGAGAAAGCAGAGAAAAAGTGTCTCCTGCAACCCGTTCCCTTGGTGCTAGATGAAAGAACGTCTCTCCACTTGGTCAGTTCTGAGAGATAAGTGTGTGTGAAAGCCGTCCTTCAGCTAGATTGTTGGGAACACAAAGTTTCTTTTCAGTTGCAAACTCCATTCCATACATATATATGGGGAGGTCCTAGCTCCAACTCGGTTTGACAGTGAAAACTTCAGGAACTTCAAACCGGCACTAGGAAACAGACAGAGAAAGCAGAGAAAAAGTGTCTCCTGCAACCCGTTCCCTTGGTGCTAGATGAACGAACGTCTCTCCACTTGCTCAGTTCTGAGAAATAAGTGTGTGTGAAAGCCGTCCTTCACCTAGCTTGCTGGGAACACAAAGTTTCTTTTCAGTTGCAAACTCCATTCCATACATATATATGGGGAGGTACAAGCTCCAACTCGGTTTGACAGTGAAAACTGCAGGAACTTCAAACCGGCACTATTAAACAGACTGAGAAAGCAGAGAAAAAGTGTCTCCTGCAACCCGTTCCCTTGGTGCTACATGAACGAACGTCTCTCTACTTGCTCAGTTCTGAGAGATAAGTGTGTGTGAAAGCCGTCCTTCACCTAGCTTGTTGGGAACACAAAGTTTCTTTTCAGTTGCAAACTCCATTCCATACATATATATGGGGAGGAACTAGCTCCAACTCGGTTTGACAGTGAAAACTGCAGGAACTTCAAACCGGCACTAGGAAACAGACTGAGAAAGCAGAGAAAAAATGTCTCCTGCAACCCGTTCCCTTGGTGCTAGATGAACGAACGTCTCTCCACTTGCTCAGTTCTGAGAGATAAGTGTGTGTGAAAGCCGTCCTTCACCTAGCTTGTTGGGAACACAAAGTTTCTTTTCAGTTGCAAACTCCATTCCATAAATATATATGGGGAGGTAGTAGCTCCAACTCTGTTTTACAGTGAAAACTGCAGGAACTTCAAACTGGCACTAGGAAACAGACTGAGAAAGCAGAGAAAAAGTGTCTTCTGCAACCCGTTCCCTTGGTGCTAGATGAACGAACGTCTCTCCACTTGCTCAGTTCTGAGAGATAAGTGTGTGTGAAAGCCGTCCTTCACCTAGCTTGCTGGGAACACAAAGTTTCTTTTCAGTTGCAAACTCCATTCCATACATATATATGGGGAGGTATTAGCTCCAACTCTGTTTGACAGTGAAAACTGCAGGAAATTCCAACCGGCACTAGGAAACAGACTGAGAAAGCAGAGAAAAAGTGTCTCCTGCAACCCGTTCCCATGGTGCTACATGAACGAACGTCTCCCACTTGCTCAGTTCTGAGAGATAAGTGTGTGTCAAAGCCGTCCTTCACCTAGCTTGTTGGGAACACAAAGTTTCTTTTCAGTTGCAAACTCCATTCCATACATATATATGGGGAGGTAGTAGCTCCAACTCGGTTTTACAGTGAAAACTGCAGAAATTTCAAACCGGCACTAGGAAACAGACTGAGAAAGCAGAGAAAAAGTGTCTCCTGCAACCCGTTCCCTTGGTGCTAGATGAACGAACGTCTCTCCACTTGCTCAGTTCTGAGAGATAAGTGTGTGTGAAAACTGTCCTTCAACTAGCTTGTTGGGAACACAAAGTTTCTTTTCAGTTGCAAACTCCATTTCATACATATATATGGGGAGGTACTAGCTCCAAGTCGGTTTGACAGTGAAAACTGCAGGAACTTCAAACCGGCACTAGGAAACAGACTGAGAAAGCAGAGAAAAAGTGTCTCCTGCAACCCGTTACCTTGGTGCTACATGAACGAACGTCTCTCCACTTGCTGAGTTCTGAGAGATAAGTGTGTGTCAAAGCCGTCCTTCACCTATCTTGTTGGGAACACAAAGTTTCTTTTCAGTTGCAAACTCCATTCCATACATATATATGGGGAGGTAGTAGCTCCAACTCGGTTTGACAGTGAAAACTGCAGGAACTTCAAACCGGCACTAGGAAACAGACTGAGAAAGCAGAGAAAAAGTGTCTCCTGCAACCCGGTCCCTTCGTGCTAGATGAACGAACGTCTCTCCACTTGCTCAGTTCTGAGAGATAAGTGTGTGTGAAAGCCTTCCTTCACATATCTTGATGGGAACACAAAGTTTCTTTTCAGTTGCAAACTCCATTCCATACATACATATGGGGAGGTACCAGCTCCAACTCGGTTTGACAGTGAAAACTGCAGGAACTTCAAACCGGCACTAGGAAACAGACTGAGAAAGCAGAGAAAAAGTGTCTCCTGCAACCCGTTACCTTGGTGCTTGTTGAACGAACGTCTCTCCACTTGGTCAGTTCTGAGAGATAAGTGGGTGTGAAAGCAGTGCTTCAGCCAGCTTGTTGGGAACTCAAAGTTACTTTTCAGTTGCAAACTCCATTCCATACATATATATGGGGAGGTAGTAGCTCCAACTCGGTTTGACAGTGAAAACTGCAGGAACTTCAAACTGGCACTAGGAAACAGACTGAGAAAGCAGAGAAAAAGTGTCTCCTGCAACCCGTTCCCTTGGTGCTAGATGAAAGAACGTCTCTCCACTTGGTCAGTTCTGAGAGATAAGTGTGTGTGAAACCCGTCCTTCACCTAGCTTGCTGGGAACACAAAGTTTCTTTTCAGTTGAAAACTCCATTCCATACATATATATGGGGAGGTACTAGCTCCAACTCGGTTTGACAGTGAAAACTGCAGGAACTTCAAACCGGCACTAGGAAACAGACTGAGAAAGCAGAGAAAAAGTGTCTCCTGCAACCCGTTCCCTTGGTGCTACATGAACGAACGTCTCTCCACTTGCTCAGTTCTGAGAGATAAGTGTGTGTGAAAGCCGTCCTTCACCTAGCTTGTTGGGAACACAAAGTTTCTTTTCAGTTGCAAACTCCATTCCTTACATATATATGGGGAGGTAGTAGCTCCAACTCGGTTTGACAGTGAAAACTGCAGGAACTTCAAACCAGCACTAGGAAACAGACTGAGAAAGCAGACAAAAAGTGTCTCCTGCAACCCGTTCCCTTCGTGCTAGATGAGCGAACGTCTCTCCACTTGCTCAGTTCTGAGAGATAAGTGTGTGTGAAAGCCGTCCTTCACATATCTTGATGGGAACACAAAGTTTCTTTTCAGTTGCAAACTCCATTCCATACATATATATGGGGAGGTAGTAGCTCCAACTCGGTTTTACCGTGAAAACTGCAGGAACTTCAAACCGGCAGTAGGAAACAGACTGAGAAAGCAGACAAAAAGTGTCTCCTGCAACCCGTTCCCTTCGTGCTAGATGAACGAACGTCTCTCCACTTGCTCAGTTCTGAGAGATAAGTGTGTGTGAAAGCCGTCCTTCACATATCTTGATGGGAACACAAAGTTTCTTTTCAGTTGCAAACTCCATTCCATACATATATATGGGGAGGTACTAGCTCCAACTCGGTTTGACAGTGAAAACTGCAGGAACTTCAAACCGGCACTAGGAAACAGACTGAGAAAGCAGAGAAAAAGTGTCTCCTGCAACCCGTTCCCTTGGTGCTAGATGAAAGAACGTCTCTCCACTTGGTCAGTTCTGAGAGATAAGTGTGTGTGAAAGCCGTCCTTCAGCTAGATTGTTGGGAACACAAAGTTTCTTTTCAGTTGCAAACTCCATTCCATACATATATATGGGGAGGTACTAGCTCCAACTCGGTTTGACAGTGAAAACTTCAGGAACTTCAAACCGGCACTAGGAAACAGACTGAGAAAGGATAGAAAAAGTGTCTCCTGCAACCCGTTCCCTTGGTGCTAGATGAACGAACGTCTCTCCACTTGCTCAGTTCTGAGAGATAAGTGTGTGTGAAAGCCGTCCTTCACATATCTTGATGGGAACACAAAGTTTCTTTTCAGTTGCAAACTCCATTCCATACATATATATGGGGAGGTAGTAGCTCCAACTCGGTTTTACAGTGAAAACTGCAGGAACTTCAAACCGGCAGTAGGAAACAGACTGAGAAAGCAGACAAAAAGTGTCTCCTGCAACCCGTTCCCTTCGTGCTAGATGAACGAACGTCTCTCCACTTGCTCAGTTCTGAGAGATAAGTGTGTGTGAAAGCCGTCCTTCACATATCTTGATGGGAACACAAAGTTTCTTTTCAGTTGCAAACTCCATTCCATACATATATATGGGGAGGTACTAGCTCCAACTCGGTTTGACAGTGAAAACTGCAGGAACTTCAAACCGGCACTAGGAAACAGACTGAGAAAGCAGAGAAAAAGTGTCTCCTGCAACCCGTTCCCTTGGTGCTAGATGAAAGAACGTCTCTCCACTTGGTCAGTTCTGAGAGATAAGTGTGTGTGAAAGCCGTCCTTCAGCTAGATTGTTGGGAACACAAAGTTTCTTTTCAGTTGCAAACTCCATTCCATACATATATATGGGGAGGTACTAGCTCCAACTCGGTTTGACAGTGAAAACTTCAGGAACTTCAAACCGGCACTAGGAAACAGACTGAGAAAGCAGAGAAAAAGTGTCTCCTGCAACCCGTTCCCTTGGTGCTAGATGAACGAACGTCTCTCCACTTGCTCAGTTCTGAGAGATAAGTGTGTGTGAAAGCCGTCCTTCACATATCTTGATGGGAACACAAAGTTTCTTTTCAGTTGCAAACTCCATTCCATACATATATATGGGGAGGTACTAGCTCCAACTCGGTTTGACAGTGAAAACTGCAGGAACTTCAAACCGGCACTAGGAAACAGACTGAGAAAGCAGAGAAAAAGTGTCTCCTGCAACCCGTTCCCTTGGTGCTAGATGTAAGAACGTCTCTCCACTTGGTCAGTTCTGAGAGATAAGTGTGTGTGAAAGCCGTCCTTCAGCTAGATTGTTGGGAACACAAAGTTTCTTTTCAGTTGCTAACTCCATTCCATACATATATATGGGGAGGTACTAGCTCCAACTCGGTTTGACAGTGAAAACTTCAGGAACTTCAAACCGGCACTAGGAAACACACTGAGAAAGCAGAGAAAAAGTGTCTCCTGCAACCCGTTCCCTTCGTGCTAGATGAACGAACGTCTCTCCACTTGCTCAGTTCTGAGAGATAAGTGTGTGTGAAAGCCGTCCTTCACCTAGCTTGCAGGGAACACAAAGTTTCTTTTCAGTTGCAAACTCCATTCCATACATATATATGGGGAGGTACTAGCTCCAACTCGGTTTGACAGTGAAAACTGCAGGAACTTCAAACCGGCACTAGGAAACAGACTGAGAAAGCAGAGAAAAAGTGTCTCCTGCAACCCGTTCCCTTGGTGCTACATTAACGAACGTCTCTCCACTTGCTCAGTTCTGAGAGATAAGTGTGTGTGAAAGCCGTCCTTCACCTAGCTTGTTGGGAACACAAAGTTTCTTTTCAGTTGCAAACTCCATTCCATACATATATATGGGGAGGTAGTAGCTCCAACTCGGTTTTACAGTGAAAACTGCAGGAACTTCAAACCGGCACTAGGAAACAGACTGAGAAAGCAGACAAAAAGTGTCTCCTGCAACCCGTTCCCTTCGTGCTAGATGAAAGAACGTCTCTCCACTTGCTCAGTTCTGAGAGATAAGTGTGTGTGAAACCCGTCCTTCACCTAGCTTGCTGGGAACACAAAGTTTCTTTTCAGTTGAAAACTCCATTCCATACATATATATGGGGAGGTACTAGCTCCAACTCGGTTTGACAGTGAAAACTGCAGGAACTTCAAACCGGCACTAGGAAACAGACTGAGAAAGCAGAGAAAAAGTGTCTCCTGCAACCCGTTCAATTGGTGCTACATGAACGAACGTCTCTCCACTTGCTCAGTTCTGAGAGATAAGTGTGTGTGAAAGCCGTCCTTCACCTAGCTTGTTGGGAACACAAAGTTTCTTTTCAGTTGCAAACTCCATTCCATACATATATATGGGGAGGTAGTAGCTCCAACTCGGTTTTACAGTGAAAACTGCAGGAACTTCAAACCGGCAGTAGGAAACAGACTGTGAAAGCAGACAAAAAGTGTCTCCTGCAACCCGTTCCCTTCGTGCTAGATGAACGAACGTCTCTCCACTTGCTCAGTTCTGAGAGATAAGTGTGTGTGAAAGCCGTCCTTCACCTAGCTTTTTGGGAACACAAAGTTTCTTTTCAGTTGCAAACTCCATTCCATACATATATATGGGAAGGTACTAGCTCCAACTCGGTTTGACAGTGAAAACTGCAGGAACTTCAAACCGGCACTAGGAAACAGACTGAGAAAGCAGAGAAAAAGTGTCTCCTGCAACCCGTTACCTTGGTGCTAGTTGAACGAACGTCTCTCCACTTGGTCAGTTCTGAGAGATAAGTGGGTGTGAAAGCCGTGCTTCTCCTAGCTTGTTGGGAACTCAAAGTTTCTTTTCTGTTGCAAACTCCATTCCATACATATATATGGGGAGGTAGTAGTTCCAACTCGGTTTTACAGTGAAAACTGCAGGAACTTCAAACCGGCACTAGGAAACCGACTGAGAAAGCAGAGAAAAAGTGCCTCCTGCAACCCACTCCCTTGGTGCTAGATGAACGAACGTCTCTCCACTTGCTCATTTCTGAGAGATAAGTGTGTGTGAAAGACTTCCTTCACATATCTTGATGGGAACACAAAGTTTCTTTTCAGTTGCAAACTCCATTCCATACATACATATGGGGAGGTTCTAGCTCCAACACGGTTTGACAGTGAAAACTGCAGGAACTTCAAACCGGCAGTAGGAAACAGACTGAGAAAGCAGAGAAAAAGTGTCTCCTGCAACCCGTTACCTTGGTGCTTGTTGAACGAACGTCTCTCCACTTGGTCAGTTCTGAGAGATAAGTGGGTGTGAAATCAGTGCTTCAGCCAGCTTGTTGGGAACTCAAAGTTACTTTTAAGTTGCAAACTCCATTCCATACATATATATGGGGAGGTAGTAGCTCCAACTCGGTTTTACAGTGAAAACTGCAGGAACTTCAAACCGGCACTAGGAAACCGACTGAGAAAGCAGAGAAAAAGTGCCTCCTGCAACCCACTCCCTTGGTGCTAGATGAACGAACGTCTCTCCACTTGCTCATTTCTGAGAGATAAGTGTGTGTGAAAGACTTCCTTCACCTAGCTTGCTGGGAACACAAAGTTTCTTTTCAGTTGCAAACTCCATTCCATACATACATATGGGGAGGTTCTAGCTCCAACACGGTTTGACAGTGAAAACTGCAGGAACTTCAAACCGGCACTAGGAAACAGACTGAGAAAGCAGAGAAAAAGTGTCTCCTGCAACCCGTTACCTTGGTGCTTGTTGAACGAACGTCTCTCCACTTGGTCAGTTCTGAGAGATAAGTGGGTGTGAAATCAGTGCTTCAGCCAGCTTGTTGGGAACTCAAAGTTACTTTTCAGTTGCAAACTCCATTCCATACATATATATGGGGAGGTAGTAGCTCCAACTCGGTTTGACAGTGAAAACTGCAGGAACTTCAAACCGGCACTAGGAAACAGACTGAGAAAGCAGAGAAAAAGTGTCTCCTGCAACCCGTTCCCTTGGTGCTAGATGAAAGAACGTCTCTCCACTTGGTCAGTTCTGAGAGATAAGTGTGTGTGAAACCCGTCCTTCACCTAGCTTGCTGGGAACACAAAGTTTCTTTTCAGTTGAAAACTCCATTCCATACATATATATGGGGAGGTAGTAGCTCCAACTCGGTTTTACAGTGAAAACTGCAGGAACTTCAAACCGGCACTAGGAAACCGACTGAGAAAGCAGAGAAAAAGTGCCTCCTGCAACCCACTCCCTTGGTGCTAGATGAACGAACGTCTCTCCACTTGCTCATTTCTGAGAGATAAGTGTGTGTGAAAGACTTCCTTCACCTAGCTTGCTGGGAACACAAAGTTTCTTTTCAGTTGCAAACTCCATTCCATACATACATATGGGGAGGTTCTAGCTCCAACACGGTTTGACAGTGAAAACTGCAGGAACTTCAAACCGGCACTAGGAAACAGACTGAGAAAGCAGAGAAAAAGTGTCTCCTGCAACCCGTTACCTTGGTGCTTGTTGAACGAACGTCTCTCCACTTGGTCAGTTCTGAGAGATAAGTGGGTGTGAAATCAGTGCTTCAGCCAGCTTGTTGGGAACTCAAAGTTACTTTTCAGTTGCAAACTCCATTCCATACATATATATGGGGAGGTAGTAGCTCCAACTCGGTTTGACAGTGAAAACTGCAGGAACTTCAAACCGGCACTAGGAAACAGACTGAGAAAGCAGAGAAAAAGTGTCTCCTGCAACCCGTTCCCTTGGTGCTAGATGAAAGAACGTCTCTCCACTTGGTCAGTTCTGAGAGATAAGTGTGTGTGAAACCCGTCCTTCACCTAGCTTGCTGGGAACACAAAGTTTCTTTTCAGTTGAAAACTCCATTCCATACATATATATGGGGAGGTACTAGCTCCAACTCGGTTTGACAGTGAAAACTGCAGGAACTTCAAACCGGCACTAGGAAACAGACTGAGAAAGCAGAGAAAAAGTGTCTCCTGCAACCCGTTCCCTTCGTGCTAGATGAACGAACGTCTCTCCACTTGCTCAGTTCTGAGAGATAAGTGTGTGTGAAACCCGTCCTTCACCTAGCTTGCTGGGAACACAAAGTTTCTTTTCAGTTGAAAACTCCATTCCATACATATATATGGGGAGGTACTAGCTCCAACTCGGTTTGACAGTGAAAACTGCAGGAACTTCAAACCGGCACTAGGAAACAGACTGAGAAAGCAGACAAAAAGTGTCTCCTGCAACCCGTTCCCTTCGTGCTAGATGAACGAACGTCTCTCCACTTGCTCAGTTCTGAGAGATAAGTGTGTGTGAAAGCCGTCCTTCACCTAGCTTTTTGGGAACACAAAGTTTCTTTTCAGTTGCAAACTCCATTCCATACATATATATGGGAAGGTACTAGCTCCAACTCGGTTTGACAGTGAAAACTGCAGGAACTTCAAACCGGCACTAGGAAACAGACTGAGAAAGCAGAGAAAAAGTGTCTCCTGCAACCCGTTACCTTGGTGCTAGTTGAACGAACGTCTCTCCACTTGGTCAGTTCTGAGAGATAAGTGGGTGTGAAAGCCGTGCTTCACCTAGCTTGTTGGGAACTCAAAGTTTCTTTTCAGTTGCAAACTCCATTCCATACATATATATGGGGAGGTAGTAGTTCCAACTCGGTTTTACAGTGAAAACTGCAGGAACTTCAAACCGGCACTAGGAAACCGACTGAGAAAGCAGAGAAAAAGTGCCTCCTGCAACCCACTCCCTTGGTGCTAGATGAACGAACGTCTCTCCACTTGCTCATTTCTGAGAGATAAGTGTGTGTGAAAGACTTCCTTCACATATCTTGATGGGAACACAAAGTTTCTTTTCAGTTGCAAACTCCATTCCATACATACATATGGGGAGGTTCTAGCTCCAACTCGGTTTGACAGTGAAAACTGCAGGAACTTCAAACCGGCACTAGGAAACAGACTGAGAAAGCAGAGAAAAAGTGTCTCCTGCAACCCGTTACCTTGGTGCTTGTTGAACGAACGTCTCTCCACTTGGTCAGTTCTGAGAGATAAGTGGGTGTGAAATCAGTGCTTCAGCCAGCTTGTTGGGAACTCAAAGTTACTTTTCAGTTGCAAACTCCATTCCATACATATATATGGGGAGGTAGTAGCTCCAACTCTGTTTGACAGTGAAAACTGCAGGAACTTCAAACCGGCACTAGGAAACAAACTGAGAAAGCAGAGAAAAAGTGTCTCCTGCAACCCGTTCCCTTGGTGCTAGATGAAAGAACGTCTCTCCACTTGGTCAGTTCTGAGAGATAAGTGTGTGTGAAACCCGTCCTTCACCTAGCTTGCTGGGAACACAAAGTTTCTTTTCAGTTGAAAACTCCATTCCATACATATATATGGGGAGGTACTAGCTCCAACTCGGTTTGACAGTGAAAACTGCAGGAACTTCAAACCGGCAATAGGAAACAGACTGAGAAAGCAGAGAAAAAGTGTCTCCTGCAACCCGTTCCCTTGGTGCTACATGAACGAACGTCTCTCCACTTGCTCAGTTCTGAGAGATAAGTGTGTGTGAAAGCCGTCCTTCACCTATCTTGTTGGGAACACAAAGTTTCTTTTCAGTTGCAAACTCCATTCCTTACATATATATGGGGAGGTAGTAGCTCCAACTCGGTTTGACAGTGAAAACTGCAGGAACTTCAAACCAGCACTAGGAAACAGACTGAGAAAGCAGACAAAAAGTGTCTCCTGCAACCCGTTCCCTTCGTGCTAGATGAGCGAACGTCTCTCCACTTGCTCAGTTCTGAGAGATAAGTGTGTGTGAAAGCCGTCCTTCACATATCTTGATGGGAACACAAAGTTTCTTTTCAGTTGCAAACTCCATTCCATACATATATATGGGGAGGTACTTGCTCCAACTCGGTTTGACAGTGAAAACTTCAGGAACTTCAAACCGGCACTAGGAAACAAACTGAGAAAGCAGAGAAAAAGTGTCTCCTGCAACCAGTTCCCTTGGTGCTAGATGAAAGAACGTCTCTCCACTTGGTCAGTTCTGAGAGATAAGTGTGTGTGAAAGCCGTCCTTCAGCTAGATTGTTGGGAACACAAAGTTTCTTTTCAGTTGCAAACTCCATTCCATACATATATATGGGGAGGTACTAGCTCCAACTCGGTTTGACAGTGAAAACTTCAGGAACTTCAAACCGGCACTAGGAAACAGACTGAGAAAGCAGAGAAAAAGTGTCTCCTGCAACCCGTTCCCTTGGTGCTAGATGAACGAACGTCTCTCCACTTGCTCAGTTCTGAGAGATAAGTGTGTGTGAAAGCCGTCCTTCACATATCTTGATGGGAACACAAAGTTTCTTTTCAGTTGCAAACTTCATTCCATACATATATATGGGGAGGTAGTAGCTCCAACTCGGTTTTACAGTGAAAACTGCAGGAACTTCAAACCGGCACTAGGAAACAGACTGAGAAAGCAGACAAAAAGTGTCTCCTGCAACCCGTTCCCTTCGTGCTAGATGAACGAACGTCTCTCCACTTGCTCAGTTCTGAGAGATAAGTGTGTGTGAAAGCCGTCCTTCACATATCTTGATGGGAACACAAAGTTTCTTTTCAGTTGCAAACTCCATTCCATACATATATATGGGGAGGTACTAGCTCCAACTCGGTTTGACAGTGAAAACTGCAGGAACTTCAAACCGGCACTAGGAAACAGACTGAGAAAGCAGAGAAAAAGTGTCTCCTGCAACACGTTCCCTTGGTGCTAGATGAAAGAACGTCTCTCCACTTGGTCAGTTCTGAGAGATAAGTGTGTGTGAAAGCCGTCCTTCACATATCTTGATGGGAACACAAAGTTTCTTTTCAGTTGAAAACTCCATTCCATACATATATATGGTGAGGTACTAGCTCCAACTCGGTTTGACAGTGAAAACTGCAGGAACTTCAAACCGGCACTAGGAAACAGACTGAGAAAGCAGAGAAAAAGTGTTTCCTGCAACCCGTTCCCTTGGTGCTAGATGAAAGAACGTCTCTCCACTTGGTCAGTTCTGAGAGATAAGTGTGTGTGAAAGCCGTCCTTCAGCTAGATTGTTGGGAACACAAAGTTTCTTTTCAGTTGCTAACTCCATTCCATACATATATATGGGGAGGTACTAGCTCCAACTCGGTTTGACAGTGAAAACTTCAGGAACTTCAAACCGGCACTAGGAAACAGACAGAGAAAGCAGAGAAAAAGTGTCTCCTGCAACCCGTTCCCTTCGTGCTAGATGAACGAACGTCTCTCCACTTGCTCAGTTCTGAGAGATAAGTGTGTGTGAAAGCCGTCCTTCACCTAGCTTGCAGGGAACACAAAGTTTCTTTTCAGTTGCAAACTCCATTCCATACATATATATGGGGAGGTACTAGCTCCAACTCGGTTTGACAGTGAAAACTGCAGGAACTTCAAACCGGCACTAGGAAACAGACTGAGAAAGCAGAGAAATAGTGTCTCCTGCAACCCGTTCCCTTGGTTCTACATGAACGAACGTCTCTCCACTTGCTCAGTTCTGAGAGATAAGTGTGTGTGAAAGCCGTCCTTCACCTAGCTTGTTGGGAACACAAAGTTTCTTTTCAGTTGCAAACTCCATTCCATACATATATATGGGGAGGTAGTAGCTCCAACTCGGTTTTACAGTGAAAACTGCAGGAACTTCAAACCGGCACTAGGAAACAGACTGAGAAAGCAGACAAAAAGTGTCTCCTGCAACCCGTTCCCTTCGTGCTAGATGAACGAACGTCTCTCCACTTGCTCAGTTCTGAGAGATAAGTGTGTGTGAAAGCCGTCCTTCACATATCTTGATGGGAACACAAAGTTTCTTTTCAGTTGCAAACTCCATTCCATACATATATATGGGGAGGTACTAGCTCCAACCCGGTTTGACAGTGAAAACTGCAGGAACTTCAAACCGGCACTAGGAAACAGACAGAGAAAGCAGAGAAAAAGTGTCTCCTGCAACCCGTTCCCTTGGTGCTAGATGAACGAACGTCTCTCCACTTGCTCAGTTCTGAGAGATAAGTGTGTGTGAAAGCCGTCCTTCACCTAGCTTGTTGGGAACACAAAGTTTCTTTTCAGTTGCAAACTCCATTCCATACATATATATGGGGAGGTACTAGCTCCAACTCGGTTTGACAGTGAAAACTTCAGGAACTTCAAACCGGCACTAGGAAACAGACAGAGAAAGCAGAGAAAAAGTGTCTCCTGCAACCCGTTCCCTTGGTGCTAGATGAACGAACGTCTCTCCACTTGCTCAGTTCTGAGAGATAAGTGTGTGTGAAAGCCGTCCTTCACCTAGCTTGTTGGGAACACAAAGTTTCTTTTCAGTTGCAAACTCCATTCCATACATATATATGGGGAGGTAGTAGCTCCAACTCTGTTTTACAGTGAAAACTGCAGGAACTTCAAACCGGCAGTAGGAAACAGACTGAGAAAGCAGACAAAAAGTGTCTCCTGCAACCCGTTCCCTTCGTGCTAGATGAACGAACGTCTCTCCACTTGCTCAGTTCTGAGAGATAAGTGTGTGTGAAAGCCGTCCTTCACCTAGCTTTTTGGGAACACAAATTTTCTTTTCAGTTGCAAACTCCATTCCATACTTATATATGGGAAGGTACTAGCTCCAACTCGGTTTGACAGTGAAAACTGCAGGAACTTCAAACCGGCACTAGGAAACAGACTGAGAAAGCAGAGAAAAAGTGTCTCCTGCAACCCGTTACCTTGGTGCTAGTTGAACGAACGTCTCTCCACTTGGTCAGTTCTGAGAGATAAGTGGGTGTGAAAGCCGTGATTCACCTAGCTTGTTGGGAACTCAAAGTTTCTTTTCAGTTGCAAACTCCATTCCATACATATATATGGGGAGGTAGTAGCTCCAACTCGGTTTTACAGTGAAAACTGCAGGGACTTCAAACCGGCACTAGGAAAAAGACTGAGAAAGCAGAGAAAAAGTGCCTCCTGCAACCCACTCCCTTGGTGCTAGATGAACGAACGTCTCTCCACTTGCTCATTTCTGAGAGATAAGTGTGTGTGAAAGCCGTCCTTCAGCTAGATTGTTGGGAACACAAAGTTTCTTTTCAGTTGCAAACTCCATTCCATACATATATATGGGGAGGTACTAGCTCCAACTCGGTTTGACAGTGAAAACTTCAGGAACTTCAAACCGGCACTAGGAAACAGACTCAGAAAGCAGAGAAAAAGTGTCTCCTGCAACCCGTTACCTTGGTGCTTGTTGAACGAACGTCTCTCCACTTGGTCAGTTCTGAGAGATAAGTGGGTGTGAAAGCCGTGCTTCACCTAGCTTGTTGGGAACTCAAAGTTTCTTTTCAATTGCAAACTCCATTCCATACATATATATGGGGAGGTAGTAGCTCCAACTCGGTTTGACAGTGAAAACTGCAGGAACTTCAAACCGGCACTAGGAAACAGACTGAGAAAGCAGAGAAAAAGTGTCTCCTGCAACCCGTTCCCTTGGTGCTAGATGAACGAACGTCTCTCCACTTGCTCAGTTCTGAGAGATAAGTGTGTGTGAAACCCGTCCTTCACCTATCTTGATGGGAACACAAAGTTTCTTTTCAGTTGCAAACTCCATTCCATACATATATATGGAGAGGTACTAGCTCCAACTCGGTTTGACAGTGAAAACTGCAGGAACTTCAAACCGGCACTAGGAAACAGACTGAGAAAGCAGAGAAAAAGTGTCTCCTGCAACCCGTTCCCTTGGTGCTAGATGAACGAACGTCTCTCCACTTGCTCAGTTCTGAGAGATAAGTGTGTGTGAAAGCCGTCCTTCACCTATCTTGTTGGGAACAGAAAGTTTCTTTTCAGTTGCAAACTCCATTCCTTACATATATATGGGGAGGTAGTAGCTCCAACTCGGTTTGACAGTGAAAACTGCAGGAACTTCAAACCGGCACTAGGAAACAGACTGAGAAAGCAGACAAAAAGTGTCTCCTGCAACCCGTTCCCTTCGTGCTAGATGAACGAACGTTTCTCCACTTGCTCAGTTCTGAGAGATAAGTGTGTGTGAAAGCCGTCCTTCACATATCTTGATGGGAACACAAAGTTTCTTTTCAGTTGCAAACTCCATTCCATACATATATATGGGGAGGTACTAGCTCCAACTCGGTTTGACAGTGAAAACTGCAGGAACTTCAAACCGGCACTAGGAAACAGACTGAGAAAGCAGAGAAAAAGTGTCTCCTGCAACCCGTTACCTTGGTGCTTGTTGAACGAACGTCTCTCCACTTGGTCAGTTCTGAGAGATAAGTGTGTGTGAAAGCCGTGCTTCACCTAGCTTGTTGGGAACTCAAAGTTTCTTTTCAATTGCAAACTCCATTCCATACATATATATGGGGAGGTAGTAGCTCCAACTCGGTTTGACAGTGAAAACTGCAGGAACTTCAAACCGGCACTAGGAAACAGACTGAGAAAGCAGAGAAAAAGTGTCTCCTGCAACCCGTTCCCTTGGTGCTAGATGAAAGAACGTCTCTCCACTTGGTCAGTTCTGAGAGATAAGTGTGTGTGAAAGCCGTCCTTCAGCTAGATTGTTGGGAACACAAAGTTTCTTTTCAGTTGCAAACTCCATTCCATACATATATATGGGGAGGTACTAGCTCCAACTCGGTTTGACAGTGAAAACTGCAGGAACTTCAAACCGGCACTAGGAAACAGACTGAGAAAGCAGACAAAAAGTGTCTCCTGCAACCCGTTCCCTTCGTGCTAGATGAACGAACGTCTCTCCACTTGCTCAGTTCTGAGAAATAAGTGTGTGTGAAAGCCGTCCTTCACCTAGCTTGCTGGGAACACAAAGTTTCTTTTCAGTTGCAAACTCCATTCCATACATATATATGGGGAGGTACAAGCTCCAACTCGGTTTGACAGTGAAAACTGCAGGAACTTCAAACCGGCACTAGGAAACAGACTGAGAAAGCAGAGAAAAAGTGTCTCCTGCAACCCGTTACCTTGGTGCTACATGAACGAACGTCTCTCCACTTGCTCAGTTCTGAGAGATAAGTGTGTGTGAAAGCCGTCCTTCACCTAGCTTGTTGGGAACACAAAGTTTCTTTTCAGTTGCAAACTCCATTCCATACATATATATGGGGAGGTAGTAGCTCCAACTCGGTTTTACAGTGAAAACTGCAGGAACTTCAAACCGGCACTAGGAAACAGACTGAGAAAGCAGACAAAAAGTGTCTCCTGCAACCCGTTCCCTTCGTGCTAGATGAACGAACGTCTCTCCACTTGCTCAGTTCTGAGAGATAAGTGTGTATCAAAGCCGTCCTTCACATATCTTGATGGGAACACAAAGTTTCTTTTCAGTTGCAAACTCCATTCCATACATATATATGGGGAGGTAGTAGCTCCAACTCGGTTTGACAGTGAAAACTGCAGGAACTTCAAACCGGCACTAGGAAACAGACTGAGAAAGCAGACAAAAAGTGTCTCCTGCAACCCGTTCCCTTCGTGCTAGATGAACGAACGTCTCTCCACTTGCTCATTTCTGAGAGATAAGTGTGTGTGAAAGCAGTCCTTCACATATCTTGATGGGAACACAAAGTTTCTTTTCAGTTGCAAACTCCATTCCATACATATATATGGGGAGGTACTAGCTCCAACTCGGTTTGACAGTGAAAACTGCAGGAACTTCAAACCGGCACTAGGAAACAGACTGAGAAAGCAGAGAAAAAGTGTCTCCTGCAACCCGTTACCTTGGTGCTTGTTGAACGAACGTCTCTCCACTTGGTCAGTTCTGAGAGATAAGTGTGTGTGAAAGCCGTGCTTCACCTAGCTTGTTGGGAACTCAAAGTTTCTTTTCAATTGCAAACTCCATTCCATACATATATATGGGGAGGTAGTAGCTCCAACTCGGTTTGACAGTGAAAACTGCAGGAACTTCAAACCGGCACTAGGAAACAGACTGAGAAAGCAGAGAAAAAGTGTCTCCTGCAACCCGTTCCCTTGGTGCTAGATGAAAGAACGTCTCTCCACTTGGTCAGTTCTGAGAGATAAGTGTGTGTGAAAGCCGTCCTTCAGCTAGATTGTTGGGAACACAAAGTTTCTTTTCAGTTGCAAACTCCATTCCATACATATATATGGGGAGGTACTAGCTCCAACTCGGTTTGACAGTGAAAACTTCAGGAACTTCAAACCGGCACTAGGAAACAGACTGAGAAAGCAGACAAAAAGTGTCTCCTGCAACCCGTTCCCTTCGTGCTAGATGAGCGAACGTCTCTCCACTTGCTCAGTTCTGAGAGATAAGTGTGTGTGAAAGCCGTCCTTCACATATCTTGATGGGAACACAAAGTTTCTTTTCAGTTGCAAACTCCATTCCATACATATATATGGGGAGGTAGTAGCTCCAACTCGGTTTGACAGTGAAAACTGCAGGAACTTCAAACCGGCACTAGGAAACAGACTGAGAAAGCAGAGAAAAAGTGTCTCCTGCAACCCGTTCCCTTGGTGCTAGATGAAAGAACGTCTCTCCACTTGGTCAGTTCTGAGAGATAAGTGTGTGTGAAAGCCGTCCTTCAGCTAGATTGTTGGGAACACAAAGTTTCTTTTCAGTTGCAAACTCCATTCCATACATATATATGGGGAGGTACTAGCTCCAACTCGGTTTGACAGTGAAAACTTCAGGAACTTCAAACCGGCACTAGGAAACAGACTGAGAAAGCAGACAAAAAGTGTCTCCTGCAACCCGTTCCCTTCGTGCTAGATGAGCGAACGTCTCTCCACTTGCTCAGTTCTGAGAGATAAGTGTGTGTGAAAGCCGTCCTTCACATATCTTGATGGGAACACAAAGTTTCTTTTCAGTTGCAAACTCCATTCCATACATATATATGGGGAGGTAGTAGCTCCAACTCGGTTTTACAGTGAAAACTGCAGGAACTTCAAACCGGCACTAGGAAACAGACTGAGAAAGCAGACAAAAAGTGTCTCCTGCAACCCGTTCCCTTCGTGCTAGATGAACGAACGTCTCTCCACTTGCTCAGTTCTGAGAGATAAGTGTGTGTGAAAGCCGTCCTTCACATATCTTGATGGGAACACAAAGTTTCTTTTCAGTTGCAAACTCCATTCCATACATATATATGGGGAGGTACTAGCTCCAACTCGGTTTGACAGTGAAAACTGCAGGAACTTCAAAACGGCACTAGGAAACAGACTGAGAAAGCAGAGAAAAAGTGTCTCCTGCAACCCGTTCCCTTGGTGCTAGATGAAAGAACGTCTCTCCACTTGGTCAGTTCTGAGAGATAAGTGTGTGTGAAAGCCGTGCTTCACCTAGCTTGTTGGGAACTCAAAGTTTCTTTTCAATTGCAAACTCCATTCCATACATATATATGGGGAGGTAGTAGCTCCAACTCGGTTTGACAGTGAAAACTGCAGGAACTTCAAACCGGCACTAGGAAACAGACTGAGAAAGCAGAGAAAAAGTGTCTCCTGCAACCCGTTCCCTTGGTGCTAGATGAAAGAACGTCTCTCCACTTGGTCAGTTCTGAGAGATAAGTGTGTGTGAAAGCCGTCCTTCAGCTAGATTGTTGGGAACACAAAGTTTCTTTTCAGTTGCAAACTCCATTCCACACATATATATGGGGAGGTACTAGCTCCAACTCGGTTTGACAGTGAAAACTTCAGGAACTTCAAACCGGCACTAGGAAACAGACTGAGAAAGCAGACAAAAAGTGTCTCCTGCAACCCGTTCCCTTCGTGCTAGATGAGCGAACGTCTCTCCACTTGCTCAGTTCTGAGAGATAAGTGTGTGTGAAAGCCGTCCTTCACATATCTTGATGGGAACACAAAGTTTCTTTTCAGTTGCAAACTCCATTCCATACATATATATGGGGAGGTAGTAGCTCCAACTCGGTTTTACAGTGAAAACTGCAGGAACTTCAAACAGGTACTAGGAAACAGACTGAGAAAGCAGACAAAAAGTGTCTCCTGCAACCCGTTCCCTTCGTGCTAGATGAACGAACGTCTCTCCACTTGCTCAGTTCTGAGAGATAAGTGTGTGTGAAAGCCGTCCTTCACATATCTTGATGGGAACACAAAGTTTCTTTTCAGTTGCAAACTCCATTCCATACATATATATGGGGAGGTACTAGCTCCAACTCGGTTTGACAGTGAAAACTGCAGGAACTTCAAACCGGCACTAGGAAACAGACTGAGAAAGCAGACAAAAAGTGTCTCCTGCAACCCGTTCCCTTCGTGCTAGATGAACGAACGTCTCTCCACTTGCTCATTTCTGAGAGATAAGTGTGTGTGAAAGCAGTCCTTCACATATCTTGATGGGAACACAAAGTTTCTTTTCAGTTGCAAACTCCATTCCATACATATATATGGGGAGGTACTAGCTCCAACTCGGTTTGACAGTGAAAACTGCAGGAACTTCAAACCGGCACTAGGAAACAGACTGTGAAAGCAGAGAAAAAGTGTCTCCTGCAACCCGTTACTTTGGTGCTTGTTGAACGAACGTCTCTCCACTTGGTCAGTTCTGAGAGATAAGTGTGTGTGAAAGCCGTGCTTCACCTAGCTTGTTGGGAACTCAAAGTTTCTTTTCAATTGCAAACTCCATTCCATACATATATATGGGGAGGTACTAGCTCCAACTCGGTTTGACAGTGAAAACTGCAGGAACTTCAAACCGGCACTAGGAAACAGACTGAGAAAGCAGAGAAAAAGTGTCTCCTGCAACCCGTTCCCTTGGTGCTAGATGAAAGAACGTCTCTCCACTTGGTCAGCTCTGAGAGATAAGTGTGTGTGAAAGCAGTCCTTCAGCTAGATTGTTGGGAACACAAAGTTTCTTTTCAGTTGCAAACTCCATTCCATACATATATATGGGGAGGTACTAGCTCCAACTCGGTTTGACAGTGAAAACTTCAGGAACTTCAAACCGGCACTAGGAAACAGACTGAGAAAGCAGACAAAAAGTGTCTCCTGCAACCCGTTCCCTTCGTGCTAGATGAGCGAACGTCTCTCCACTTGCTCAGTTCTGAGAGATAAGTGTGTGTGAAAGCCGTCCTTCACATATCTTGATGGGAACACAAAGTTTCTTTTCAGTTGCAAACTCCATTCCATACATATATATGGGGAGGTAGTAGCTCCAACTCGGTTTTACAGTGAAAACTGCAGGAACTTCAAACCGGCACTAGGAAACAGACTGAGAAAGCAGACAAAAAGTGTCTCCTGCAACCCGTTCCCTTCGTGCTAGATGAACGAACGTCTCTCCACTTGCTCAGTTCTGAGAGATAAGTGTGTGTGAAAGCCGTCCTTCACATATCTTGATGGGAACACAAAGTTTCTTTTCAGTTGCAAACTCCATTCCATACATATATATGGGGAGGTACTAGCTCCAACTCGGTTTGACAGTGAAAACTGCAGGAACTTCAAACCGGCACTAGGAAACAGACTGAGAAAGCAGAGAAAAAGTGTCTCCTGCAACCCGTTCCCTTGGTGCTAGATGAAAGAACGTCTCTCCACTTGGTCAGTTCTGAGAGATAAGTGTGTGTGAAAGCCGTCCTTCAGCTAGATTGTTGGGAACACAAAGTTTCTTTTCAGTTGCAAACTCCATTCCATACATATATATGGGGAGGTACTAGCTCCAACTCGGTTTGACAGTGAAAACTTCAGGAACTTCAAACCGGCACTAGGAAACAGACTGAGAAAGCAGACAAAAAGTGTCTCCTGCAACCAGTTCCCTTCGTGCTAGATGAGCGAACGTCTCTCCACTTGCTCAGTTCTGAGAGATAAGTGTGTGTGAAAGCCGTCCTTCACATATCTTGATGGGAACACAAAGTTTCTTTTCAGTTGCAAACTCCATTCCATACATATATATGGGGAGGTAGTAGCTCCAACTCGGTTTTACAGTGAAAACTGCAGGAACTTCAAACCGGCACTAGGAAACAGACTGAGAAAGCAGACAAAAAGTGTCTCCTGCAACCCGTTCCCTTCGTGCTAGATGAACGAACGTCTCTCCACTTGCTCAGTTCTGAGAGATAAGTGTGTGTGAAAGCCGTCCTTCACATATCTTGATGGGAACACAAAGTTTCTTTTCAGTTGCAAACTCCATTCCATACATATATATGGGGAGGTACTAGCTCCAACTCGGTTTGACAGTGAAAACTGCAGGAACTTCAAACCGGCACTAGGAAACAGACTGAGAAAGCAGAGAAAAAGTGTCTCCTGCAACCCGTTCCCTTGGTGCTAGATGAAAGAACGTCTCTCCACTTGGTCAGTTCTGAGAGATAAGTGTGTGTGAAAGCCGTCCTTCAGCTAGATTGTTGGGAACACAAAGTTTCTTTTCAGTTGCAAACTCCATTCCATACATATATATGGGGAGGTACTAGCTCCAACTCGGTTTGACAGTGAAAACTTCAGGAACTTCAAACCGGCACTAGGAAACAGACTGAGAAAGCAGAGAAAAAGTGTCTCCTGCAACCCGTTCCCTTGGTGCTAGATGAACGAACGTCTCTCCACTTGCTCAGTTCTGAGAGATAAGTGTGTGTGAAAGCCGTCCTTCACATATCTTGATGGGAACACAAAGTTTCTTTTCAGTTGCAAACTCCATTCCATACATATATATGGGGAGGTAGTAGCTCCAACTCGGTTTTACAGTGAAAACTGCAGGAACTTCAAACCGGCACTAGGAAACAGACTGAGAAAGCAGAGAAAATGTGTCTCCTGCAACCCGTTACCTTGGTGCTTGTTGAACGAACGTCTCTCCACTTGCTCAGTTCTGAGAGATAAGTGTGTGTGAAAGCCGTCCTTCACATATCTTGATGGGAACACAAAGTTTCTTTTCAGTTGCAAACTCCATTCCATACATATATATGGGGAGGTACTAGCTCCAACTCGGTTTGACAGTGAAAACTGCAGGAACTTCAAACCGGCACTAGGAAACAGACTGAGAAAGCAGAGAAAAAGTGTCTCCTGCAACCCGTTCCCTTGGTGCTAGATGAAAGAACGTCTCTCCACTTGGTCAGTTCTGAGAGATAAGTGTGTGTGAAAGCCGTCCTTCAGCTAGATTGTTGGGAACACAAAGTTTCTTTTCAGTTGCAAACTCCATTCCATACATATATATGGGGAGGTACTAGCTCCAACTCGGTTTGACAGTGAAAACTTCAGGAACTTCAAACCGGCACTAGGAAACAGACAGAGAAAGCAGAGAAAAAGTGTCTCCTGCAACCCGTTCCCTTGGTGCTAGATGAACGAACGTCTCTCCACTTGCTCAGTTCTGAGAGATAAGTGTGTGTGAAAGCCGTCCTTCACATATCTTGATGGGAACACAAAGTTTCTTTTCAGTTGCAAACTCCATTCCATACATATATATGGGGAGGTAGTAGCTCCAACTCGGTTTTACAGTGAAAACTGCAGGAACTTCAAACCGGCACTAGGAAACAGACTGAGAAAGCAGACAAAAAGTGTCTCCTGCAACCCGTTCCCTTCGTGCTAGATGAACGAACGTCTCTCCACTTGCTCAGTTCTGAGAGATAAGTGTGTGTGAAAGCCGTCCTTCACATATCTTGATGGGAACACAAAGTTTCTTTTCAGTTGCAAACTCCATTCCATACATATATATGGGGAGGTACTAGCTCCAACTCGGTTTGACAGTGAAAACTGCAGGAACTTCAAACCGGCACTAGGAAACAGACTGAGAAAGCAGAGAAAAAGTGTCTCCTGCAACCCGTTCCCTTGGTGCTAGATGAAAGAACGTTTCTCCACTTGGTCAGTTCTGAGAGATAAGTGTGTGTGAAAGCCGTCCTTCAGCTAGATTGTTGGGAACACAAAGTTTCTTTTCAGTTGCAAACTCCATTCCATACATATATATGGGGAGGTACTAGCTCCAACTCGGTTTGACAGTGAAAACTTCAGGAACTTCAAACCGGCACTAGGAAACAGACTGAGAAAGCAGAGAAAAAGTGTCTCCTGCAACCCGTTCCCTTCGTGCTAGATGAACGAACGTCTCTCCACTTGCTCAGTTCTGAGAGATAAGTGTGTGTGAAAGCCGTCCTTCACATATCTTGATGGGAACACAAAGTTTCTTTTCAGTTGCAAACTCCATTCCATACATATATATGGGGAGGTAGTAGCTCCAACTCGGTTTTACAGTGAAAACTGCAGGAACTTCAAACCGGCACTAGGAAACAGACTGAGAAAGCAGATAAAAAGTGTTTCCTGCAACCCGTTCCCTTCGTGCTAGATGAACGAACGTCTCTCCACTTGCTCAGTTCTGAGAGATAAGTGTGTGTGAAAGCCGTCCTTCACATATCTTGATGGGAACACAAAGTTTCTTTTCAGTTGCAAACTCCATTCCATACATATATATGGGGAGGTACTAGCTCCAACTCGGTTTGACAGTGAAAACTGCAGGAACTTCAAACCGGCACTAGGAAACAGACTGAGAAAGCAGAGAAAAAGTGTCTCCTGCAACCCGTTCCCTTGGTGCTAGATGAAAGAACGTCTCTCCACTTGGTCAGTTCTGAGAGATAAGTGTGTGTGAAAGCCGTCCTTCAGCTAGATTGTTGGGAACACAAACTTTCTTTTCAGTTGCAAACTCCATTCCATACATATATATGGGGAGGTACTAGCTCCAACTCGGTTTGACAGTGAAAACTTCAGGAACTTCAAACCGGCACTAGGAAACAGACAGAGAAAGCAGAGAAAAAGTGTCTCCTGCAACCCGTTCCCTTGGTGCTAGATGAACGAACGTCTCTCCACTTGCTCAGTTCTGAGAGATAAGTGTGTGTGAAAGCCGTCCTTCACATATCTTGATGGGAACACAAAGTTTCTTTTCAGTTGCAAACTCCATTCCATACATATATATGGGGAGGTACTAGCTCCAACTCGGTTTGACAGTGAAAACTGCAGGAACTTCAAACCAGCACTAGGAAACAGACTGAGAAAGCAGACAAAAAGTGTCTCCTGCAACCCGTTCCCTTCGTGCTAGATGAACGAACGTCTCTCCACTTGCTCAGTTCTGAGAGATAAGTGTGTGTGAAAGCCGTCCTTCACATATCTTGATGGGAACACAAAGTTTCTTTTCAGTTGCAAACTCCATTCCATACATATATATGGGGAGGTAGTAGCTCCAACTCGGTTTGACAGTGAAAACTGCAGGAACTTCAAACCGGCACTAGGAAACAGACTGAGAAAGCAGACAAAAAGTGTCTCCTGCAACCCGTTCCCTTCGTGCTAGATGAACGAACGTCTCTCCACTTGCTCAGTTCTGAGAGATAAGTGTGTGTGAAAGCCGTCCTTCACATATCTTGATGGGAACACAAAGTTTCTTTTCAGTTGCAAACTCCATTCCATACATATATATGGGGAGGTACTAGCTCCAACTCGGTTTGACAGTGAAAACTGCAGGAACTTCAAACCGGCACTAGGAAACAGACTGAGAAAGCAGAGAAAAAGTGTCTCCTGCAACCCGTTCCCTTGGTGCTAGATGAAAGAACGTCTCTCCACTTGGTCAGTTCTGAGAGATAAGTGTGTGTGAAAGCCGTCCTTCAGCTAGATTGTTGGGAACACAAACTTTCTTTTCAGTTGCTAACTCCATTCCATACATATATATGGGGAGGTACTAGCTCCAACTCGGTTTGACAGTGAAAACTTCAGGAACTTCAAACCGGCACTAGGAAACAGACAGGGAAAGCAGAGAAAAAGTGTCTCCTGCAACCCGTTCCCTTCGTGCTAGATGAACGAACGTCTCTCCACTTGCTCAGTTCTGAGAGATAAGTGTGTGTGAAAGCCGTCCTTCACCTAGCTTGCAGGGAACACAAAGTTTCTTTTCAGTTGCAAACTCCATTCCATACATATATATGGGGAGGTACTAGCTCCAACTCGGTTTGACAGTGAAAACTGCAGGAACTTCAAACCGGCACTAGGAAACAGACTGAGAAAGCAGAGAAATAGTGTCTCCTGCAACCCGTTCCCTTGGTGCTACATGAACGAACGTCTCTCCACTTGCTCAGTTCTGAGAGATAAGTGTGTGTGAAAGCCGTCCTTCATCTAGCTTGTTGGGAACACAAAGTTTCTTTTCAGTTGCAAACTCCATTCCATACATATATAAGGGGAGGTAGTAGCTCCAACTCGGTTTTACAGTGAAAACTGCAGGAACTTCAAACCGGCACTAGGAAACAGACTGAGAAAGCAGACAAAAAGTGTCTCCTGCAACCCGTTCCCTTCGTGCTAGATGAACGAACGTCTCTCCACTTGCTCAGTTCTGAGAGATAAGTGTGTGTGAAAGCCGTCCTTCACATATCTTGATGGGAACACAAAGTTTGTTTTCAGTTGCAAACTCCATTCCATACATATATATGGGGAGGTACTAGCTCCAACTCGGTTTGACAGTGAAAACTGCAGGAACTTCAAACCGGCACTAGGAAACAGACTGAGAAAGCAGAGAAAAAGTGTCTCCTGCAACCCGTTCCCTTGGTGCTAGATGAAAGAACGTCTCTCCACTTGGTCAGTTCTGAGAGATAAGTGTGTGTGAAAGCCGTCCTTCAGCTAGATTGTTGGGAACACAAAGTTTCTTTTCAGTTGCTAACTCCATTCCATACATATATATGGGGAGGTACTAGCTCCAACTCGGTTTGACAGTGAAAACTTCAGGAACTTCAAACCGGCATTAGGAAACAGACAGGGAAAGCAGAGAAAAAGTGTCTCCTGCAACCCGTTCCCTTCGTGCTAGATGAACGAACGTCTCTCCACTTGCTCAGTTCTGAGAGATAAGTGTGTGTGAAAGCCGTACTTCACCTAGCTTGCAGGGAACACAAAGTTTCTTTTCAGTTGCAAACTCCATTCCATACATATATATGGGGAGGTACTAGCTCCAACTCGGTTTGACAGTGAAAACTGCAGGAACTTCAAACCGGCACTAGGAAACAGACTGAGAAAGCAGAGAAATAGTGTCTCCTGCAACCCGTTCCCTTGGTGCTACATGAACGAACGTCTCTCCACTTGCTCAGTTCTGAGAGATAAGTGTGTGTGAAAGCCGTCCTTCACATATCTTGATGGGAACACAAAGTTTCTTTTCAGTTGCAAACTCCATTCCATACATATATATGGGGAGGTAGTAGCTCCAACTCGGTTTGACAGTGAAAACTGCAGGAACTTCAAACCGGCACTAGGAAACAGACTGAGAAAGCAGACAAAAAGTGTCTCCTGCAACCCGTTCCCTTCGTGCTAGATGAACGAACGTCTCTCCACTTGCTAAGTTCTGAGAGATAAGTGTGTGTGAAAGCCGTCCTTCACATATCTTGATGGGAACACAAAGTTTCTTTTCAGTTGCAAACTCCATTCCATACATATATATGGGGAGGTACTAGCTCCAACTCGGTTTGACAGTGAAAACTGCAGGAACTTCAAACCGGCACTAGGAAACAGACTGAGAAAGCAGAGAAAAAGTGTCTCCTGCAACCCGTTCCCTTGGTGCTAGATGAAAGAACGTCTCTCCACTTGGTCAGTTCTGAGAGATATGTGTGTGTGAAAGCCGTCCTACAGCTAGATTGTTGGGAACACAAAGTTTCTTTTCAGTTGCTAACTCCATTCCATACATATATATGGGGAGGTACTAGCTCCAACTCGGTTTGACAGTGAAAACTTCAGGAACTTCAAACCGGCACTAGGAAACAGACAGGGAAAGCAGAGAAAAAGTGTCTCCTGCAACCCGTTCCCTTCGTGCTAGATGAACGAACGTCTCTCCACTTGCTCAGTTCTGAGAGATAAGTGTGTGTGAAAGCCGTCCTTCACCTAGCTTGCAGGGAACACAAAGTTTCTTTTCAGTTGCAAACTCCATTCCATACATATATATGGGGAGGTACTAGCTCCAACTCGGTTTGACAGTGAAAACTGCAGGAACTTCAAACCGGCACTAGGAAACAGACTGAGAAAGCAGAGAAATAGTGTCTCCTGCAACCCGTTCCCTTGGTGCTACATGAACGAACGTCTCTCCACTTGCTCAGTTCTGAGAGTTAAGTGTGTGTGAAAGCCGTCCTTCACCTAGCTTGTTGGGAACACAAAGTTTCTTTTCAGTTGCAAACTCCATTCCATACATATATATGGGGAGGTAGTAGCTCCAACTCGGTTTTACAGTGAAAACTGTAGGAACTTCAAACCGGCACTAGGAAACAGACTGAGAAAGCAGACAAAAAGTGTCTCCTGCAACCCGTTCCCTTCGTGCTAGATGAACGAACGTCTCTCCACTTGCTCAGTTCTGAGAGATAAGTGTGTGTGAAAGCCGTCCTTCACATATCTTGATGGGAACACAAAGTTTGTTTTCAGTTGCAAACTCCATTCCATACATATATATGGGGAGGTACTAGCTCCAACTCGGTTTGACAGTGAAAACTGCAGGAACTTCAAACCGGCACTAGGAAACAGACTGAGAAAGCAGAGAAAAAGTGTCTCCTGCAACCCGTTCCCTTGGTGCTAGATGAAAGAACGTCTCTCCACTTGGTCAGTTCTGAGAGATAAGTGTGTGTGAAAGCCGTCCTTCAGCTAGATTGTTGGGAACACAAAGTTTCTTTTCAGTTGCTAACTCCATTCCATACATATATATGGGGAGGTACTAGCTCCAACTCGGTTTGACAGTGAAAACTTCAGGAACTTCAAACCGGCATTAGAAAATAGACAGGGAAAGCAGAGAAAAAGTGTCTCCTGCAACCCGTTCCCTTCGTGCTAGATGAACGAACGTCTCTCCACTTGCTCAGTTCTGAGAGATAAGTGTGTGTGAAAGCCGTCCTTCACATATCTTGATGGGAACACAAAGTTTCTTTTCAGTTGCAAACTCCATTCCATACATATATATGGGGAGGTACTAGCTCCAACCCGGTTTGACAGTGAAAACTGCAGGAACTTCAAACCGGCACTAGGAAACAGACTGAGAAAGCAGAGAAAAAGTGTCTCCTGCAACCCGTTCCCTTGGTGCTAGATGAAAGAACGTCTCTCCACTTGGTCAGTTCTGAGAGATAAGTGTGTGTGAAAGCCGTCCTTCAGCTAGATTGTTGGGAACACAAAGTTTCTTTTCAGTTGCAAACTCCATTCCATACATATATATGGGGAGGTACTAGCTCCAACTCGGTTTGACAGTGAAAACTTCAGGAACTTCAAACCGGCACTAGGAAACAGACAGAGAAAGCAGAGAAAAAGTGTCTCCTGCAACCCGTTCCCTTGGAGCTAGATGAACGAACGTCTCTCCACTTGCTCAGTTCTGAGAGATAAGTGTGTGTGAAAGCCGTCCTTCACATAGCTTGCTGGGAACACAAAGTTTCTTTTCAGTTGAAAACTCCATTCCATAAATATATATGGGGAGGTACTAGCTCCAACTCGGTTTGACAGTGAAAACTGCAGGAACTTCAAACCGGCACTAGGAAACAGACTGAGAAAGCAGAGAAAAAGTGTTTCCTGCAACCCGTTCCCTTGGTGCTACATGAACGAACGTCTCTCCACTTGCTCAGTTCTGAGAGATAAGTGTGTGTTAAAGCCGTCCTTCACCTAGCTTGTTGGGAACACAAAGTTTCTTTTCAGTTGCAAACTCCATTCCATACATATATATGGGGAGGTAGTAGCTCCAACTCGGTTTTACAGTGAAAGCTGCAGGAACTTCAAACCGGCAGTAGGAAACAGACTGAGAAAGCAGACAAAAAGTGTCTCCTGCAACCCGTTCCCTTCGTGCTAGATGAACGAACGTCTCTCCACTTGCTCAGTTCTGAGAGATAAGTGTGTGTGAAAGCCGTCCTTCACCTAGCTTTTTGGGAACACAAAGTTTCTTTTCAGTTGCAAACTCCATTCCATACATATATATGGGGAGGTACTAGCTCCAACTCGGTTTGACAGTGAAAACTTCAGGAACTTCAAACCGGCACTAGGAAACAGACTCAGAAAGCAGAGAAAAAGTGTCTCCTGCAACCCGTTACCTTGGTGCTTGTTGAACGAACGTCTCTCCACTTGGTCAGTTCTGAGAGATAAGTGGGTGTGAAAGCCGTGCTTCACCTAGCTTGTTGGGAACTCAAAGTTACTTTTCAGTTGCAAACTCCATTCCATACATATATATGGGGAGGTAGTAGCTCCAACTCGGTTTGACAGTGAAAACTGCAGGAACTTCAAACCGGCACTAGGAAACAGACTGAGAAAGCAGAGAAAAAGTGTCTCCTGCAACCCGTTCCCTTGGTGCTAGATGAACGAACGTCTCTCCACTTGCTCAGTTCTGAGAGATAAGTGTGTGTGAAACCCGTCCTTCACATATCTTGATGGGAACACAAAGTTTCTTTTCAGTTGCAAACTCCATTCCATACATATATATGGAGAGGTACTAGCTCCAACTCGGTTTGACAGTGAAAACTGCAGGAACTTCAAACCGGCACTAGGAAACAGACTGAGAAAGCAGAGAAAAAGTGTCTCCTGCAACTCGTTCCCTTCGTGCTAGATGAACGAACGTCTCTCCACTTGCTCAGTTCTGAGAGATAAGTGTGTGTGAAAGCCGTCCTTCACCTATCTTGTTGCGAACACAAAGTTTCTTTTCAGTTGCAAACTCCATTCCTTACATATATATGGGGAGGTAGTAGCTCCAACTCGGTTTGACAGTGAAAACTGCAGGAACTTCAAACCGGCACTAGGAAACAGACTGAGAAAGCAGACAAAAAGTGTCTCCTGCAACCCGTTCCCTTCGTGCTAGATGAACGAACGTCTCTCCACTTGGTCAGTTCTGAGAGATAAGTGTGTGTGAAAGCCGTCCTTCACATATCTTGATGGGAACACAAAGTTTCTTTTCAGTTGCAAACTCCATTCCATACATATATATGGGGAGGTACTAGCTCCAACTCGGTTTGACAGTGAAAACTGCAGGAACTTCAAACCGGCACTAGGAAACAGACTGAGAAAGCAGAGAAAAAGTGTTTCCTGCAACCCGTTCCCTTGGTGCTACATGAACGAACGTCTCTCCACTTGCTCAGTTCTGAGAGATAAGTGTGTGTGAAAGCCGTCCTTCACCTAGCTTGTTGGGAACACAAAGTTTCTTTTCAGTTGCAAACTCCATTCCATACATATATATGGGGAGGTAGTAGCTCCAACTCGGTTTTACAGTGAAAACTGCAGGAACTTCAAACCGGCAGTAGGAAACAGACTGAGAAAGCAGACAAAAAGTGTCTCCTGCAACCCGTTCCCTTCGTGCTAGATGAACGAACGTCTCTCCACTTGCTCAGTTCTGAGAGATAAGTGTGTGTGAAAGCCGTCCTTCACCTAGCTTTTTGGGAACACAAAGTTTCTTTTCAGTTGCAAACTCCATTCCATACATATATATGGGGAGGTACTAGCTCCAACTCGGTTTGACAGTGAAAACTTCAGGAACTTCAAACCGGCACTAGGAAACAGACTCAGAAAGCAGAGAAAAAGTGTCTCCTGCAACCCGTTACCTTGGTGCTTGTTGAACGAACGTCTCTCCACTTGGTCAGTTCTGAGAGATAAGTGGGTGTGAAAGCCGTGCTTCACCTAGCTTGTTGGGAACTCAAAGTTAATTTTCAGTTGCAAACTCCATTCCATACATATATATGGGGAGGTAGTAGCTCCAACTCGGTTTGACAGTGAAAACTGCAGGAACTTCAAACCGGCACTAGGAAACAGACTGAGAAAGCAGAGAAAAAGTGTCTCCTGCAACCCGTTCCCTTGGTGCTAGATGAACGAACGTCTCTCCACTTGCTCAGTTCTGAGAGATAAGTGTGTGTGAAACCCGTCCTTCACATATCTTGATGGGAACACAAAGTTTCTTTTCAGTTGCAAACTCCATTCCATACATATATATGGAGAGGTACTAGCTCCAACTCGGTTTGACAGTGAAAACTGCAGGAACTTCAAACCGGCACTAGGAAACAGACTGAGAAAGCAGAGAAAAAGTGTCTCCTGCAACCCGTTCCCTTGGTGCTAGATGAAAGAACGTCTCTCCACTTGGTCAGTTCTGAGAGATAAGTGTGTGTGAAAGCCGTCCTTCAGCTAGATTGTTGGGAACACAAAGTTTCTTTTCAGTTGCAAACTCCATTCCATACATATATATGGGGAGGTACTAGCTCCAACTCGGTTTGACAGTGAAAACTTCAGGAACTTCAAACCGGCACTAGGAAACAGACTGAGAAAGCAGAGAAAAAGTGTCTCCTGCAACCCGTTCCCTTCGTGCTAGATGAACGAACGTCTCTCCACTTGCTCAGTTCTGAGAAATAAGTGTGTGTGAAAGCCGTCCTTCACCTAGCTTGCTGGGAACACAAAGTTTCTTTTCAGTTGCAAACTCCATTCCATACATATATATGGGTAGGTACAAGCTCCAACTCGGTTTGACAGTGAAAACTGCAGGAACTTCAAACCGGCACTAGGAAACAGACTGAGAAAGCAGAGAAAAAGTGTCTCCTGCAACCCGTTCCCTTGGTGCTACATGAACGAACGTCTCTCCACTTGCTCAGTTCTGAGAGATAAGTGTGTGTGAAAGCCGTCCTTCACCTAGCTTGTTGGGAACACAAAGTTTCTTTTCAGTTGCAAACTCCATTCCATACATATATATGGGGAGGTAGTAGCTCCAACTCGGTTTTACAGTGAAAACTGCAGGAACTTCAAACCGGCACTAGGAAACAGACTGAGAAAGCAGACAAAAAGTGTCTCCTGCCACCCGTTCCCTTCGTGCTAGATGAACGAACGTCTCTCCACTTGCTCAGTTCTGAGAGATAAGTGTGTGTGAAAGCCGTCCTTCACATATCTTGATGGGAACACAAAGTTTCTTTTCAGTTGCAAACTCCATTCCATACATATATATGGGGAGGTAGTAGCTCCAACTCGGTTTGACAGTGAAAACTGCAGGAACTTCAAACCGGCACTAGGAAACAGACTGAGAAAGCAGACAAAAAGTGTCTCCTGCAACCCGTTCCCTTCGTGCTAGATGAACGAACGTCTCTCCACTTGCTCATTTCTGAGAGATAAGTGTGTGTGAAAGCCGTGCTTCACCTAGATTGTTGGGAACTCAAAGTTTCTTTTCAATTGCAAACTCCATTCCATACATATATATGGGGAGGTAGTAGCTCCAACTCGGTTTGACAGTGAAAACTGCAGGAACTTCAAACCGGCACTAGGAAACAGACTGAGAAAGCAGAGAAAAAGTGTCTCCTGCAACCCGTTCCCTTGGTGCTAGATGAAAGAACGTCTCTCCACTTGGTCAGTTCTGAGAGATAAGTGTGTGTGAAAGCCGTCCTTCAGCTAGATTGTTGGGAACACAAAGTTTCTTTTCAGTTGCAAACTCCATTCCATACATATATATGGGTAGGTACAAGCTCCAACTCGGTTTGACAGTGAAAACTGCAGGAACTTCAAACCGGCACTAGGAAACAGACTGAGAAAGCAGAGAAAAAGTGTCTCCTGCAACCCGTTCCCTTGGTGCTACATGAACGAACGTCTCTCCACTTGCTCAGTTCTGAGAGATAAGTGTGTGTGAAAGCCGTCCTTCACCTATCTTGTTGGGAACACAAAGTTTCTTTTCAGTTGCAAACTCCATTCCATACATATATATGGGGACGTAGTAGCTCCAACTCGGTTTTACAGTGAAAACTGCAGGAACTTCAAACCGGCACTAGGAAACAGACTGAGAAAGCAGACAAAAAGTGTCTCCTGCAACCCGTTCCCTTCGTGCTAGATGAACGAACGTCTCTCCACTTGCTCAGTTCTGAGAGATATGTGTGTATCAAAGCCGTCCTTCACATATCTTGATGGGAACACAAAGTTTCTTTTCAGTTGCAAACTCCATTCCATACATATATATGGGGAGGTACTAGCTCCAACTCGGTTTGACAGTGAAAACTGCAGGAACTTCAAACCGGCACTAGGAAACAGACTGAGAAAGCAGACAAAAAGTGTCTCCTGCAACCCGTTCCCTTCGTGCTAGATGAACGAACGTCTCTCCACTTGCTCAGTTCTGAGAGATAAGTGTGTGTGAAAGCAGTCCTTCACATATCTTGATGGGAACACAAAGTTTCTTTTCAGTTGCAAACTCCATTTCATACATATATATGGGGAGGTACTAGCTCCAACTCGGTTTGACAGTGAAAACTGCAGGAACTTCAAACCGGCACTAGGAAACAGACTGAGAAAGCAGAGAAAAAGTGTCTCCTGCAACCCGTTACCTTGGTGCTTGTTGAACGAACGTCTCTCCACTTGGTCAGTTCTGAGAGACAAGTGTGTGTGAAAGCCGTGCTTCACCTAGCTTGTTGGGAACTCAAAGTTTCTTTTCAATTGCAAACTCCATTCCATACATATATATGGGGAGGTAGTAGCTCCAACTCGGTTTGACAGTGAAAACTGCAGGAACTTCAAACCGGCACTAGGAAACAGACTGAGAAAGCAGAGAAAAAGTGTCTCCTGCAACCCGTTCCCTTGGTGCTAGATGAAAGAACGTCTCTCCACTTGGTCAGTTCTGAGAGATAAGTGTGTGTGAAAGCCGTCCTTCAGCTAGATTTTTGGGAACACAAAGTTTCTTTTCAGTTGCAAACTCCATTCCATACATATATATGGGGAGGTACTAGCTCCAACTCGGTTTGACAGTGAAAACTTCAGGAACTTCAAACCGGCACTAGGAAACAGACTGAGAAAGCAGACAAAAAGTGTCTCCTGCAACCCGTTCCCTTCGTGCTAGATGAACGAACGTCTCTCCACTTGCTCAGTTCTGAGAAATAAATGTGTGTGAAAGCCGTCCTTCACCTAGCTTGCTGGGAACACAAAGTTTCTTTTCAGTTGAAAACTCCATTCCATACATATATATGGGGAGGTACAAGCTCCAACTCGGTTTGACAGTGAAAACTGCAGGAACTTCAAACCGGCACTAGGAAACAGACAGAGAAAGCAGAGAAAAAGTGTCTCCTGCAACCCGTTCCCTTCGTGCTACATGAACGAACGTCTCTCCACTTGCTCAGTTCTGAGAGATAAGTGTGTGTGAAAGCCGTCCTTCACCTAGCTTGTTGGGAACACAAAGTTTCTTTTCAGTTGCAAACTCCATTCCATACATATATATGGGGAGGTAGTAGCTCCAACTCGGTTTTACAGTGAAAACTGCAGGAACTTCAAACCGGCACTAGGAAACAGACTGAGAAAGCAGACAAAAAGTGTCTCCTGCAACCCGTTCCCTTCGTGCTAGATGAACGAACGTCTCTCCACTTGCTCAGTTCTGAGAGATAAGTGTGTGTCACAGCCGTCCTTCACATATCTTGATGGGAACACAAAGTTTCTTTTCAGTTGCAAACTCCATTCCATACATATATATGGGGAGGTACTAGCTCCAACTCGGTTTGACAGTGAAAACTGCAGGAACTTCAAACCGGCACTAGGAAACAGACTGAGAAAGCAGAGAAAAAGTGTCTCCTGCAACCCGTTCCCTTGGTGCAAGATGAAAGAACGTCTCTCCACTTGGTCAGTTCTGAGAGATAAGTGTGTGTGAAAGCCGTCCTTCAGCTAGATTGTTGGGAACACAAAGTTTCTTTTCAGTTGCAAACTCCATTCCATACATATATATGGGGAGGTACTAGCTCCAACTCGGTTTGACAGTGAAAACTTCAGGAACTTCAAACCGGCACTAGGAAACAGACAGAGAAAGCAGAGAAAAAGTGTCTCCTGCAACCCGTTCCCTTGGTGCTAGATGAACGAACGTCTCTCCACTTGCTCAGTTCTGAGAGATAAGTGTGTGTGAAAGCCGTCCTTCACCTAGCTTGCTGGGAACACAAAGTTTCTTTTCAGTTGCAAACTCCATTCCATACATATATATGGGGAGGTACTAGCTGCAACTCGGTTTGACAGTGAAAACTGCAGGAACTTCAAACCGGCACTAGGAAACAGACTGAGAAAGCAGAGAAAAAGTGTCTCCTGCAACCCGTTCCCTTGGTGCTACATGAACGAACGTCTCTCCACTTGCTCAGTTCTGAGAGATAAGTGTGTGTGAAAGCCGTCCTTCACCTAGCTTGTTGGGACCACAAAGTTTCTTTTCAGTTGCAAACTCCATTCCATACATATATATGGGGAGGTAGTAGCTCCAACTCTTTTTGACAGTGAAAACTGCAGGAACTTCAAACTGGCACTAGGAAACAGACTGAGAAAGGAGACAAAAAGTGTCTCCTGCAACCCGTTCCCTTCGTGCTAGATGAACGAACGTCTCTCCACTTGCTCAGTTCTGAGAGATAAGTGTGTGTGAAAGCCGTCCTTCACATATCTTGATGGGAACACAAAGTTTCTTTTCAGTTGCAAACTCCATTCCATACATATATATGGGGAGGTACTAGCTCCAACTCTGTTTGGCAGTGAAAACTGCAGGAACTTCAAACCGGCACTAGGAAACAGACTGAGAAAGCAGAGAAAAAGTGTCTCCTGCAACCCGTTCCCTTGGTGCTAGATGAAAGAACGTCTCTCCACTTGGTCAGTTCTGAGAGATAAGTGTGTGTGAAAGCCGTCCTTCAGCTAGATTGTTGGGAACACAAAGTTTCTTTTCAGTTGCAAACTCCATTCCATACATATATAT